>NC_134224.1:3718928-4026964 GCF_965140235.1 Caretta caretta
GACTTCTCTTCATGTAGAACTTGCTGCCAATCCACAGAACATTTGGGGAGGGCTTTAATTTGAGCTTCAAACCACAGTCATGTAGATATGCCAGTCCACCTGCCATTTTGGAGTTGGTGGGTAGCTTGGAGATTGCTCTAGGGAAAAGACACCAGTACCACTGATCTCCATCAGACACCAGTGTCACAGTGGAAAGAGCCCTATTTTTTTTTCTAGTTCAAAAGCCTGCACACGGGCAAAATCACATGGGATGCCAGGCATTTTTCAGTATAATTGAAACCTTACTTAAAAGAGCAATGGGAGCATTCTCTACAGGTCTGTGAAGCTGCCGCCGTGTTCATGGGTGGGATTCTAGACATCTCATGGAAATGTACACACTGCAAAAATCTTTCATCACAGGCCCACCATGCTTTAGAAACTGCTTTAAGATGAATCCCTTATAAGATCCTGATTCTGGAACTCTGCGCCCATGCAGAACTCCCCGTTAACATCAGTGGGGCTCTGCACAGACGCAGGGGATTTGCCCGCATGGGTCCTTGTTGGACTGGGGTCTTGCTCCAGACAAGGGGGGAGTTGGCAGATCTGGGTGTGATACCGACATGAGTTAAGATAAATTGTTTTGCCAAACAACCAATCTCAAGAAATTGATTCCTCCTGGTATTTTTGGTGGAAATTATTAATCAGTTAGAGCTGGTCGAAAAATGGTCATCCACATGTTTTTTCAATATAAAATGGCTTTTGAGCAAAACAGGAATGTTCATAGAAAAAATTCATTTTCATCAACATTTTTTACAGGAGAAACAAAATCCCAACCAGCTCTAATAATAAGTGTCAAATTGAGTCTCTCCATCTATGCTACTTATGTGGCCCCATCAATACAGTATCTGAGAGCCTCCCAGTCTTTAATGGATTTATCCTCACAACATTCCTCTAAGGCCGGGAAGTGTTATTATTCCCATTGCACAGATGGGAAACTGAGGCACAGAGAGACTAGGGGTCAGATCCACAAAGGTATTTAGGCCCCTAGTTTCCATTGATTTCAGTGGGAGTTAGAGATCTAAATACCCTTGAAGATCTGGCCCTAAGTGACTTGCTCAAGGTCAGAGAGTAAATATGTGGCAGAACTGTGAATTAAATGCACATCTCCCAAGTCCCAGGCTAGTCCCTAACCTGTCCTCTCTGTGCCTCTGTTTTCCCATCAGTAAAGGTGGGACTTTCTGATCTTTTGCCAGCCTGATGGAGCTCACTGGATGAGACAAGATCTTTGGCTGTCATGTGTTGTTCTCAGTTATACGCAGTTCATCATAAGCAATTTTTGCTTTTGTTTTTAGAGGATATTGTGCTAAATAAAGCCAGTGTGAGCTTTTAGCCAGACATGAAAAGATCCCTCTGGTCAATGCTCAGAAAGGAAATCAGTTCAGTCCAATACTGAAGGGGTCCAGAACAAGCCAAGAGAAAATGTATCGGAGTTGTGGGGGAGTGTCTGATCACAGCTAGTGGAGACTGTGGAACAGGAAGCACCGGAGAGATGAGAATTGTCTGGGAGGTTGTGTCTTCATATAGTCATCTCCCATGTGGAGACGGAGCTCATGCAGCTCAGGACTTGTCCAGCTGGTCCAGATGGAACAAGGACTGACCGGATCCTTCATAACCCAGCCCCGAAGTACTTTGGTGACTCAGGCTAGATAAATAGCTGAGACAGAGCAGGGAGGATTCAACCTAAGCCAAAATTTCAAGCATGTTGGATACTTCTGCCAATGAACTGAAGCTGCGGAGTTCAGCTCCAGGGCTGACTCCCCAGGCACCCCGCCATCCAGCAAGAGACCTGACCCCCCAGGAACTCTGACATCCTGCTCTAAACTTGCCGTCAGTTACAGGGATTTCATTTGGGTTCATCTCTAGCAACAGGGACATGTCAACTGGCAGCTGCTTGGTCAAAGCCTCTTTCCAGTGGGCATGTGTGACCCCCTCAGACGTCCACCATGGAGAGTGAACCTAGGGCTCAAACCAACCCAAACCTCCAGTGACTGATCCCCCTCCCCACACACCCCTAAACCTGCCCAGCTGCCAACTTCTCCCTTGCTCTGCCGGTTCCCAAGCCTCTGCCTGAGTCCAAGACCTTGCAAGTGTCAGCTCTGCCTACGTGTGCTGGTTTTGTCTTGGGGCTGCAAAGCCCAAAAAGCCTGGGAGAGGCTCTTTAAAATATGACCAGCTGAGCCCAGATGTTTTCTCAAGAGCCCTCCAGCCCAGCTGTGCAGGTCCTGGCAATGCAGAGGGGTATCCTGACTTTTGGGAGTTTCACTGAACTGAACCTTCTGGGCAAATGTAGACCTGGTCCTATTCAAATCATTAGGTATTAGAGATGGCTTCCTGTCCCCAAAGATCAAGAGTGTCTGGCATCAAGGCATTGGTTTGGTCCGCTCTGCACAGTAGGGCATGAAGCCGGATGTTGAGAGGAAAGAACCTTTGCAAATCTACTCAAGCATGTGGATTCTTTTTCCAGCAGGAACTCTCTCTGTGACTCAGAGCCTCTATTTGATCCATTTGAGCCAACAATGGTAACCAGATGCTGCAGGGATTGGGGTGGTAAAATAATCTGACTAGAGTAGAATTTAGCACAGAGCATCTCCAAAGCATTTTACCCACTTTGGCTAATGAATCCCTATTTTAAAGAGAAAAAAAACCCTGAGGCACAGAGAGATTAAGGCCCATGTCCTCAATGGCATTTAGGCTCCTAACTTCCACTGATGTCCATTGATTTCAGTGGGAGTTAGGAGTCTAAATACCTTTGAGGATCTGGGCCTAAGTGACCTGCCAAAGGTCACAGAGGAAGAGGAGGGATGGGCCAGCGGTTAGGGAACAATCTCTGATTCAGAGACCTGGGATCTTTAGGTAATTAAGGCTTTGTACATTTTCATCTGAGACTAGGGATCTTGGATTATCAGTTAGCAAGCAAGCGATGAAGGAGGAAGGACGATCTAGTGATTACGGAGATTTGGGCTGTGAAGACCTGGGTTTGATTCCCAGCTCTGCCAAAGACGTCCTGTGTGACCTTAGGTAAGTCACATAGCCTCACTGTGCCTCAGTTCTCCATCTGTACAATGAGGATAACAGCAATACCTGGACAGTATGAAGAGAAGACATTAAATATCATAAGGCGCTCAGATACTACAGCAAGCGGGCCAGCTCAGTACCTAGATCGAAAGCGAGCCAGTAGCTGAGCCAGGAATAGAACCCGGGATTTCCTGGCTCCCTCTGTGAGACGTAGCTGCCTGTCCGCTGAGGCAGAACAAAGAGCAATATTTTGCTTCCCAGCTCTGAGTGCTAATGTCAGTAGAGCTGGGCGGTTTGGGGAGGTTAAATGACTCGTTGTGAATCAAAGCCAAACATGCAGAGCAAGGTGACGCTTGGAGGAGGCAAATCCGGCCTCTTGCAGCTGAGGAAGTGTCCCAGGCATGTGTATTTTCAGATGAATATCATTTCTGAGCTGAGTGCCAGCATCCTGGGTTCACAGCACAAGGACGCTGCTGAGCTCCCCAGGTTTATGACTTTGCCGATATGCGGCTAATCTCATTATGTTCCAGTTGGGACGGCAGCTTCTTAGAGCACATAGCAAGGGGATATTACACCAGAAATATACCGTGGCGAGAGCATTTGCTAAGTGAAACAAGTGCTCCTGGCAGTGAGGCCATGCTGGACCTGAGAGCACCCAGCCTGCTGCCTACAACACCACGCAGCAAAATTCCGGCGCGACATGGGATGCTGGGGTTTGTTAAACGGCATTTCAGTACTCAGCACACTCTGCCAGTTCCCGGCTGCTGGAGTCTGAGCTCTGCTGGGAATAGGTTGCAAGCGCTGGGCTGGGTTCATGGGCACTCCAAGTACTTTCCAAGCCAGCAGCGTGGGGAGCTCTCCTGCATTTAGCCTCTGGGCGTGTATGGAGGGTGAGACATATATACAGAAAACTGTGATGCAGAAGTTGGTTCTGCAGAGCGTGTGGGTTTGAATGGCTGTACTTAAATATTTTCATAGATTCCAAGGGACCACTGTGATCATCTAGTTAGCTCTCCTGTACCACACAGGTCAGAGAACTTCCCAAATTATTTCCCAGAGCAGATCTTTTAGAAAAACAGCCAATATTGATTTAAAAATGGTCAGTGATGGAGAATCCACCAGGACCTTTGGTAAATTGTTCCAATTGGTAATTACTCTCTCTGTTAAAAATGTGTGCCTTATTTCCACTCTGAATTTGTCTAGCTTCAACTTGAAGCCATTGGATCCTGTTGTGCCTTTCTCTGCTAGACTGAAGAGCCCTTTATTAAATACTGTATTTGTTCTCCATGTAGATACTTATACATTGTACTCATATCATCCCTTAACCTTCTCTTTATTAAGGTAAATAGATTGAGCTCCTTGAGTCTATCACTATAAAGCAGGTTTTCTAATCCTGTAATCATTCTGTGACTCTTCTCTGAACCTTCTCCAATTTATCAACATCCTTCTTGAATTGTGGGCACCAGAACTGGACACAGGATTCCAGCAGTGGTTGCACCAGTGCTAAATATAGAGGGAAAATAACCTCCTTGCTCCTACTTGAGAGTCTCCTGCTTATGTTTATTTTGGGTGTCTTACTCATTAATAGGAATATAGGAATTGCCAGACTGGATCAGATCAGTGCTCTTGGTAGTCCAGTATCCTGTCTCCAGCAGTGACCAAAACTGGTTACTTCAGAGGAAAGTGCAAGACACCTCACAATAAAATAAGTTGCCTATAGGGGAAGTTTCCTCCTAAACCCAGGCAGGTAACAGTTGGTTTATGCCCTGAAGTGTAAGAGCGTTTATAACCTGTTTCTATCCTGTCTAATGTAACTCTCTGGTTGCTCTCATTAGCCATGTAAGCATCTATTCCTTTTTTGAATCCTGATAAACTCTTGGAATCAAAGCTATCTAATAGCAATGAAATCCACAGGTTGATTGTGTGCTATGTTTAAAAAAAAAAGCTTTTAACTGGTTTAAAATTTGCTAACTATTAGTCCCCTTGAGAAAGGGTAAATACAGCCTGATTTATGTTCTCTATACTATCCATTAGTTTGTAAACTTCTCTCACATCTGCTCTTATTTGTCTCCTCTCTGACCAGTCCCCGTCTCTTCACTCTCTCCTCGTAAGGGAGTCTTTCCATGTCTCTAATAATTTTCCCAACCCATCTCTGCACCACCTCTATTTTGGCTGTATCCTTTTTTGGAGATGGAGCGACCAGGCCTGGACTCCAGGTGAAAACATCCAGCTGAGTCCCAGAAAGGTGTTAGAATATTCTCAGCTCTATGCTCCACCCCATTCCTCGCACATCAAAATATTTGGCTTCTTTGGGGGCTGCTGCTGTGCTGTTCATAGAGGTTTCCATGGAGTTGCCCAGGACACCACTCTAGTAATTTCAGGTTTTGTTCGTGCCCTTGTCCCGTTGGCATGTGGATATGTTTGTGGAGGACTGATGCAGTTTATCAACGAGTCTGTTACTAAAACTGCACTTAATTTAAACCCGTCTAAGCAGATCCCACTGCTGCCAGCACTTCACAGGCAGAATTCACAGTGGAGTCAACAGATGGGCTGGGTGCAGACTGGCAGCATGTTCAGGCAACTCTAATAAACTAACCTCAAATCCTGCCCTCTCCTCCATGACCAGAGCGGGTCTTGGACACTGTAGGACTTGTATGCCTGAACTGCACCAGGAGCAGAGGCAGGACCGGGGGGAGGCAGGGAGCTCCTGCATGCCACCAAACCCAGTTCCTTGGGGCACCTTCCTAACCAGCACTGCGGGACCATAGTGGGGATCTTGTGGTCAGAGGAAAAGCTTGTGGGCTCTTGGCTATAAAGATCTGTCAACCATTCTCCCTTGACAAAGGGATGTGCATCTGTGCTGGAGGATAGTGTAAGAATAAGGTGGCAGTAGCCCCCACTGACCTCATCAGAGACATTCTGTACCCTATCTTATCCCTACCAAGCTCAGTTACTCAGAAGGACGA
This sequence comes from Caretta caretta, assembly GCF_965140235.1. Taxonomy (NCBI): domain Eukaryota; kingdom Metazoa; phylum Chordata; order Testudines; family Cheloniidae; genus Caretta; species Caretta caretta. The sequence continues at coordinate 3,724,949 of NC_134224.1, forward strand.
TCTGTGCCCCGCAAGCAATGAAGTTTTGCCCACTAAGCTTGTTAGCTCCATGCAAGGCACTTAAAGAAGAGTTTTTCATTAGTAAGAATAGTCAATTAACAGCATAAATGTGTTAATTAATTTTTTTAAAAGCTGGTGTCAGGTTCATGTTGCTGCTGTGAACTGAGTTTGCCTGGTGGCTTTATTGATTTGTTTAGATTTATTCACACACACGCACACACACAGTCCCCGCTCCATGGGTTGTGGGAGCCCCTTGACGTAACTAGAACTGCAATCTTTCAGTCAAAAATTGTTTTTGATGAAAAATGGCCTTTGTTTAAAAAAAAACCCGAAAAATTGTTTGGGTTTTTTTTTAATTTTTTTTCCAATTTTTGGATGGAAAAAACTAAATCAGAAAACTTTTGAGTTTTCAATTGTCCCTCCTTTTGCTCCAATTTCCAGTCTCACTGCCCCCCACCCCACACACACACATACTCCTCTTCAGGGACAAAATGATAAAAAGGAGAAGGGGGGAAGGAAAACCAAAATCCAAACATTTTCAGGTTTTCGGAGTTGACAGGGGTGTTAAAATCTGAACGTAGTCATAAGAATCTTCAAGAAAATGACATTTTTTAAAATATTTGCAAAGCATAATTAGTCTTTTTGGACCAGCTCTAGGTATAACTCCAATCCGACATCACAAATGCCCAAACAGAACGCCGGGGCAACAGCACAATTCAATAGAATTCAGCAGCAGCCAGGTAGGCCATGCAAAAGCTCAAATCACCCAGCTTTGCAACAAACCAGTGTAGAAAAAAAGGGCGTCTATCGAGATATGCAGGAGAGTGGCACCCTGGGCTCTGTCGGCTGGTGCTCTGGCTAAGCTGTGTGCAATGGGACAACTCAGAGCAAAAGAAGGGAAATTGAAGGTTCCTTTAGAATCTATGAATGGGGCCTGACCTCCCCCGCCCCCGATCTTATCTACCACCTTATCCTCTCTCCATCTCCCATTCCTGGGTTGGTGCCTTCTGTCATCCTTGAGACAGCCTCCCATCCTCCTCTCAAGCCCTGTTTCACACTCCTGTCCCATAGAGTCTCCCACACACATCTCCTCTCCTTTAAAGAGCATTTGTATGTGATCTGTTATGTAGTAGCTTGAGTGACAGCTCCAGAAAGTGCAGTGACTTGACCAAGGCAGTAGACAGTGACGGAAACTGAACCAAAAACCCAGGGGACCTGATGCCAAATCTACTCTAATCCTGAGATCATGTGTGATGGCCGCTGTCTTGGCCAATACCAGAGACAGAACTGGAGACTTCCTGAGCTAAAAGCATGAATCCCAACAGCTTGAACTAAAAAGCCGGTTGGGCTCAGGAGGGCACATCTAACATACGCTGCCAGTGGGTCACGCACACACCCTCGAGGCATCAACTCATGAGGAACAATCCACATTCCAAATTCACATCTCCCCAAAGGAAAGGCCATGTCAGTGTAACTTTTAAAGAACGCACCCAAGGAGCAGCCCAGCCACCTTCTCTGAACCTGGCTTTTAAAAAAGGCTTTTCCACTTCCAACAAAGGGGAAAGAATTCATTTAAAAACATCTAATTAAGCAGTAAGTCATGACAAGGTTCGTGAAACTCAGAGATAACACATGCCTGGGAGGCATTCTGAAGGCTGAGACAAAAAACAAGGCCTTCCACTGTGCTTGCCGTATGTTATCTCACATTAACACACACCTTGTTGTATCCTGCTGCAGTTATAAGACATTAAAATATCATTTTAATGAAGGGGTGCTTATGCAGGCACGGGTCAGAGTAAAAAACTTTCTTTTAATCTTTTTGTCTGTGATTATTGGGGGGCAAGGGGTGTATACACTGGAGGGAAACAACACCTCACCCAAATACTGGATACAGTCTTACAACTACAGGTCTTTGTGGCCTTGTATTTTACAGAATGACACCACATCTTCCCTTTCTCATGGCAGGATATGACGTTACACTAATCTCTTATGAATAAACTTAATTCATTAACTGTTTTTTACCCTTGCCATATCAGGCTTTATGTTGTATTAATTAATTTGAATTCTACAACACATACTGAAATTAACAAAAAATAAAATCACTCCCCTACCACCACCACCATCAAACTCTACCAAGGCCCATCCTACCACTGGCCTACACAGGAAGCTCCCCCTGAAAATTCTACGTGTGAATCAGGGCTTTTAATTTTGTAGGAGGATTATTTTTTATCTTGAAACCTGAAAATTGTGCGCAGGACTAGTCTGTGTAACTACCTATTTCTCATTCTCCCTCCTTCATTCCATCCATTAGTTTGTTACATCACTTGTTGCATTTAGACGCTAAGCTCTCTGGGGTAGGAACTCTTTGTTACTATGGGTCTGCACAGCACAATGGGGTCCTGATCCTGATTGGAGCTATGACACTTCCACTATCAACAGCAAAATATCCTCAGCTGACAAATCAAACAAATCAAAATAAAGACAGCAAGACCCTGATACTGCTGCCTCTGAAATCAAAGGAAGATTTGCCACTTCCTTCAGAGCAAGCAGGATTGGGCCCTAAACCTGCAAGTGCATTGGATGCAAATAGCTATTTACGTTTGGTGCATGTTTTATTTTGCTGATACTTAAGAATTATGAAGCACCAAAGCCATTTATTTATTTATAGGGCTTCATTGTAGACATCTAATCCATCACTCTCTTTCTAGGTACTCATCTGATCCTCCTGACTGTTGCATCTAAGCACCCATTGCCATACCATCATGAGGATGCAAGAGCTTTTTGGGCAGACATGCCCTCTGCTGCTCTCACAATGAATATGTGTCTTAAAGGCACAAAGGTACCTAAGAGATTTTTGTTTTCTTTTGAACAAAAAGACTTTATCAGAAAGTTTCAAACATTCCAGAAAGGGCGTGAATGTGACAACCAAATAAACCTCCTTATTTCTGAGATCAAACTGCAGCCGTTCAGTGTAAAACTCAATGGCACCGTGCTCAATTTGACATACGGAAGAAAACTTCCCTCCACCTTCTAAAAGCCAGCAAAGTGAGGACTCTTTAAGCTACCCCATTTTGAGCTCCAGCTGATTGTTTTTGGGCATGTGTTGCTGTTTGTCTGAAGATGCTTTTTAATGTCAGAGTGTGAGCAGCTGTCTCACGCCTCAAAGACACTACGACAGCAGGTGAAAGAGAGCAGAAAATGCCATTTAGCTGAATCTATCAGGACAGCCAAGGCCTGCACTGAATTTGCACTGTGAGCTCAGAGGCATTGTTTGATTGTTCTGGTTAAATTATGGTGTTGAGAAAAATATATTCCCCTTCTCAGTTAAGGCTTGATCTGAAAAATGGTTATGGAAAAGAGGCATTTCTAAAGCACTTTCCAACAAGAGAATGAATAAACAGGTTTGTGTGGCGGGTGAGTGGGTGTGTGCACGTGTGGGATAGTCACAATATCTGTATCACCCTGCTTTAGCTATTTAAGATTTTACATATTTTCTTCTGAAACTAAAAATTTCTTATCACTTACCATTGTTAGTAATGGGGGGACGGATGGTCCAGTGGTTAGGTCACTAGCCTGCGACTCAAAAGATCCAGCTTTAATTCCCGTCACAGGCTCCCTGTGTGACCTTGGGCAAGTCACTTAGGTTATGTCTACACTGCAACTCAAGGTGTGACTGCAGCATACTTCAATCTAGCTGGTGTACGGAACAGTGGTGGATGCAGCTTTGGCACAAGCTAGCCACCATAGTACAAGCCTGCTGGGGACTGTGCGTTCGTACCCAGGTTGCTGGCCCACATCGGGGTCTGTGCTGCTGTATCCTCATTGGTATTGTTACCCATGCTAGCTAGATTAAAACTAGGGTGGGTATGCTGCAATGACCCCTTCGTCTGCAATGTTGATGTAACTGTAATCTCTCTGTGTCTGAGCTAAAGCCCATTGAAGTCAGGCTATGCCAGCACCTATATTAGGATTCAGCAAATGCCTCACAATGTTCTCTGGATATTCACTTGACTGAAACACAGGGTTTTGTTAGCCTATGTTCATCCTCCATCCCACAAAGATTCTAGCAAATGTGTTTACTGGGATAAATGTTCATGGAAACAGTGAATTTAAGACAATTATAAGAATATTTGTGGAAAGTGAATTATGAATGCATATTTGCAACCAAAATCTGGCTAAAAGGTCTGCACATCCAATCAGGGAATAGAAACAATCCTATATGATCATATAGGACCCATCAAAACTAACCTACACAGCAACTTCTGAATAGTCACAACAACAAAGTGCTCTTGAACAACCTACAGACCAAGAATTATCCATAGAAATTATCCAGGAAATAATAACAAATAAAGGATAAATCTGAGAACATTGTAAATTTGCTCAGAGATGATTTGTGAAAAACAAAGAGGCTCCTCCATTCCCTGAATAAATTGTTCAGTCTGCAATGATATCTCCACAAACCGTGGAACCTTCTTGCAGGCGCAAATCCCCAGCCTGCTGCCATGCTTAAGGAGCTGGATAAGAACAAAATCTGGCCCTAAATTCTCTAGCCCTGACTGTCCGTGCTACAAACTGTGGTGCGCATGGCTATATCATTGAGAGAAATAGTGTTGTTATGCTTTATGCGTACCTCACCTTTAAATGTCGAGGAGTCTCCCTGTCTGCTGCTTGGGAGCTGTCATTTTGTCTTTCCTTTCAGATGCAGAATGTTGGGAGTGAGTCACACACTCTGGACTGATCCCCCCTACCTTCCACTCTGTGCAATCCACTGAATCTGTGCGAAGTGTGTGCAGTTGGGTGTAGGAAATGCCAGCAAATCAACCAGCAGTGTTTTATACCTGCCATGCACCGCGGTAAATGACTACACAAGGTGCAGGGCTATTGGGACTCAGGCTCACATTCCCTTCCTCCCCCCTGATACTTAATATTTGTTCGTTCTTTGCTGCTTTTCTCAATCTTAAATAAAAGCAACTTAGACAGAAGGAGCCATGTTTAGCTCTGCGAGTCTGAGAAAACACAACAGATCCATATCAAACCACTTACTTCATCTCTTAAAGCTACATAGAAATGGTCTATGATGACACTAGCTACCAAAACTACTGACGTTAAAAAAACCCAACCAAATATTTTGGCAATAAACCCTCAAACTAAATGAAATCTCCTCAGTTGTGACCCTACCTGCTGTTGCAAGTATCTGAACGAGATGTCTGCAATATTGAATAACCGCCCTCTGCTGCAGCTTTACTCCATTGCCAAACAGATTGCATTAAATCTCAGTCACTCAAGGTTAGTATCAATTTGTGCAAAGGGAATATGGATCTGCTCCAGCCAGATCTATAATTATGGTCGCTGTACTAAAGAGATGAGGCATAATGCACCCTAGGGACTCCCAAGGTGACAGACTATACAGGCAGAGCTACTGTTTACAGGCATCAGAGATCTTTGTTGGGAAAGTTAGAGCGGTCTCTTAATATTTTGCTGCCATTTTTCGGCTCAAGTTTTCTGTAAAATGATTTCATAGCTTGGGACATGAGAATCTTTCAGATAAAGATGGGAAAAGGTCAGTTTAAAGTTTATGGAGTGGATGATGGAAGTTTTGTTGACCAAGTGAGTTAGCCTTATCTCAGCACTTAGAAAGGAGTTTTTTCCCCTTTTCACCTGCTACGATTTATATTAGATTTGTGTCAGGGAGATCCATTGTGGGGAAGTTATGGATTAAACTTGCCTGATGCAGTAAGATTAAAGTGCAATTCTTGCAATACTGGGTGCTCTTTACATTTATCCATAACATCTAGTAGAGAGAAATATACTCAGAAATCCCCACTATAAATGTGTTCATCTCATAACTTTTATTCCCTGACTGTAAATTGCTTAGAATTTGTCTATGCAGGTTTTTTAAAATTAAAAAAAATTGAAATTCATTCTTTCAGTGCTGCCAGGGCAGGGAAGGGTGGATCCCGCAGAGAAAATGCAACAATATGTGCTTTGGTGTCTAGCGAATAAAAATAGCAACCCCAGACTGGAGCAAATCCTGAGGGTCCTTATTCGCTTCTCCCTTAGTGTTTATGCAGGTAAAATTCCCGGTTACCTGGAGCAAGGGCTTCCAGATTTGACCCTGAAGTAAGCAGAGGTGAGTGAAGAAAGAATGATGCAATATCACCTCAAAATAAATAAGGCTGCAAGGTAATTAGTTCTGCCTACTTCCAGTTAACGGCTCCACTGTTTATTTACTATTGACTAGCAACTCCTGGCTTACAATGCAAAAACATACCTTCCCTTCAGACATGCAAAGCAGAATGGGCAGTTATTTGAGGATTAACATACCATTAACCATGGCTATAGATATAAACTCTGGACAACGTTAAGGGCCTGATCGGCTCCCACTGATGTGAATGAGATCTTGGCCACTGACTTCAGTCAGAGAAGGATCAGGCCCCCGTTTCTTTTTGAGTCAAAATATGCCCACTCTTGTAGGTTTTGCGGAGTTGTTAATCAAAAAGGGGAAACAGACAGGAGTTACTGAGCCCAAACTGCCGAGTGTAACGGGACTGAGTACCGAGAGAAAAGTACAGGGTCTGATCCTGCAAGCATTAACTAGGGAATAGAATATGTAGTGCTGTCAGAAACCCCACTGGCTAGGCATGGTGAAGTACTGCACCCTCTAGTGAGGGTTTTCAAGATCTGGCCCACACGGTCACCTCCACCCCAGAGCAGGATGCACAGGCACCGTTTAAGGCCCATAGGCCTCTTGCTGGCCACCTGCACCAGAGGGAATTCCACTCTCACTACCTTAAAAATGAGGGACACCTTTCTGTGGTTTAAAAACTTGCCCATGAAACATGCCATGGGCCCAATCCTGGGGCTCTTATTCTGGCAGAACTCTGTTTTGCTAAGGAAGGCAGGATTGGGCCCCAGGTTTAGAAGGCTGGTTGTCTTTCTTTCTCCGTGGAAAGATATGGTTCCTGGGCAGAAGTAAAGCTCCCTGTTACATTAGGGACATGGAGGAGAGCTGGGGATTCTTTTGGTTTTTTGGTTCTGCAAAGTAGATCTTTTTCAGATACACATTTGCAGCTATTGCTCATGTAAAAGTTTCCCCAACTGCCTCCTTGCATCATAACACAACAATTCGGACTGTGTTATTGCTGAGCCACCAAAATGTTTTGGAATACATGATTAGAGATTATCTGTTTAGTTTGCACACTCTGCACTCTCATTTACGAACTTCACAATCAGTTTCTGCATGTACATACAGAGAGATCTGGAAATTGTGTGCAAGGCTTTAAAGACACTATACTGGGGAAAACAAAAACAAAAATCTGATTACTCTCCAAAACATATTGTACGTCTTTATTCTAAACGTAGCAGTTTGCTCGAAAAGAAACCTGATTGGAAATTATCCATGGGCACTGAAGTTGCAGAAGACTTGTATCTACTTGCCTTTTCTTTTCAGACTTTTTTTCCCCCCTTGAGACACTGCAAAATCTTCAGGATGCAGGCCTGGCTTTGTAACAATAATGATAATTCCAATTTGGGAGACAGAGATTTTCTAAATAATCATAAATTTTGACAAGTGAAGAGGGGAACACCCTCCCTTCACACACTGTAATTACACCCAAACTTTCCAGACTTGTATTCGCATTGAAGCATATTTTAAAACTGTTATCTCTGATGCTTTTGGCACACACAAAAAAGCAAATGTACAGCAAACACTTATGTGTAATGAGAGCGCAAACACACACTGGAGCCTGTTGTAATGATTTCTCATGCAATGGTATTTAATGAAATGCCTCTTATATGTTCTAATTAAAGCTAAAATAATTATGGTTGTTAATGCTTCACTGAAATGCCTTCTGTAATGAAATTTTATTCTTGGAATAACAATTTTCCTGTAAAGGGTACTGTAATGTGCGATGGTTTTTTCTTTTCTTTTTTTTTTTACTATGTAATGACTACCATCAGTGCACCATTAATGTCGATTGGAGCTTTGCCTGAATAAAGATTTGCAAGATTAGACCCAGTAAGAAAGGATTCTGATCTCTGCTAATCTCAGTGATTTACTCTAGGTTCCAACTGGTGAAATTAAGATCAGAAGTTGGGTTCAAAAGGTTTACCCCCTCACACCCTTTCTTCTTAAAACACAGTATAAATAATAGAGAGGCCTGATTTCTCTATTGCTCTATACTTTGTAGAATATAATCATTTACACCAGTGCAAAGTTAGTGTAAGATACTACCACTCTGATTTCATAGGGGTTTACACACCCACTTTGCACTAGTGCAAATGATTGTACAAATTGGAGGGCAATAGTGAAGCGGGCCCCAATTCTACAATCTTTACTCAGGCAAAACTCCCATTGACTTTACTGGTGTTTTGCTTGAGCAGGAGGACTGCAGCCCCAGGTCTCTCATTATTAACCCAGTTCAGGTGTCACTCAGGTGTTATCAGATATAGTTATCTCAGGAACCTTTGCATCCCTCTGAACTTCAGAAACCTGAAACTGCCCATATTAACTGTCACCACTAAACCTTTAAAGAGGGCTGTGGTTTTGTCCCTGTGCTTGTGTTTAATGGCTACACGTATCAGTGGTTAAACAGCGCTTTCTATCTACATGTTGACAGGTTTCAGAGGAACAGCCGTGTTAGTCTGTATTCGCAAAAAGAAAAGGAGGACTTGTGGCACCTTAGAGACTAACCAATTTATTTGAGCATGAGCTTTCGTGAGCTACAGCTCACTTCATCTGATGAAGTGAGCTGTAGCTCACGAAAGCTCATGCTCAAATAAATTGGTTAGTCTCTAAGGTGCCACAAGTCCTCCTTTTCTATCTACATGTTTGCTCTCTTCAAAATGTGAAGGGAAGCCAAGAGCAGGGTTTGACTATTTCATACAAGTTATTATCCCGGGGAGCCGCATAAATCGATCATGGTCTTAACGCTCTCGACAATACTCCGATGAAGTTTTTATTAGAAAAATATTTCACAGAGTTGAGCTATTTTAACCAGGGATCTTTGTTTTCAAGCAGATGGGGGCGTTTAACAGGTAGAGGCGAATCAGTCGTAAATTAGGAAAGACACTCTCAGTGACACCAGAGACCGTCAGCTACGTGTGTGTGTGTACACTTTGTGCGGGGCTGTATTTATGGCTCAAGTTTCTCTGACTGTCATTATTGCAATCCGGTTTCAGAATAGCAGCCCTGTTAGTCTGTATCCCCAAAAAGAACAGGAGGACTTGTGGCACCTTAGAGACTAACCAATTTATTTGAGCCTAAGCTTTCGTGAGCTACAGCCCACTTCATCGGATGCATTCAGTGGAAAATACAGTGGGGAGATGAATGCATCCGATGAAGTGAGCTGTAGGTCACGAAAGCTCAGGCTCAAATAAATTGGTTAGTCTCTAAGGTACCACAAGTCCTCCTGTTCTTATTATTGCAATCCGTTTTCCTGACCATCAGAAACAGGGAATAAACTAAAGAAAAAATATCGCGTTACCATGGCAGGCGTTATTAATCTGCGGGTTACATTCTGCTGTCGGTCATTAGGGTTTACGCTGGTGAAATAGTGTTGAAAATCAGTGACCTTGATTTGCGCTGGTGCAAGGAAGAGTAATTTGGCTGCATCTTTGGACAGGGAGGAAGTGTTTGGGGTTCAGGTGGGAGGCTGGTTTCGATTCTTTGCTTTAACTGGGGGAAGGTAGTCAAGGCTTATCTTTACAAATTTAGGGAAATAGAGGGCTCTTGAGTAGAAGCGGGCTGAATAGGTGCAAAGTAGAAATATTTTGCACAGAATGAGATGAATGCGACTTCCCCTGTTTCATAAAAAAGTGTTTTCAGAGAGAGCGAGAAAGAGACCCCGGGACGATCAGTAAATACACCGAGTTCTCAGCAAAACCTCCAGAGCGTTCAGACGCTGTTTTATCTCCCGGGTCTCGGGGCATACTTCACAAAGTGACTGTTTAACGTTTGAAACAACCCACTATTAACCTCCCGCTGAATGCTCGGCCTGTTTGATTTGGAGTCGAATTTAATTTGGGAAGGTTAAAAATAATCCGCTCAAGTGGGGCTCCCAAATTAATCCCAAATAATCCGCTCAGGTGGGGCTCCCAAATTATCTTCAGTTGGCGTTAAGATCAACTGCGCTCAGCTGAAGTCAACTCCATTTCCCTGACATCAGCTCGCTTCGCTTTTCCAATTTCTCCCCAACAAGGATTTTGTTTTACACGGTCAGGGAGCGACTGGAGTCTGGGACAGGGAGGCAAATTCTGCATTTGCTTTGACTAGTATTCATTCGGATGGCGGGTCCGATCCTCAACCCTTTGTCGAATTAAAAACAAAACAAAATCGAAATCAGGGCAGGATCTGGCCCTTGGCTTTTGTAAGGTTAGAAATAAATGGACTCTGTCATGGGACAGCAGCATCAGACTCAGTGAGAACCGATGGCGGGGAAACGAGGTCAGGATCCGAATCAAGGGGGTGAGAGAAGCTGCGAAATGGCTGAGATCAGAAACGAGAGCCCCTGCGATAAAGCAGTGGGACTGGGTTGTAAGCGCCTAGGAGTCCCCCGCCGAGGGGAGCAGCAGTGACATGCCTACAAGACTCAGTTTCCCCGACCTGATCTTTAATCCCAGGCTCTGGAAATAACCCGGGGTTTACAAAGCGCCTTGAAATCGTTTAAACATCAAGTCTAACGTAAGAGTGTCAATGGATAAATATCTCTGGGCCCATCGAGATCCGTGGGCTTTCTATTTGAAACCTTCCCCCCCCGCCCCGCTTTGGCAGTCCGGCTAGATGTACGGAAGTGCAGTTAATTCGCAGATGAGCTAAACGACACCAGTCACCCCATTAGGGAGGGTTTGTTTGTCCTTTGAACTGTTCCCGGGGATTGTAACTCGCCTGGCGAGCTCTTCCCCGGCCGGCCAGAGGCACAGCGGCCTTGCGCGGCCTCTTGGGCTTTGTTGTTTTGCAAAACAAGATGAGAAAATAGTCTCGAAGCTGCATTTCATTAGAGCCCTTTACGGGGGGCATCCCTCCCCTCCGTCCGCTGCCCGCCCCAGCGCCCTGGGAGAAGAACATCCCGTCGACACGTTTCTTCCTCGCTATCTTCTTCTGCTGAACGTTGTGGGGGGCGGGGGGCCGCAAAGCAAAGCGCGACTTGAAGTGTGACCCGAGCCGCACCATGCAATGGCCCGGGAGTCCTCAAAACAGCCGGCCCGGCCGAGTGGGACCGGCGGCTCCTGCCCGCCCGGGGAACTTCCTCGGGAACCTTCTCTGCTCGGCTCGGCTCCCGGGCCCGGGGAGACCTGCGCCGGCCGCGGGACGGGCTTGGTTTATGGCTGATCAAGTCCCTACGACTGGCTGCGCCCCCGGTTCGAGTTCAAGGGGGTGAACTAGCGGGAACTCCCCGGGTTTTACACCTCTCCCCCCCCCGCAGACCGGCAGAGGCTGCCCCCCGCGCGCCCCCCCAGTCAGCAGGGGCTCATGGAGAGGGAGGACTGACAGCGACTCTAACGCAGCTGGGAGGGCTGATCCTTCACACCGAGATGAAATCTCATCCTCTCCTGCCCCCTGATATTCGTCTCATTTCCCGAGGAGCCCTTTTTGCTGTGGCATTCTCAGCCTGTTACCCTGTTTGGGTTTCTCTCGCTTTCTTATCTATTTATTTTTTAAAAATGACCCAGTCTCATCCAAAGCAATGTTGCTGCCAAGAGCCCAAAGACCCTCTCTCTTTGTGGTGCCTTGCTCTGGTGCAAAGCACATGCCTGGACCATTTCATGAACAAGAGAAACTAGTCTTGAAAAAAAAAAGAAAACCGCATGCGGGTCTTCCTGTGACACCTTCACTCTCCGGGGCCAGGGGCCACTTTCTCTCTCTGCATTAATGCGACCCCAGACGCCTCTCTAGTCTAAACCCCTAGTTTAGTCCGAAATCAATATAAACTCGCCCGTACCATTGTTTTGGCCCAGACTGAGACTTCGCATACCGAGGTCCGATTTTTAAAAAGTAGATTTACAACAACAAACAAAAGAAGGAAGCCAATTCACTGGCTTGCTCAGAAGGGATCCAAGGTTTCGGCGCCGACCGAAGAAGTCTGCAGGCCGAACGCAAGGCAGGGCAGTTTGCAGTCACGGTTGCAGATGCCTTTTATGTTGCGTTAGTCGAGAAAGTCTCGTTCCAAAATACAGCGCGGTAATTAATTGTCCCTGGTCTTTGTTTGTTTTGTATTCAAATGGCTTCCCGGGAATTCCTCCCGCTTTTGTCCCGACTTTAATCCGGCTTGATGGGGGTGCGCGGGGGGAGAGGGGGGCTGTGTGGAGTGTGACCCAGATGCTGTGGTCTCGAAACCAATTGCTCTGCGTTCGGGGGTAACTTTTGACAGCAAACTTCGTGAGGCGCCCTGGCGGCGCAGCGCCATCAGCGCGCAGTGAATGGTTGAACCTTTGCACGGACTTTTTAGGAACCTGCCCAGCGATTATGAAGCCAACCCCTGAAGGTCCCCGAGTCGCTGCTGGAAGGAACCAGCATTTTTCTGCCTATTACTGCGCAGTGACTTTTGGGGGGGTTGTCGCTGTTTGGGGGAGAGCGAGGGATGTTGACGCGGAAATTTATTTTTAAAAGTGCTAACCAGGTTTGCCCATTTCTCCATAACCCCTGGGAGCTGTTACGGTCCATTGGGTAAATGCAGTTTCCAAACCGGGAACACATTCCGAGCTCTCCTATTTAGAAATGCTGCTCTGGAGATATTCTAGTCCAGGGATAAATAACCTGTGAGATCACCGCTCGGCTGCTCTCGGCAGCACCAGCCGCGTGTCGGGGCTCAAGAGGCGGGACAAGTTCCTGGAAGAGTTTGCAAACTACGCGCCCCGTCCTGCATATCTTTACCCAAGCGAGCAAGTCTGTACCGGGCCGGCCTGAGCCTGCATTCCCCGGCCACCCAAACCCGGGGGTGCCGGAGCGAGGCGGGATTGGCTAGCACCTTTGCACAGGTGGCTCCTGAGGCAGGCTCTCCTAGGCCGGGCTTTGTTTTTAAATTGTCTAATTGAGAGCCCCAGGTCTGCCGGTTCAATAGCAGAGCCAGCCAGCCTGCAGGCCCCTGGAGAAAACGGCTCCGCTTTGATTTTCTGTCTCGTATAACCAGGAGGTTTTGCCACCCACCCCCGGGCTGGAATTCCAGGCTCAGGGCTGGTTCCCCTCGGTCCCCAGCCAGCTCAGGGAGGGGGATGTAGTAACTTTGGCTTTACCGCCCTCAACCCCTGTGGGCGACTTGGATGGGGCCATACCTTGCCCAGAATCCCTGAGCCCGAGCGTGGCTGAGCGGCAGCCGACCTGCCACCCGCAGCATCCCGCTCGGATTGGCCCGGGAGTGTTGCCCTAAATCTGAACAGACAAGTTTCGATGGGCCGGAGCCTGCCCGGATTCCTGTGCAGAGAGTTAGCTGGGGAGTTGTATGGGGGGGGGGGAATTTACTGGGGGAGGTGGGAGTGCAGTGACTTGCTCCGGTGTCTGGGTCCCATCCTGGCTGTGCCAATGACCGGCTACTTGGCCTAGGGTAAGACCCAGATCCAAAGCGCACAGGGGCCAGCAGCTAGATTCTTTCCATCGGCCCCTGTAAGGCAGGGATACTATTCACCGGGGGGGCGGAGGGGGGCGCTGGGTGTTATTCAGCATTATGGAAGAAGGTTTGGGGCACGAGACGGACAATTAGACATAACGCCGCTGGTCAAAGCCCTCTGGCCCCCGGAGACGCGTTTCTCCTTCTTCCGACTGTTTGTGCGCGTTTTGCTGGGCGTTCCCTGGAGTTTGACTGCTCTGGCTCCCGGGCCATTCCCGGCGTGTCACCCTGTACGATGGTTGCCTTGGCCACATCCGCCGAGATGCCCACGGGCCGGTTTCATATGGAGCTGGCTGAACTGCTCCGCCGCAACTGCGGGGCCTTTTATTTCTTATTCCGCTCTCCTTTTTCCCCAGGCGCTTTCAACCCAGCAGGTCTCGTTTTTTAAAAACTATATTTGACTTTGCTAATGTTATTTTACTGACCCACCTCAAACGGGACATTTTGATTCTAATGGGTGACTTTTTTTAAAAAACAAAAAGGCAACTGTAACTTTGTCTGCGATGAGCACAGTCTGTAAGAGCCCCATCCCGGCCGTGAACCCAAGGTCTGTCCAATGCTGAGCAGCGAGCCCGGATGGGATCCCAACCAAAGTCAGATTCTATTTTTAAAAATATTTTCCTAATTATATTTACTCTCCTGGGGAGGGGGCTGAAGAGACACTCCCCGCCCCCTCCCCCCCGCCAGCTTCGGGAATTCGCAACGATTTCACTTAGCCAATCAATCGGGCGAAGTGCAATCGATCGGGAGCTGCCGGCCAGGACAGTAAATAATCAATAGTAGATAATCACCCCCGAACTCTCCCGCTTTCTGCAAGATCGCGACTTGCTCTTACCAGGAGCTGGGATTGGTGCAGTTTAAAAAAAAAAACCACCACCACCACCCATCCCTGCTCCACAGTGCTTTATTGTACCACCCCTGTTCCCGGCTGCTGAAGGCGCCGATCCAAAGCCAACTAAAATCCATGGAAGTCTTTCCATTGGCTTCCTTCGGCTTTGGATCAGGCCCCGTGTCCACTAGCTTGGAGCCTGTTCGGAGAGGGCTGTAGAGAAGTCCCCCCACCCGACCCCAGCACCCTTGCGTAGGAAGCAAGAGACCCAGGCAGTCCCCGGGCGCCCCCAACGTGTAAGCCCCAGCCAACCTCCTTCCCCCGGATCTGGAGCAGCTGCGGACTGGTGCGAAATAGCCCCAGCGCCAGGTCTGAGCAGTAGAGTCCATCCTTGGGCCCTACGGATTTGGTGGGGTGGGGGGGATTCCAGATAATCAGTGCCCTGCCCCCCCCCCATCTGTGTTTCTCCGGCCCCTCTGACTCTGACATTGTTAGTGCTTTATGAGGCAGTAAATATCCAGAGGCAGGGAGGATGCATTTGAACGCCGGGCAGGCCCCTAAGTAATTACTTTTAATAGGGAAAAAAACCGAGGGTCTCTGCGAGAAACCGGAGATTGGATCAGGCCCTAAGTCCGGAAATTGGAGCAGGCAGCCCGGATTGGCAGCTCGTCTCTGAGCTGGTGTGAAATGTGTTTAAGGGATTATTTAAAAGGAAGAAATGCGGGGGCCGGACCCCATAAAGAGGCGAGGGACCCGGAACTGGTGTTTGGAGCAAACCCTGCGGCTTCAAATCCTAGGCAGCGCCAGAGATTGGGGCTCTCTCCCCCTTCCCAGTGGGAACTGGGGTCCCATTGCAGCGCCGGCCCGGTCCCCAGAGGTGGGTGGGCTACTAAGAAAGACTTTCCTTGCAGCCCCTGTTTCCAGAGGAGATCTCCTTACCTTTCTTGATCACCGACTGATCCAGTAAATTCAGCCCAGCATCATCCACAGCCTGAAAGCACGCAAGGCACAAATATTAGGGTGCTGCTTTCCTAATGCAGAACTGCGGGGTGGGGAGCCGCGGAGATCTCTCCGTTTTCAAACGGGCCACATCATCAACACACACACACGAACAGCGGAGATCTAGGCTTCCCGGGGCTTTTCTTCAAAGATCGAATGAGATAAATTAGACCCTACAAATATTGGGCTTGCAAATGGATTCGTGCAGCTCCTGTGAACAGTCACCCCCAGTTATTTCATCAGATACTTTTAAACCTACTTTATGATTAAATTTTTACAGAGAGCAAGAATCTAGAGTTGTTCTTTCTTGTTAGCAACGCGCAGACTTCCCTGTGCGAGTATACTGCCTCGGTCGCTTAGGGGGACCGGGGGCTCGTTCCAGGTAACTCCGGAGCTAATTCCTGTTTAAGAGGGGGACGCAGATAGTTTGCAATTGCCTCCAAGCGGCAGACAAACAAAAATATTCCGAGATTTGAGAGGACAGAGGACTAGGCTGTTCGCAGTGTGATTCTAGCCGTTGGTCCCAGGATATGGAGAGAGACCAGAGAGGCGAAGAAATGTTTTTTATTGGACCAACTTGTGTGAATGGAATAGATTTTTCCTCAAAATGGAAAAAAAATTGTTTGAGCTAG
The DNA here is from genome assembly GCF_965140235.1 of Caretta caretta. Classification (NCBI taxonomy): domain Eukaryota; kingdom Metazoa; phylum Chordata; order Testudines; family Cheloniidae; genus Caretta; species Caretta caretta. The sequence goes on from NC_134224.1 coordinate 3,741,010, forward strand.
GGATTAAATATCGTTCTGGGTGCTTTTGTATTCTTTGCGCATAATTCTCCATATTTCCTTTGCTAGAGAGTTGACAAATCCGGAATAAAAAGCACACGCACATAAAAAAACCAAACCAAACCGTGTCGTGTTTTGTTAAAGTAATTGAAGTTCTCTACAAAACTCCTGCCCCTCTGCTAGCTACTGTCTTCACGTGGTAAATAAAAAAATGATACGAAAATACAAATAGAACTCGAATTACTTCGGTACACTTGGGAGTGCGAACAAAACACCGACACAAATTCTCTCCCTGGGCTCTTTGTTAGCAGTTTGTGTCTTTGATGGCTCGAATAAAAGCATCGCTGGAATAGAATTGGATCAAACTAAAGGGAACGTCTCGATTTCTGTCCTTTAGAACGAGGATAGTATTTTGCTCCATCTTTTAAAACAGTGAAATGATGTTTTGTAAATATCTCTGCGCAGCCATTCCCCCGAGTCCGTCTGCGGCTAATATCACGATATAAAATGAAAACAGGAGAGGAGACATCGTGTGGCTAGAAAGTTATAAAACATTTCACATTCGGGGCGATTTGGATGGCAAAGGAAATCTAGTTTCTTGACAGGACAAGAGAGGAAAGGATCTGAGCGGAGGCGCAAATTCGGGAAAAGCGAATGGGAAGGAGAGTCTTGAATTTGCAGCAAATCCAGAATTTACCGCAAAGATCCAACCAATAGAATTGTAAAATAAGAAAATGAATATATCTACCGGACCGTTTTGCAATGGAAATGTCCCCCTCGATCCTCCCCAAAACAACCAACGAGGCAAAACACCAGTTCCAAGCGCAACCTTCCCCCCCCCCCATCCTTGTCATTTTCTTTTCTTTCTTTCTTTTTTAACGAAGCATCATCGAAAACGAAGGGGTGAAAGCGAAAAAGGAGAGTTGTACTTTTAGAAGCGAACCCTCCCTTCGGAAAACGAGCCATCTCCACAGCCTGAGTGTGAAGGTCCCAAACCTCCCCCTGCCTGGGCAGAGCCTGCCTGTTACAGCGGAACAGAGGGTCTTTTCGGCTCCGAGAGACCAGCCGGGCATTTTTGGGATCACTTTTTGGTTTCACTCCCGGGATGGAGCATCTGATGGAGCAGCGAGGGGCTGTTTTATGATTAATTTACCCCATTGAACCGCTTCTCTCAAACAAAGGGGCTCCCCCTTTAGTCCCCCCCACACTTTAAATTAACCCCCTTTCCCCTTGAATCGCTTTGTTCCACCCGCTTTCCCCCCTTGGGCTGCCCTGGAAAGTCCGTTCCAAAAGACTGGACACAGCGCGGGGAACCCCTCCAGAAATGCAAACCGGGCCGGGGCTCCGGGCTTTGCGCACCCAGGGCAGCCAGCTGGGATCTGGGCACCGGCGGAACCGAGCCCTTCGGCCGGAGAAAGGCTGCTAACTCCCCACCAGCCCGGCCTCCTGGGGTACCCCCTCCACCCCCCCGCCTGGCGGGCCTTGGGTCATTACACAGCCACGGGATGTACCTGGATGTCCTCGAGGCTGGGATGTCCGAGTCCATGGAGGCCCAGCGGCCCGTCTCCTAGCCCGTGGCCCGCATCGGCCAGCCCGTGCAGCAGGCGGGGGACCCCCGGATATTCCCGGCGGGGATCCAGGCTCAGCGCCCGGTGGGTCTGTGAGAGCAGCCCCGCTTCCTCCTGCCGGGCCCGCTGCGAGTGCCAGCCGGGCTGCTGGTGCTGGTGGATGGGGTTGATGGTGCTGTACGGATCCCCCAGGTGCGGGTAGCCGGCCTCCTGGCTCTGCGAGTAGGGCATGGGGGGCTGCGGGTAGGGCGGCGGGAAGTAGGGGGGCTGGAAGTCCGAGGCCGGCGTGTGGCAGAGCGGGGGAGCCGAGGAGTAAGCCGCCTGGTTCAGGGAGGAGAGCTGGGAGAGGCGGCCGCCGGTCGAGGCCCCGTTCAGCCCATCGGGACGGTCCTGCGGGGAGAAGAGAAGAAAGACGCTGGTCAGGCGGAGCTGGGGCCCCGGCTCCCTCGCCTCCCCCGTGGGCGCCCGGCTCCAGGGCCACCTGGCTTCCCAGCGGCGCAGAGAAGGTCACCAAGCCCTGGGCAAAGCCCCCAGCTCCAGCGCCTGACACCGCCTGGCCACCTCCCCCGCCACGGGGCTAGGAATCCGCTTTGCCCCCTGGCTCCGCGTCCCCTTGGCAGGGACAGGTCCCCGCTCCAGCCTGCAAACACCTTCCTACCTGCACTTCCCTCCTCCGCTTGGATCCCCCCGAGCCTCCCCAGGAGAAAACAAAGCGTCCGCTCGGGACCCCCGAGCTCTGACATCTGGCCAGAATCAGAGGGTGAAATCCCATCTCGTTGGGAGGGACGAGGCTGCCTCCATTAAATATCTCTGGGGTGGCCCCCTATGAGTCTCTCCCCCCCCCACCAACTTACCATGGCTGAATAAGTGTGAACTAGCATCTGTGCGGGGGCGGGGGGGGGAGGCCTAGAGGAAGGTGTCAAAGCAGAGACGTGGAGGAATAAAAGAAACCCCAATAACAATCCTTCAAAATCGGGTACGGCCCAGCAGCTCCATGCAGGAAAAATCCCAGATCCAACGGGGGGGAGTTACGCGGATGGCTTTGTCCCTTCGATTACAAAACCGTTCAGTTCCGAAGTGTTTCAGATGGTTCCCACCTCCCTCTCCCTCTCCCTCTGAGCCCAAACCAACGCCATGCACTCCAGTTATAGAGCCGGGGGCGCGCCGGCAGCGCCGGGAGCGCGCGTTAAAGAGACAGAGCCCGAGTCTCGCCTTTTTGTATTATTATTTTAATGGGCGGGGGGGAGGTTTGTGTCTCTTTCTGAGGAGGGTTCTTTTTCTTTTTCTTTTTTGTTTTTCTTTTTAAACAACCACTACATTCAGGGGAAGAATCTTAAACAAAACATATCCGTGTGAATCCGTTTACACTGAAAGGACTCTGGATTAAAAAAAAAAAAAACCCACACAAATATTAAGAGAGAGAGAGAAAAACCGTTTAGCAAAAATCAAATTGGTTCTTAGAATTTTTCTTAGTGGTTCTTTTAAGACCAGGTTAGTCTCTTTTCCGTTGAATACGGATGAGGCATCAAAGGGGGGGGGGGTTGATTCCGCTCCCACGGAAAATTCAGAGGGAATTTTAACTCGCGAGATCTCATTAACTATTCGCCTAATCTGGATTTGGAAGAACTGTGTTTTCTCCTGCTTTGCTTTGCTGGATTTTTGTGCCTTTCTTCCGGACGTGCACCGCTTTCCATGGGGTCCATTACTTGCATTTTTTTTTGTTTCATTCTTGCATTTTTGTGTTGAGCACAGACTCATTTAAAAAGAAAAGTCCTCCCCTTCCCCCCACCCCCGCCTGTTGGGGTGGGAGCCGGTGAATCCCAACCACCGCAGCCTCCAAGCAGGCTGCAAAAATCTTTGGAAATTCCGGTTCTTCCCCCACCCCCCCCCGCCGCCCCCGCCCCAGTCCCTCAAGTCCACTGATGTCGACGCTGTGTCCCGCGGGCTTGGGGGGGGGGGCGGTTGCTGGAGCAAAGAACAATTTCAAATGGCTGAGTCGTGGCTGGGCTGGGGGAGGGAAGATGCTTGTGGAGGTGGATCGCGGTTTAAAGGAAACGTTTGTGTGGCTCTAAGGTTTCAGTTTATTAGCCTGAGCAAGGTGTTAATTTTTCTCTTGTACGAAAAGCGAAATTCCCAGTAGCAGCCTCGGAAATCAATCGATTCTGCCCCCCCTTCACCCCCCAACCCGGAGCAAAGCGGCTCCCTCTGCGTCCCGCACCGACCCGCGGGGGTTATTCTGAACTTTACGAATTCACTCTCGAAATTGCAAGAATAAAAATAGGCAGGAAACTTCAGAGCAGCAGCCGCAGACGCCAGCTCCTTGCGCCCCCCGCTGAAACCCGCCCACTGTCCAGCACCCCCAGCCTCTCCCCGCCCGGGGGAAGGAGCCCGGCCGGGGGGCGCCGGTCGCGAACAAATCCCTGGTATTCTTTAGACAACAATCTCCAGGCTCATCGATACATGGTTGTGTGTAAACCCCCCAGCCTCTCTGGATCCCGATCGTCCGGATGGGCCAGCGGGCGGGGCGGGCCGGGCCCAGGCAGGGGGGAGCCTGCCCGGGGCAGGTTTCACCAGGTGAGCGGGGTCTCTGCCCAGGGCTCCGGGCGAGGGTGGAGGCCGGCCCGCTGCCGCCTGCCCTCAGCCCGCTCCGCAGGTGTTTTGTGGTTCAGAGCCCGTATTTTTGCAGCCCCGGCCACAGCGAGGACTGGGGGGAGGGGGAGGTGGGGGTGGGGATGGGGCGGGGGTGAGCGTCTGTGTGAATTAAAAACAACGAAATAACTGTGTGACCCCCCCCATGCAAAAAGAACAGGAGGCCTTGTGGCACCTCAGAGACTAACACATTTATTTGAGCAGAAGCTTTCCTGAGCTACAGCCCACTTCATCAGATGCATCTGTAACGCTAAGATGTGATCCCCCCCCCCACCCCGAGCTGGCGGCCCCTGCGCTGGAAAGTCCGTCAGCAAACGCTGAGTGCTGAAGTCTGGAGACTTGGAGTTTGAATCTCGGGTTGGCACCAGTTTAGCGCAGGCACCCACAAGCGCATCTGGACAAAAACCACAGCAACGGGCGTGCACACACACGTATCAACGCGCGCGCATCTGTGCAAAAACACACCAACGGATCTGCACACACACACACACGGATCTACACACACACACACGTATCTGTACAAAACCACATAAACGGATCTGCACACAAACACCCCAACGGATCTGCACACACACGCAAAAGTATCTGTACAAAACACACATAAGTATTTGCACACGCACACACACGGATCTACACACACACGTGTATCTGTACACAACCATATAAACGGATCTGCACACAAACACACGCAAACCTATCTGTGCAAAAAACACACCAACGGATCTGCACACACGCACGAGCAAATAGATCTCCATAGCTCCCCACAGACTTTTACAACTACTCAGAAGTCTGCATAGCGACACACCCCAAGATCTCGTTAAGTGTCCATAGACACACACACCTCTCTCTGGAGCCGGCCACACAAGTACGCTTCTGTCTCTAGAATTATCCACCCACCGAGAGACAATTACACCCCCCCGTAGCAATGCACAGACGCCTCTTAACACCGGCATCACACACAGACACAAATCTAGATCCACGTGCCATTATCCATGGCGGGCTGCACACACAGCGAGCCGTAAGCAAATATTGTCTGCATCACAGACGCGCTCAGCGCCACGCCTCGATCCCTACCTACAGACAGGCACAAACATCTCCCGGGAGTGCACAACCAAACACCGGGAAATGAACATCTGGGGGTCCACCCGGGCGTGCGCCCGCATCCCTCTGAAATAACACAACCCTGGGCACCGCGGAGATTGCTCCCAGTTTACTGTGTTTAGAGAAACCGGATCAACTTTGCTTAACCCCCTTGAGCCAGCCCCAGGCAGCCGGCCCCCTTCCCCTGTCACCCCGCTTCACGGGGCTCCCGTCGCAAACCCGACATGTGCAATTCTCCCACCTCCTGCGGGACCTCGCCGATGCAGGGACTTGGTCCGAGCAGGCGAGAGAACAACACACAGGAGACGTACAAACATTGTCCCTCAGGCACCGAGTCGGAAAGGGCCGAATTAAGCTGTTTATTTCGGAGTGGAAAATCATAATATTAAAGGAATCGACGTATTTCCCTGACAATAAAGATATTACGGATTTGTTTAAAAAAAAGAAAAGTGAAACACTGCAGGGGAAAATCAAGTTCCTTAGATTGCTGGTGAAATGAATTGATCATAGACACAGATGCGCCGGGTACTTCTCACCCTTCGCAGCCAGGACGTGCAGGGAACTGACTGGCTGATCGCCCCTCTCCTGTGAGCGCTCCAGAGGCAGGCAGGGCCCCGCGCCCCACTCCACCACAGTGCGCCCCCAAGAGAGGGGCAGAGAGCCGGGGGGCAAAGTCGGATTTTAAACAAAGTTTGATCCATCACTTTCCTGTTTGCGCGTTAGCAAATGTCTCGCCCCAGTCGCTCCTGAAATGCTGAGATTCACACACACACACACACTATTCCCCCTTGGAGGAACAAGAATGAGGACTGTGTTGTGACACAAGAGACTTGAAGGGACATCCAGAAACCCAGACTATTTCGGGTTCTTTCTCCCTCCCTGCTGGGGCTAGTCCCACAATACAAAGCCTTATTCTACCGGTCCAAAAAATCATTTCTCAGCCTTAGGACAAAGCCATGTGGCATTTCCAAAGCAGGTTCCCTGTACCGGGGGCAAATCACACGTCCTTCTGGATAGGAAATAAAACGAGGAGAAAGGAGCGTCACCCCACCCTTTACAGCTGCGAGGATATCGCACAGAAAGGCTTGAACTCCAGAGCCTGGCCAGCCTGTAGCAAAGGGGATCCTGCTGCATTTTAAATCAGCTTAATACATCATCAAGCCCCAGCCCCGAGAATAATCATTCTAATCACCAGCATCCCCCCCCCCCGACCCAGCTCCTCACCTGCAGGTACAAATGTTCTTCTTTCACGTTCTCGGCTTTCCAATGCATTTTGGGGCAGAAGGGAACTAAAAGCGCCTTTGTAAAGAGATGGAACAAACAATCGAATCGGACGAGCCAAATTCTTCTCCGGCTCCCTCCCTTCTCCCGAGGCCGCCTTTCCTCTCCAGCCGGCTGGGCTCGCGTTCGGGGCCGCGGGATCCAAGCTCCAGGAACCGGCCAGCGAAGGGCAGGTTCCAAGAAACCCGCCGCCCCTCGGAGGAGCCCGTGACCCCTGGCCCGGCGCACGTTTAATTTCCAGCCCTAACCCAATTCTGGGGCAGGCGCAGTGGGGTGGATTTGAATATTGCGCTGCAGGGCGCGCTGCTCCGCATTAGAATAATTGAATCCGGAATCCCGAGTTCATTTGAAACTTTCCAGAGACGCGCCCGCGCTGAGCCCCCGGAGGGAGCGGGAGCAGCCGTGTCAGGAACCGAGCTAAAGGCGAATACCCCCCTCTCGGGCTTCTTGCTGGCTCGAATCATGTGTCAGGTAGATCCGCGCTCCGCGGAGGCAGGGGACCCTCCCGCCTGGGATGGGCCGGTGCCTTCGGGCAGCGGGAATCGACCGCGTCTGGACCCAGGCGAGGGCAGAATTAGTTTGACAAAACTTTCATTCCATTCTTTGGGGGGAGGGGGCGTGAGGGTGTGTTGGGGTATGTCGGGGGGGGGGGGTGTAAGGGGAGAACTCAATTCTAAGATGCTACCGGCGCATCATGTAAACCAACCCAGTCCCTAGAAAGAGGTGTGAGGTCCTTCCCGTGTGGACATGCCTGCAGCAGGGTGGATGGGGCGCAGCCAGCCGCTTTTTTGACCAAATCCTTCCCCTTCTCCTGCTGTCTTCTATTTGTTCGCTTGTTAGCACCGTCTTCACTTTCCCTTCTGCCTTACAGAGCGCAGCCTGCGCCGGAGAGGAGGAGGATGAGGCAGAGGAAGGCTTTAGTGGCAGACAGTTGGAGGTACAGGGCTCTCCCTCCTCCAGCTCGGTGTCAACCTTCCCCCCTGCTCTGCTGAATGGTTTGGGAGCTGAGCAACCTCTTCCCCACACCCCACACTAAAGATTCTTTTTATTTCCCTTCCCTCCAAGCCACCCTAGGCCTGTGGTTAGAGCCCAGGACATCTGGGTTCTATTCCCAGCTCTGTCACTGACCTTGGGCAAGCTACTTCCCTGCTCCGTGCCTCAGTTTCCTCTCCCACCCTTTGTCTTTTTAGATGGTCACAGACTGTCTCCTGGTCTGTGTTTGGTCAGCACCCGGCACAATGAGGCTTTGATCTCCTTTGATCTGACTGTAATATGCATAATAAACAGCAACAAAGTCTTTGCTAGGACCAGACTGTCCACTGTTGTGCAGAAGTTTCCATTCCTGGCAGGGTGTAATTTGTGCACGAGCAGAGAAGAAACACTTTAGCCTAAACTGTAATACACTGTGATGTGTGAGAGACATTAACAAACAGAATCCCACATTACATTTAATTTAATTCCACTCTTCCCGCCCGGAGCTACAGCTCCCTTCATTTTCATTTTCCCTCTGAATTCCCACAACTCAGTCCTCTTTGATTTCCAGGTTTAATTAACAATGCTCATTAAGTGAATTTTTATTCCTTTCTTTTAATATTACTCTGCCACCTGTCTTTAGGAGGCAAAGGCTGATCATTTATTCTAATTTATTCCTATTAAAGATGTCATTTAAGGGAGGGAGGAGGGATATGCAGTGGTGAAAAGGGCTGATCTCTGCAGATGCTCTTCAATTCCTCTCCCCGCCCTCCTTCCAAAAATTCTTTTCAAGGATGCTGCCCCTGAAAGTTCTTTGGGGCTGTATTCATTTTCCACCAGATCCGTTTCATTTGCTAAGAAAAATTGGATTGGCCACGCTGTATTTTGCAGTTATGTTCCAGTTCATTCTTAAAGCCCCTTGCCCATCTAGTCCTTCTTATGTTGATTCTTTATTCATCTGAAAGAGGCGCAACTGTGCAAAATGCTGGTGGTAAACACAGCTAACTCGCTTGCCCACAGGATCGCAGCACAATGCGGGAGGCTGGGATCTAAGCTGGGAGCATCAGAGAGGAAGCTGTGATTCCACTGGGAAAAAACAAAACAAAACAAAAAAGCAGAAAGGTACCACTTTGTTACCAAATAGTCCTCGTGAACTTGCTTCGTGACAAATCCCTTTGGGCACCTGGGAGAATGAGTCGCAGCAGAGTGGCTCTCAGCTCTCCTCTGCATGGAGGTGTAGGATGGTAGGAATTGCCGGGATGGATGAGACCCAGGGACCATCCAGCACAGGATCCTGTCTCTGCCACTGGCCAGCACCAGCTGCTTCAGAGGAAGGTGCAATACATTTTGAAAGTGTGAGTGTATGTTGGTGCTTTGGGGCTTGTGTGTTTGTGAGACTGAGTGTGTCTGCCTCAGTGTAGGAACCCACCACTGCAGGGCCCAGCTCTTTAAGATGAGGGGTTCTTCCTCTCCCCAACCCCCTTTTGTTGGGTATTCAACTCTCCTTCACTTGTTCTCACCTCATAACCAGGGCCCACGCCAGCCCCCATCGAAGCCAAGAGGAATTTTGCCATTGACTTTGATAGGGCTAAGATGAGGCCCTTGGTTCCTTGCTGCAGTGATCAGGGTCAATCTAGGAGTTTGCTTTATCACAAGCACCTACAAGTTCCAGTCATGGACCAGGACCCCGCTACGCTAGGTCCTGTACAAACAGAACAAAAACACAGTCCCTTCCCGAACCAGCTTACAATCTAAGTAGGAGATACAGCCAGATGGGGAGTTCCAGGAAACAACGAGACAGCATTGTCTAACTAGACAAGACAGATGCAAGATGAAGGGACAGGACACATAATTTCATTCATACCTTTCTTCCAGGTTAGGACTGCCAAAGCAGGAACATGCAGAGTTACCTCTTCCTCATCTGCTGTGCCTAGGTGAGCAGCTCACCTGGCTTTGTCCAGCACCTCACTGGCAGCTCTGAGAAGCCACTGCATATGGAAGCACCAGGGAACCCTCTTATGCTTTTCTCCCTGTGCAACCTCCCTCTGGCTGGAGTTTCTCTATCGCTGGAATTGCAAGCTGCACATTCCCTTCCCTTCCATCCTACTGCACTGTCCAGGCACTTCCATTGCTGAACGGGAGTTCCACCACATCCCAGGTCACTACGAGCAGGTTAGACAGAACTAACACAACGGGCAAGACTTGTAAGATTTCCCATCTGCCCATCAGTACTGCAGATTTATTTAGAGCATTTTCCACCAGCTATTGAAGTGCATCATTTAAACCGAACCTTAGAAACAGTTTCCTGCCCCACAGGCAACAGCCAGATTTCAAAATGTTGCTGGAGATTATTATTTATTACTCATATTATTGTGGAGTCCAGAAACCCCAATCAGGATTACGGCCCCATTGTGCTGAGCGCTGCACAAACAAACACAGGCCTCGCCCCAATGAGATTACAATTGAATATGCTTAATTTTATAACTGGTTCAGACTGCCAAAAGCAATAGGGCAGTATCATTTACAATCTCTGCGTAATCTAACTGTGGGTGTATACATTTCAGTTACACAACAAAGAGTCACATGTGTGCCACAAAGAGCACACACACACAGAGAACCAACCTGTAGTCATTTTTGCATTGGAAAATTTTCCTATAAGCAAAGGTTCACTATTAAACAAAACTGCAATGTGCACGATGTGATACATTGAACCAGTTGGGACTTTGATCCTACCAGTTTCAAATTCACTGTACAAATGGATTCATGGATACATGAGTACAAACTGTGTCACCCTCTGCTCAGACCACCATTTACCCTGCACCTTAAGCTATAAACAAGGGTGAAATCCTGGCTCCCCTGAAGTCAACTGGAAACTTGTTCACTTGTGAATATTGACATCCAAATTAGCAATCCCTGAAAAACTGGTCACATAGTGGAGATGGCAGAAGTTTATCCCCAGCCAGGTCTGTTTACCCCTTGATCATGTATCACCATTTATAGAGCCCCATGCATGTGTTTGGTGCTTTGTGCAGTCTCTGCTACGGGGCCTTTGCAGCCTAAGTTTAGACATATCACCAGTGAAAATAACTGGCTGAAATGGGGTGTTGGGGCACATAAATAAGACCATATGGTCACTTGGCTTTTCCTCCAAAACAATGAGCTGATTCAGCCCCACATTGATTCTCTGCCATTAGGAATCCTGTCCCAGCTCTCATCAAATACTTGGGTGAGTCATGGACTGTTCCCATCATTCACAGTGTCCATTTAAAAGAAATATAGAGAACAAACAAAGCTACACAATGACAAAGTTCATATGGGGCTTGAGAGGACTGAAAAGAGTTCAGAAGAGAGGTACTTACTTAACCTGCGAGCTACCCCTAGAGGTGAGCTGGAATCGGTGCAACTTCTGGCACCACGTCGCCTAGCAAGACTAACCAACTTCATCCCATTTTGCAGCAAGCCGTTTGAACAAATGCCCTGGATGATTTCTGAGGCAGTGCAGCCACCAAATAGCAACCTTATGAAACGTTTAGTTTAATCACCAGGGCTTTTAGGGTGCGATGATGTGATATGAGTAAGCACCGTCGGATAACATATGTTACTGCAGAATGGGCACTGCACCTTAAGCTATAAACATAAAACAAAACAAAATATGCATCAGCTCACTTGAGACCTTATCCATCCCACCCACACAATCGTGGGGTAAGTCTGCTCGCTCCTGCAGAGCCTGCACTGGTGTCAAGTACACGTTGTGAGATAAATGCACAACTTTGTGCGTGTGTGATCAGCTATAACACCGATGCCCGCGCCTGCCATTCCGGGACCTCAAAGCACTTGGCCAGCATGAACGAGTTAGGACTCAGACCACCACTAGGCAGCAGGTGCTATCTTTCCCATTTTACAGATGGAGAAAGTGATGCCCAGAAAGTGCCATGACTTGCCTAAGGGCAGTCACCGAATCACCAGTAGAAGCTGCCGTAGACCCTAGTCGGCAGCATGGTCTTTCGAAGATGTGGGTCCTAGCCCTGGCTCAGATACTGGCCTGCCGCGTGGCCTTTGGCAAGTCACATAATTTTTATGTGACTCCTTCCTTTGTCTGTCTGGTCTATTTAGACTGTGAGCGCTTTGGGGCGGGGGCGGGGACCGGCTCTCCTTCTGTGGCTGTGCTGTGCTCCCTGTGATGGGGCCTTTAGAGTGCTCCAATCACACCAAGATTCCTGACTCCACCCCCTCTGCTCTAACCACTAGCAAACACTCCCTTTGCATCATCAGAGCACACTGGGCCCGGGAAGAAAAGAGCGGCCTTTAAAGCTGTATTGCATCCAAGCCCGTGTTTTAGAAAGCCAGATCCTCGGGGGAGGCTGTACTAGCATTTCCCATGCAGTCCAGTTGCTTATGCAATGTGTTTGCCCTGTGAAATAAGTCACTGTCAGGCATTTAGCCCCATCTCCCTCTAACCCCCCAATGACTAGCTGGCAGCTCATGGAAAGCCAGGGGGGTATATTCACTCTTACGCATATGTGAAGAAACACGTAACTGTTGAGCAAACTGGGGATGGCCAATGGCTCAAGCTACCACCCACTTCTGCCCAGCAATGGACATTCATTCCCACATCCTGCCAGAGCAAGAGTGTGCCTTCCCTGAGCTGCGGAGTACAGGAATCAGGAGTTTAGGGGACTACTTCTACTCTAACTGGACTGATAGTTCCCCAAAGCCATTGCCCTTGGATGGAGCAGTTAAAGGGCTGGTCTGAATGGAGACTGTGGCTCTTAAGTATTTTTCCAGGTGGCACAAGCATCCATATCATAGACATCACCATTGCCATTAGCTACTGCCCTGATTGGCATGAAAGGTCAAGGATCAAATGGGTCACAGGGACTGGATTCCCTCCCCCTCTTAGAAGGGAGTCCCACTAGCACCCAGTTGGGTCTCTGTCCAGGCACTGTGCGTGGGAAGTTTCCAGTCTCTGGGGTCATCAGGCTGGCACTGCTCATGAGCAGGGAGGTGGAGAATCCTAGTGCTGAGCCAAGGGGTCTAGTCTGCTGTGGGTGCAGGCACGTATCTCCTATTGACGATATCCTCTGCTAATGGGCGATCCAGGCCTCGTGACCAGAGGTGGAATCGCACATGGAATCTGGAGCAGGAGCCACCTTTATTAAATCATTTGGCAGGTTTTGATGATCTGAAATGCATTTTAAAATATTCCAATTCCTTTTGCCTGTCCCCTTGTTTGCTGAGGGCCAAGCTTTCTTGGGAGGATGGGGAGCTGCCCCCAATCAGCAGAAAGGGTGCTGACAGGCCCGTGTTAACACAGTGATGTACAGCCTTTAACCCTGGCAGGTTCATCCGCTTGCTTGGCTTGGATGATCATTCTTGGTGCCGCTTGCTTTTCTTTTGACTTGCATTCGGTTCAGGCTAGGGAGCTCAGAAAGATATGCCTCTGAACGACAGGTGACTCCAGACAGCAGACGCCATTGCTCTGATTATGAAAGCAAATGCCTTACATAAGACTGGGAGTTTGAAAAAAAACCAAAAACCCATCCAACCAAGGCCTTCGTCCAAGGAAGCTCCTCTCTCCTGGTCCTGTGCCCCAGGAAGCCGACAGTGCCCCTTCACCAGGGGTTTTCAGGGCACAGCCACCCTGAAGGGTTTGTTCTCTCCTCTTTGAGAAGTGGCAAACTCTAGCTTTAAAAGCTCTTAGGGTGACCCCTGGTGGTCATGCCTCAGAGTAGCTGGCTGGCTCCTGAACAGAGAGCTCATCTTCTCCAGTGAATTTTCTTTGGATAAAATTGGTTTTAACTGGTCCATCTAGGCTGGAGATTTTTTATCCCTAGACTGAGATGGTTATATCAGGTTAAGCAGAAGCCTGGGCTAGTCTAACAGTAACAGCATAGAACCAAGCACCAGGAGAGTTGTGCTGTACTCCTGGCTCTTCCATAGCCTTACCTTGCCTTGCCTCTGTGCGCCTTAGTTTCCCCTTCTGTAAAATAGGTACAATACATTCCTCACCTCAGAGGGAAGCCCTGAGGCTAAATTCACTGACATCTATAAAGTTCTTTGAAATCTGTACCCAGGGAGAGCAACACAAGGATAAAGGACTTGTTGGTCCAAGAGCCCCTCCCTGAGCATGTATAGAAAAGATCGCATCATCACAGATATTTAGGTACAGCCAAACAAATAGCAGTCTCCTGCCTGTGAGTAGCACTGGGGTTTTATAGGGAAAGCCTACATGATGGCACAGGGTGCAATAAAGGTTTTATTGGCAGGAGTTTGGGACAACATTAGTCACGAACCATGAGCTGTGAATTATGCAAGCCACCTCACAGGGTGTCTATAAACCCTTTGTCCTGCCTCACAGCAGCAGGGATTTGGTTTGTGTCACATTAGAGAGAAAAGTTATGGGGATTTTTGAGTTTTAAAAAACATTTGTCGTTCCTAGTTTTCATCTCCTTCTGCCCCAAAGGTCAAATCACCTCAGTAACATGTACAGGTCCTGGAGATACAGAAACATGAGGACGCATGTTTAAACATACTTCTCAATGTGGGAAGCTATTTTAGGTGGGCTGAATGTTTTTGAGTGTGAGGTCTGCTATTGAGCTTTACTAGTTACAAATAACACACACCCCTAGGAAGCCCCATTTTCCATACGGCTAGAGCAGGTGGTTTTATCATATCAGCCTTTAAAAGTCACTGGTCCCGCACCTAACAGGGGGTGCTTGTGGGGGGGAAGTTTCAATATTTGGTGGGGCAGGAAACTTTTCTGGGGTATCACAAGTGCAGTTACCTGAAATAGGACCAGGATGGCAAAAGCAGCACTTGCAGAGATGGATCAGAGCGTGCGAGACAGCAAAACAAATAGAGCTTATCTCATGGCTGCAGAAACATCGTACAAGCATTTGTCCCATGAGTATCATTATCACGTGGGTGACATAAAACTCACACACACACGCGCCTTCCACCTCTTAATTCAACCTTGAGTAAATTTGATCTAATTTTATCAAACAGCCAGGAACCAAATCATTTGAACTAACAGTCACACCACTCCCACGCTTCACCTTGATGGCTTGGAACAGCATTGTTGGATCAGTCAGTTACTACCAGGCCTTTCATTACTCAGGGGCCAATACACTGCATGAGGCAGAAGGAAGATACCCAGGGAGCTTCATGTTAGTGAAAACCCCACCTGCGCACTGGGCTATTCATGCTGTTGTTAGCAGTCTTGTCGCTATGAAGTTGTGCTCTGCACCCTAGTGGATAAATAGAGCAGCTGCTTATTTCAATGATGACCCGAGGAATAGGTGAAACTAAGAGAGACTCACAGTACTATCTGTTACACACAGCAGAAAATGAAATGTGCAGTAACAGAGATTATTTATTAGTTCAGAAAAGCAGCTACGCTCAGCTGTGGATATACGGCTAGATTGTGTCAAGGGTTTCTGGGGATAAATGGATCTTAAGGCCAGAAGACCATTCCAATCATCTTGTCTGGCCACCCACAGAACACAGGTCAGAGAATTTCACCTGGTGATTCCTGCATCCAGCCTACAGCTTCTGGCTGAGCTAGAGTGCGTCTTTTAGAAAGTCATCCAGCTCTTGACTTAAAGATGCCACATGATGGAGAATCCACCATATGTCCTAGATAAGTTGTTCCAATGACTAATTATCCTCAGGGTTTAAAAATGCTCCTTTTACAGGTCCCAATGCAGTAAGAAGCTCTGTGTGGCATAGGAGTCCATCAGCGTAATGGCCCTTGCAGGATTGGGCCCATACTTGGTTAGGTGGCCTGGTGTGATCATCAGAGCCTTGGAAATGTTTGGGGTAAATGGTAGGCGATCTTTGGGGCCCCCTAGCCTTACTCACCTTTGGAGCTCTGCAGTCCTCTTTCTGAGCTGCTGCTTGAATCGCAAGCATGGTGACTTTAGAATATCCAGCAAAGCGAGTACAAAGGAGAAAGGACGAGAGACGCTCATGCACTTTCATAGAATTAAATCTCATTAAGAAAGGGAATTGCAAACTGAAGCAACACACAAATTCTTCTATCGCAACTGGGCTTTTATTAAAACACTTTATTTAATATTTGAAATGCCAACAGAAGGAGAGAAGGTCAAGGTTTTCCTTGGTTCTTTTGGAAATGGCAAAGCCCATCCCACACATGGGAACACAGGATTTATAGGCTGCATTCAAGAGCCCAGGGAGAGACAAATAAAAATCCTTTGGTCAAGATGAGAAAATATAAAATCAACACCCTGGGCAGTTTAAATCCCAGGATTCCATCTACATATGGCCTGGGGGTGCTCTCCAGTGCAGTGCCTGGTTTAACGGGGAGATAAACTTCCATTCTTATGACAATGAAAGAGACCTGCCAACAACGACAGACCAAAATAAACTGCAGCTTTGACCCTTTTGAAACAAAAGCTCAGCTGCACCCTGTACAATCACGCTGCTTGATCGGAGAGCGTGCAGTCATTTCACCTCCAGTTCACTAGCTGCCAGGGCAAGGCAGGCTCAGGTCACAAGGGAACTTATGGCCATCTTGGATCAAGGCCCTAGTGGCATTTTGCTCACACTGCATCATGGAACCACCAGACCATTTGACACAGGGTTGTCCTTGTTGCTCAGCTGAGACCGCAGGACTAGAATAGCAGGGGGTGCTGCAGATCAGGACCGAGATCCATTCATAAAGCTGGTGGGGGGCTTCATTTTAGGGATGAGGTGCATTGGTAGGGGAGCCCCAGAATGGCAGAGCAGGGGAGGGCTGCAGTTCAGGATGGAGGTCTGTTAAGAGAGCTGTGTGAGAGCCCAGATTTGACCAGCAGGGGGTGCTGCTGCTCACAGGAGGGGTAAGCCGTGGGGTGGCCCAGGACTGGAAAGCTGTACGCCTGGCTCAGGCTTGAGAGAAGCGAGTGCCTCTGCTTTCGTTAGCCTTATACACAAACCTCCTTGGAAACCACCCCCAGAACACGGAATCCAGGAAGAGTTGGTCATCGGGCCACTTTCCCAGCAACGCCAGAGCCTCATTAGTCCTGAAGAGAATGCATTTCGAAGGGGCACCCTCACGCCGGCCCTCTCCCCCATTGGGACCCAACTCCCCTCACCCGAATCTGTGAATGCAGAGAGCCAGACGCAGCCAAGCAGCAATTATTCTGAACAGCAGGTGCCAGGCAGAGCAAACCCTGCTCCTCCGGGCCCTGCTGAGCTCTGACTGCACCTCTCTAATTTTACGAGGTGTTTGGCTACTTAAACGCCTCGTGCCCACGTCCTGGAAGTAAACGGTTGAAAGGTGTGTGAGGAGCTAGGAAAACCTCTCTCAAATGCCTGGCTTTATTCCCCGCAGCACGCGGCTGTGGGAGGAGGGGTCCTTCACCGCTCACAAAGACACTGTTCTAAAGCTGCCAGGCCATAAAGGTTGGCCAGCTCCTTGCCCTGCTGTAAGATGATCACCTCTCTGCATTGCTGGCTGGCTCTGGCCAGCTCCAGCAAGACACCCTGCAATGCCGTCAGGAGCTCAAAGTCCACCGAGACCGGGGTAGCTTGACCCAATAACCGCAAGAGGTCGTCTAGCCAATGTGACCGGAGGACCATTTGGGGCAGCCAGGGAAAGAGCGGTACGCAGCTGGCAAAGGCCTGCATCCCCAGGAACCACAGCTCACTGAGGTCTGCCCAGGCTGCCTCGTAGGCTGGTGACACAGCCATGGCCAAGCACTGGCTGGCGGGATCCACCTGGGCCACGTGGGCCTGAGAAAGGAAGCAGATAGCGGCTTCGAAGAAGTCCTTGGCTGGTGGTATTCCGTGGAGAGCTGAAAGAAATGGGAAATGAATTAATTCACTGGGCTGGCCTTGGCACGCTCCCAAGAGTCAGCTTGCTGCAGGGCTTTCTTCAGCAGGTGCACAATAGGTGATAGGGGAGTTCCTTACTCCACGTCTTTCCAGCCCCCCACAAGCGTACCACATGCTCTTGCTCCACAAGGTTTTGGTTTGTTCACTAAACACACCTTTCCAGTAACAGGGCTCCTGACCACAAACTGGGCAGGTCACCCCTGCTGTGCAATCTCCCCCGGTCCCAGTCCCGTCCCATTGACAACAAAAGTGCTCAGCTACGTCGCCAGGATTACTTCTTACCTGGAGAAACGTTAAGGATCCTGGCTATCATCAAGCCCAGTGTGGTAACGTTGGCTGCTAGAACAAGGCGGTCCCTCTGGGGAAGCAGAGCGGGGAGAGACTTCAGCAGCGCATCCATCAGGGAGGAAAAGCATCTGTCTTGCCTAGAGAAAACCAATGTGTGCTGAGTGGAGCTGGAAGCACCCAGAGGTGCCAGGCTTAACCCCATGGCAGGGAAGCAACACTGTCACAGTGGGAAAGTCCCAATCCTAAACCCTGGAGTCCTGGGCAAACTGGATGCACATTTTACAGCAAAGCTGGAGTGAGCGAGTGGCTGTAATCAGGACCCCAGAGCATGGTGACAACTCTAGTTCTTCTCTCGGTGATGTCCCAAATGATCACACTCCTGTTACAGAAGAGGCAATTTCTCTCCATCCTGGCACCACAAACTGCACCTGGGACCCGAAGTGCCATCAGAGCTCTTTCTGCCTCAGCAACGCCCTGATCATTCTCTCAGTGATGTGTAAGGAAGAACTGACTCTGGCTTGGTCCCAGTGGCTGGGTCTGGTCTACAGGGGTAACACGAAACCACGCCTGTTTGTCTCAGCAGAGGTGCCGGACCTGATTCAGACATGCAGGGATTAGAAACCTGAGTAATGAGGCACCCTTCTAAAAAATCCCTTTGGGATCAGATCTGCACTTTGAGGACCCAACTCCTTGCACAGAAGGGCTGGATTCAGTTTTCTCTAATGCAGCTCAAAGCACTGGGCAGTGTCACTCTAGAGCAGCCTAAGGGAAATCCTAGCTCTGCCAACATGCCTCCAGTCTGCCCTGAGAGTGTCTAGGCTGAGAGGGAAGTTCAGTGCCATGGCACATGCAGTTCTGGCCTCTCTTCTGAGCCTGCCAGTGGGGAGCCAATTAGTGACATGCTGGGAACTAGCCTGAAACCCAACAAACTCCTCTCTCCTACCACCTTCTTTATTCTTACTGAAGATCTTAAAACAAGTGCCTTCCTGCAGTTCCGGGTTTGTTACCTGACCAAGTCTGGGGCAGTCACCACAAGGTTAAGGAAAACTCCACAGGTGGTTTGCAAACTGATATCTATGCTGTTTGGAGGAGCAGAGATCTGGGGGTTAGAGGCCAACAACTCCCACTGGTGCAGGAAATATTGACACAGCAATGCTGGAGCCCCCTCTGAGATAAGGATTTCCCGAGGTCGGTCCTCTGCCGTCAAATGGCACAAGCCAGGTAGCAGAAATCTGCAGAGGGGATGGGATGGGAAATACAGTAAAGGAGATGCAGTTAGCTGGTTGCAGGCTGACATTTCAATCCGTTAAAAACAAAATGAATGCATGGGAGCATGGAACATAGGAATTGTCAGACTGGATCAACCCACAGACTATCTAGTCCACTGTCCTGTCTCCAATCGGATGCTTCAGAATAACAGGCAAGAAACCTCAGAGCAGGCAGATGTGGGAAATCTGCTCCCAGGAAGGTCTCACCCTAACTCCTAATAGCTAAGATCTGATGCAGGAGGTTCTGTAACCCTTCCAGAACTCTTTGCTGCACTAACTGTTGCAACTCTGGCTTGTCTCATTATCGCCATAATCAATCCCTCCCGGAATCTTACAAAGGGAGTTCCAACTGCCTCTTGAACAGCAAACGAGAAATCCATATATACCGCTGAACAATAGTCAAGCTGTGAAACACAAGGCTAGAAGCCTGGTGTGTGAGCTGCACTGCCAGCCAGGAGACCAAGGTTCAATTCCCTGTCCTGGCTCCTAGCAATCGCAGACTGGCTGGAAATACTGTCGAGTTTACAGCATTGTGCCAGAACACAGCAGAAGATCCCCATCCCTGTGTGCTAGGTGAGCTCCTAGTGCTAGGATCACACCAGCAGAATTATTCAGCTCAGAAAGAAAAGGTGCTTTGAGGCTACAGTGGCATGTTCTGTACAAACCCTATGATCGAAAGACGGGGGTTAACAAGAGTGAAAAATACAAAATCAGATCGGCCCCCTATACTGCGAACACAGGGACATTTGAAATGAATGGCTGGTAAGTTTAGAACAAAAGGAATGCTACTTCCCACTGAATGCAGTCAACCCGTGGAACTCTATGTTGCAGGAGGGGACGAAATAAAATTTTGTGGCAGGACTCCTAAAAACATATGAATAATGAACTACTGCAGTTCTGCTAAGACAAGAAGTGCCAGCTCTCATGTTCCAAGACATTGGCTATTGCCATGAGGCTCAAGAAGGGATTTCTCCAGCCACCTCATGCAAAGTTGCTCAAGTACGTAGATGTATTATGGGTTTTTTCCTTCCTCTGAGACATCAGCTGTGGACTGCTATTGGAAGCAGGATACAGACTTGATGGCCCCACAGTCTGATATGATCTATGTTTCTGTGCCAAGATGTCGGAGCAGCATAATTGTGTCTATCCTATGCTTGAGATACTCACCTTAGAGCATCTCTGGGCCACTCGGAGCCCTGAGGGCTGCCTGGTCCAGACAGCTCCGCCGCATGCTGGGACGCGCTCCTGGCTTTGTCCCCCTCTTGGAAAAGTGCCTTTGCATAATGAATGAGGAAAGGCAGGAGGTCGCAGATTTCCTGCTTGAGGGAGGAGGTCTCTTCAGCCAGCCAGGCACTGAGGATTCGAACAGAGGCAAATATGAAAGGATCCTTCAACTTCTGCTTTCCCACCTGCCCAGGGAACAAACCAGGCATGAGATGATGCAGCAGAGGAGAGCTCTGCGAGCAGAGGCTTTTTCCCATTTCAGCCTCCCCAGTGAGGTGAGGCCAAAGGCAGGAATCCCTGGATGGCCCTTCCCCTCGGTGCTGAGCAATTCGTAAAGGACAGGAAAAGCTGGGCTCTGCACCTCACTGCAGTGAGGTAAACTGATAAACACATTTCTGTTGTGATATACTTCCTTTCAGCTTTAAGTCTTGACACTCCCCCGAAAGCTAAGTGAACGGAGCCACCTTTCCCTTCAGCTACACGGGGAATGAAAATTACACTGGTCCTAGGTCCAGGACTTGCTGTATTCAGTCCTGGACCAGAGCTGAGTCAGCAAGGCTAGGCCAATGCACCAGGGACAGGTTTACAACCTCCTGGGGTTTCTGATGCTAGAAAGCATTGATTCCTGATTCTGGTTGGTCTCTAGATAGCAGCTGCCAAATATCTTTTTTCTTTGCAGGGAACACGGTGTCACCAACATGAGGATAATCACAGTGTTCACGATTCTGAATGTCTCGTGATTGGTCAGATCTGAAAAATCTTTGAGAAGACCAGTACAGATGTTTTTGGAATCAGCGAGAACTATTCCAAGTGTCTGGTGATGGGAACAAGGAGCAGAAAGGAACACTTGGGGAGGGGAGAGTGTCAGTCTGGGGCTATAGCTTTTAAATGACACAGAAGAAAACAAAAACAGAGAGGCCAAAGCAAACTCTCCCTGATTTCCATGGATGCAGGCATAGGCCTATGTGCATTTGGGATCTCCCAAAACCCAGCAACAGAGAGATCTCCCAGTGACTGCTCTCAGAAGGCCGGCATCACACCAGGGAGGGGGGCTATTTCCAGTCATAGCTTTACCTGTCTCAAGTAGTATATTACAGCCCCAAACGCCTCCTCCATTATCCTCACGAGTTGCATTTTCTGCGCCTCCTTCAGCCGTGGTTTCTCTTCTTTCATGCACTCCAGGATCCCCAGCTCAATAAGGGTGTAACAGCCTGTTACTACCTCCTGCTTCCCATCCACGTCTGCTGGGTCCAGCTCCTCCAGGGACAGACGGACCTCCACACAAGCCAGGTTCACCAGCAGGGCCAGGAACTTGCTCCCGGCCCTCTCCGTTGGGATCCATTCTGAGCCACAGGCCTGTGTGAGGCAGGCAGCAAGCTTCAGTGCAGGGTCACGCTGGGACTGGCTCAGTTTGCTGCTCAGGATGCTAACCAGGCCTCTGTAAAGGTTGCAGAGGCACTCAGAAAGTTGTTGGTCCCGGGTGAGCAGCAGCGATGGAGATAAAAAGTGAGGCAGAACATCACACAGCTGGAATTTGGTCATGTCTTCAGCCTGGTGGAATTCCTCACTGAGCCTGCTCAGCACAGCCCTAAGATCAGGGGTGGCTCTCTGCCAGCACTTAGTCTCTGCTGTGGCTAGAAGCCCCATGAGCAGCTCAAGGGCGCGGTCACAGCCGTAACTGCGATTCACATAGGCCTGGCACAGAGCTGACACGGTTCCCTGGGACACCAACTCTTTGGGGCCCCTGGGAGTGCCCATGACTGCGCCCAGACACTGGTAAACATCATCGATCATGGAGCTGGTGGACATATCATCTGGATCAGATGGAGAAGCCAGGATGTTGTTAAAGGTCGGGATTTTGTTAAGGATCTGGGAATGGCTGGCTAACTCCGGATCAGTGCAGAAACATGCCAGGAGGGTGAGGCCAAGTGCTCGGAACATGTGCTCTGGACAGCCAGTTGGGGACTCCCTGGAAGCAAGAAGCCGGTTTGGGAACGTGAATCCAACTGCATCAAAGATCCGACGACGGGTTCTGGAGTCAACGTCTCCTGCTCTGACCGCTTTGGTCACCTGCCAGACAAACCAAGGATCAGTGAGGAGCACAAACACATGGACAGAGGCCTTGCTAGAGGGTCTTTACAGGGCTGAGTAGTTCAAAAAGAGGCCAGAGGAACTCATTCATTTATACAGCGAAGTGGACCCCCAGCCATCCAGCGGCCCCCAGATCTGCATAGCAGCCTGGGCACCTGGACAAAAGGTACAGCTGTGAACCTCAGAGTGCTCGCTAACACCAATTAACTCTCACAACAACCCCATGGAGATGTGTTTTACCCCCATTTTACAAACAGGAAGGCCTAGGCATAGAGATTTGGAGGAAGTTGCCCAAAGTCTCATCGCATGTCAGTGGCAGAACTGGAAACAGAACCCAGGAATCCGTACTTCCCCCTGCACTAACAATTCTCCCTTCCGGGACAGCTAACCGATGGTGGCTGTTCCTATGTTTGTTTCTGAAGTGGTCGCACTCTATTGTGCCAGCTGAAAATGGATTCTTACCAAGAGCAGGGCTGCAAACTGCTCACTGTCATGTTTTGCATCTCTGAGCACACTAAGGCACCGCTCCAGCATTGCATTCCTTGTGCTTTCACTGGCCTCGGGAGTAGCTCCTGAATGGGAAGTCATGATGCTAAGTCTACCTGTGAACAAAGAAAGGCAGCGTTTACCAAACCAGCAAGCACTGGGATGCGGTGGGGCTGCCAGTTCCAATGGAGAAATCAGGTATGATGAAGAAATGCTCTAACTGAGAAGAAGAGTCAGAGGGGAATGTGACAGAGATGTTTAAGATCATTGAGAACTAATCAGAGCCCTGTCATTACCCTGCCCCATAGTCAGAGAACAAGGATTAAATTAATCACAAGAAAATCTAAAAGAAAAGAAAAACGTTCCTGCCTATGTGCTCAGCCTATAGAATTCCCCACTGCAGATGGTCAGCATCTCAAATACAGTGGCTGGATTTTAAAAGGAGCTGGGTTATTTTATGGATCATAATAAAATCTGTAGTCATGTAAGCTACCATAAGGGTAATCAAACATCAGGCTTCAGGGCATAAACGGATGAATGTAGGAATCAGGAAGGAATCTGCAGCATGGTAAAGTTGGCCAGGTTTTATGGTTGTTGCTTTGTGCATTTATATTTGAAGTATCAAATATTGATCACTGCCGGATCAATGGACTGATTTGGACTACATGGTCTATTCTTATTTAAATGAAGAGAGAAGAAATTATTAAAAACCATTTCAATCTAAGGGATGCCAACTTTTGCTCATTTAGAGCCACATTTATTTCTAGCTTAAACTTTGGGGTCGCGCCTTTCTCAAATGCGTATTCCACACAGGCTGCTGGCAGTTTTCTTTTGTTTGGATAATTACATAGCAGAAAGCTTCCTTAATTATAACTACGTATTCGTGTGGCTGGGCTCAGAATCTGTCATCAGCATTTCCATTACAAACCACAGTTTCAGAGAAGTTTATTACTCCGCTATAAACATTTGTTCCAGGCTCATACATGGTACAGTACGTCCAAACCCACACGTGAAAAAAATTTTTAAACCAAATTTGGTTTAAAGTGTTGAGGCTATTAGACAAATAGAAAACAGGAGTGTGGATATTTTGTAGGCGTGCTGCTACTGCTCAACAACAAACTTTGTGTTTTCACAAGGATATTTTGCAGAGTTGGATTCTTTTGGGCATTTCACATCAAAACAGCCACAATATTTGGGGGATGAAATCTGTGACTGTACCCTAGTCACTCTGCATAAAGCTTTTTGAATAGCCATTTGGTATTATGGTGCCACAATATGTAAATACAGCACGTACTAACATGAATGTGTATTTGCATATTACAAACGTGCTTCCTGAGTCATAAATCTGCCTATTAGGCTACATGAAAGAGTCCTGAAACTACCTATTAGAGGAAGCCCGACTAAATTAAAACGTGTGGATGGGGAGAGTGTGTTAGTTTTAGCAGGTTTCAGAGGAGCAGCCGTGTTAGTCTGTATCCGCAAAAAGAAAAGGAGTACTTGTGGCACCTTAGAGACTAACCAATTTATTTGAGCATAAACTTTCGCGAGCTACAGCTCACTTCACCGGATGCATACTGTGGGTTTTTATGCGTCGCCAAGCGGCGGCGTTTCCCAGGGCCCTGTTAATGGGCTTCTGGGAGTCAGTCGCCCTGTTAAGACGGGGGCATGACCCCCCACAAAAAAACTTTAGGGGTGGGTAGAAACAGTGACCAAGCCTGACTGTGTGGTGAGATGGGCTCCTGTCCCTGGGGGTATCCTGCCTGCCCTCCTCCCCCCGAACACATCCTCCCCCGCCCCCGACGTGCCCTTCAACTCGCCACATACCATGCCCCCCCCCCGGCCATTGCCCCCTATGGAACCCTGGTCGGGCAGCCCCCCCCGACCCCCAGGCCATTGCCCCCCATGGAACCCTGGTCGGGCAGCCCCCCCCGACCCCCAGGCCATTGCCCCCCATGGAACCCTGGTCGGGCAGCCCCCCCCGACCCCCAGGCCATTGCCCCCCATGGAACCCTGGTCGGGCAGCCCCCCCCGACCCCCAGGCCATTGCCCCCCATGGAACCCTGGTCGGGCAGCCCCCCCCGACCCCCAGGCCATTGCCCCCCATGGAACCCTGGTCGGGCAGCCCCCCCCGGCCCCCTAGGCCATTGCCCCCCATGGAACCCTGGTCGGGCAGCCCCCCCAGGCCATTGCCCCCCATGGAGCCCTGGTCGGGCAGCCCCCCTCCTAGGGGATCTGGTCTCAGAGGGGGCTGACACAGAGGCTCCCTCCACCCCCCGCAAAGTTCCCCTCATTCACAGCTATGAGAGCCTGAACATGCTGCCCTCACGTCAGCCGCCGGCCCCCAGGGTCCTCACCTCACACCCTTCAGCCTCTCCTCCCAGCCAGTCAGCGAGCCCCACGCCCCCGCTCCAGCCAATCGCGTGCCGGATTGTTAGGCAGCGGGTGATGCCGCCGCCGCCATGCCGGAAATGGGCAACGTCCGGCGGCAGGACTTCCTCGCGGCTCTCCGCAGGCCCGATGATCCCGCGAGCCCCTTCCCGACCCGGACGGCTCCTGGGGGCAGACGCGGCCAGGCCCCGCTAGATACACAGAAACCACCGCTCTCCGGCGCAGCCGCCTCTGTTTCCGCTTCCGGGTGCCGGGGGGGGGGGAAATGTGAGGTTGTGTTTCCGGGTCAGAGGTGAACGGGTGCCGCCCCCAGCCTGGCGCTGAGTGAAGCCGAGAGAAGGAGCCTCCGAGCCGGCGCACGCCCAGGGCCGGCTCCTCGGGGACTTCCCCTCACTGCGGGGGCAGACCCGGCCCCATGGAAGCGGGGGAGGAGGCTGCGCGCCCCCCCGGCGAGAGGCGCTGGAGGCCTGAGCCCCCCCTGCCCTGCGGGGAGCGGCGCGGGTGAGGTCGCGGGGGCCGCGGCGGGGGGCGCTCTCGGAGCCCCGCGCGACACCCCCGGGCCCCAGCGAGAGCGCAGCCCCCCGGTCATGTGCCCGTGGTAGGTACCCGCTTGTTTGGCGAGCCGCGTGCTCGGCGCTGCGCAGAGCCAGTGGCCGGGAGTTCCGCAGGCAGCGGCTGCTGGGCTCCCTCCGCTCCGGCACCGCTGCGCTCCCGCCCCCGGCCGGCACGGGTGGGCTGGGGGCCGTTGGCGCTTGAGCGTGGGGGAAGCCCTGCTGGACCCGGGTTAGCAACCTCCAAGCGGCTCGGGGGCTTCTTGTAATGGGAGCCTCGGCCCCGGAGCCCGAGCCGGGTCTGGGCTGCCTGTGGTGCTCGCCCCGCGTCTCTGCTGCCCGTCGTAACGCTGACTTAAAAAAAAAAATAATAAATCGTGTTCTTCAAAATAAAACGGTTAAAGGGATGTGCCGGAGATGGACTCTTTCCAGGGAACAGCAATAGCGTCTCTGTCAACTGATCAGCTCCCCCTGACTCTCATTTGACTCCCCGTTTTTTCCCAGGAAATTACTTTCTCCTGTGCAAAGCCAGTCTGGCTTTTGCACTGGGAAGAATAAGGTATGCTATCTAGAGCTGCATGCAGGGAAGAGGGGGAAAGAGAGCAAACATTTGTTTCTCTTCTCAGTTTGGAGTGGGGCAGGGAAGCAAGTGAGATAATTTCAGGCTTATTTGGAGGAGTGTGCTATTTTATTCAATGTGTGTGTTACTTTATTTTGTACAGCAACTTTAGGATGTGGTGTTCCTAAATTGTATACGATTGCATAATAGAAGGAAAAAAGAAATCAAGAGACATAGTAGTGGAATAAAAACTTTGTCAGATGAAAGTAGACACTGTAGGTATTTTCATTATTAAACTCAGTGTCTGTGTTTACCAGTGTGACTGCCCAGCCAAAGCTCACCTTATAATGTTTTGTAAAGGGTTTTGTTTTATTTTATGCTCCTCTTTCATCTGTTAAGGATAAGTTGCAGTCTTATGTCTCCCTGAAACATAAAATTTTAAATACGTATGCAAGGCAATATATATGATTACAAGCAAAATATATACTTTAAAAGGTCATCTATTCAGTAGGTTTACTACGTTGTCTGAGTTGTAAGTTTAAAAAAAAAAGTCTTGATTACTCAAATTGAATGTCTCATTTCACAGCTGTTAAGGTGCTGATCAAACACAGTTTATCGCTGTGTACACCAACAGACTTCTGCATAGCTGGCAGACCAGACTATGATAGGTCTTCATCGATCTAAAGACGTTTTAAGTAAACATTGTCCTGTGATCCATGCAGAAAGCTACAGCCGCAGACATGGAATTTTTGTTTTTGGGTGTGCTTGTAACACGCAGGACAGAAGTATTGCAAACTTTCTTAGCTTTCTGTTGGTTAAATCCTCCCCTCCAACTCCTTTTCCCATTTGTTACCTTGTGAAATTTTCTTGTTGTCATAAACTATGTTGGCATCAACAAGAATTATCTACTGTCTATATTCTTGTCTACTGCTGTTGGCCAAAATTCTCTCCCTAATTCTATGGAAATTTCCTTAAGAATAAACTGATACTCAACTCTATAATAATAATGATAATACTGCTGAATCTCATCTGAGGAACTTGAGGTGGCTTACAGACATAAACTACGTAAGCATCACAATGCCCACATTCTGCCTTGTAAGGTTGCTATTTGATATTATATTTTAGATGGTTAACTTTTTGTGTCATTCACATTTCTGAGCAATACATCTGATAGCTCCTTCCACTGACTGGGCTTTGGTAACATATGATGTTATGAAAGGACTTGAGTGACAGATCTCTTCAGAGCTAGTTAATGTTACATCTGGACTCTTATTCTCAGTCTGAGAATGCGACTAGTCAGGGATTGGAAGGAAAACTGATTAAACTCCAGTTATAACTTATTTTTTGTTTTTGATGCTGCCCTCAATCTTGGCACAGGTGAGACCTGGAAATTCAAAAAGATTGAACTTCTGGTTTGACCATTAGTGCCATCATCAGTGTCCTTAGAAGCAAAATTGGCTTTTAATTGGTTGTTTTGTCAATGCTGCTGAACCTTTGTCTTTGTTTCTGGCTGGTACCAGCCTGCACAAATAGCCAAGTGAGGACATTTTCTGCTGCCTGCCTAGCAGATGTGCTGGGCTTATTGGTGTTTGTCTTATCCAAGCAGCACTGGCTGGTTGTCAGCTGAGTGTTGTAGATTTGAAAGGGAAGTTTCCAGAGTGCGCACACAGAATCAAATGGATTATAATGATGCTATTGGGGATTTTGTTTTTTATGCTTCAAAGATGCAAGTGGTGGTGTCTAAAGGAATTGTGAAGGAAAAACAAATATCCTGACTTACTGCAGTACAAACACAGGAAATGGTGAAGATCTTTTCTGCTACTGTTGGTTTCATTTCAAATTTCTCATAATACTGGTAATTAGTTCTCTGTTGTTGGTCTGAGTCATGATAGATCAGATTGAACACTCCTTTCCCCCCCCAATTTCTTCAGTCCTTTCACCTTGTCAGCTTCATGAAGAACCACCTATAAATTGTTTGCTGCATGATTTCTCTTTCTTGTGTGTTTATAGAGCCCTGGTTCTGCCTACGAAGGCCATGGAGAAGAGGTTGGAAGCCAAGTTCAGCATTAGCTTCTGGATTTTATCAGGACGTTGCCTGGGAAGTTTTCACCTGTTCTACATGTGTGCCTGCCTCTGTGCCCTTTCTTCATCTACAGGTGACTATTCAGTTCTCTCTCTCAGCTATTTCTGTGCCTTAGTCTAGATTTAGCCCCTTGATTCATTTTAAATGTTTGAAGGGTGGGGTGTGTGAAATCTGTTAATTACCAGGCAGGCATCCTAGCTAGTGAAATAGCCAAAACAAAACCCAACCCACACGTAAGTACCTGTGAGGAAGGGGGGTTAACCACGTGTCTCCATAGCAAAGTATGCCTCTAAGCTGTTAGAAAGAGAGGCTGACCAACACATTTTGTAGTAAAATGGTGATTTTACTACCCCTTTCTACAGCACTACTTTACTCCTCTAAGGGCTTGTCTGCAGTTAAAACACTACAGCAAAACAGCTGATCCACTGCAGGTGTGCCAATGCAGAACTTCAGTGTAGACGCTACCTATACCGACTGGAAGAGTTCTCCCTTTTGGCGTAGGTAATCCACCTCCCCAGAATGCGGTAGCTAGGTTGACAGGAAGAATTCTTCCATTGACTAGCACTGTCTACATGGGGACTTATCTCAGTTTAACAGCACTGCTCAGTGGGGTGGATTTCTCACTCTCCTCACCCTCGTAGTTAAGAGGACCTAATTTTCTAGTGTAGACCTGGCCGAAGATGACAGTGCTACTGACCTGATAATCTTTTAAATAATCTGTAGCTCCCAGGCTACTAACAAAATTCTCCTTCAACCTGAAAAAAAAATTATGTTCTCCACCTTGCTCATATTCAGATGCGTCTGTCTTGCTTGGAGACAGTTTCCAGAGAGAGTCTTCTCAGAGTTAAGGATCTTTTCCAAAAGAGAGGATAAATGATACTGTGCAGAATCCCTTCATTTGACTCTGGGTTGAAAGCCAAAAAAGTTGGTTAACCTTGTAATGTTTAAAATCTCCACAAAGACAGTGAATCAGTTCAGTGATCTGAATTTACTTATAGAATCAAAGCAATGTAAGGTTGGAAGGGACCTCCAGAGGGCATCAGATCCCACCCCCTGTATTAAGGCAGGACCCTTTTATCATTTTTGTTTTTCTCCTGTGGACTCTCTTCAGTTTGTCCACATCTTTCCTAAAGCGTGGCACCCGATATTGGACACAGTACTCCAGCAGAGGTCCCATCATGTGCCAAGTAGAACAGGACAGTTACCTTCTTTATCCTACATATAAAACTACTGATCATACATCCCAGAATTATATTAGCTTTTTTTGCAACTGCATCATATTGTTGGCTCATGTTCAATTTGTGAACCACGAAAACCCCAAGAACCTTTTCTGCAGCTCTATCACCTGGCCAGTTATTCCTATTTTGTAGTTTTGCATTTGATTTTTTTCCCTCCTAAGTGAAGTATTTTGCACTTAACTTTTATTTAATTTCATTTTGTTGATTTCAGACCAGTTTCTAATTTGTCAAGGTCATTTTGAATACTAATCCTGTCCTCCAAAGTACGTGCAGTCCCTCCCAGCTTGGTGTCATCTGTGAATTTTATAGGCATACTCTCCATTCCATTATCCAAGTCATTAATAAAAATATTGAACAGTACCTGACCTAGGACTGATCCCTGGGGGACCCCATTAGATACACCCTCCCAGTTTGATAGTAAGCCATTGATAACTACTCTTTGAGTATGGTATTTCAATCAGTTGTGCACTAATCTTATAGCAATTTTATCTAGATCATGTTTCACTATTCTGCCTATGAGAATGTCATGTGGGACTTTGTCAAAAACCTTGCTGAAATCAAGATACATCATGTCTACGGTTTATCACCTGTGAGCTAGGCCAGTAATCCTGTCAAAGAAGGAAATTAGGTTGGTTTGACAATACCATGCTGGCTATTCCTTATAACCCTATTATCCTTTAGATGTTTACAAATTGATTGTTTGTTAGTTTGTTCTAATATTTTTCCAGCTGTGGTTAAAACGTTTTTGTTCTTATTTCCTGTTCAGACTTCAGCCTCCCAAAACCCTGGAAATGAAAACTAAATTAGTTACTTGTGCAGGATTTTTCATTTGATGGGGTTTTTTGTTTGTGTTTAAGATTTATCTTTGAGATTTCCAGATCGAAGCATTTTGTTGCATTTCAGGCCTTGTCTTCACTAGGAATAAGTGTGTTCTTACCACGTTAACTAACATGAGGTGAAATTCAAGTGAAAACAAGACAGCTTTTACATGTGTTGTCAGGTCCGGGTCAATGATAGGCTCCCTTTTTGTTTACCTCTTCCTGCTAATATGTAAAAACGACAGATTGAGTTGTCTCACTAGGATCTTCTCATTTGTCAGAGAACTGAAAGATGTGTTAAATCCCTGCTTTTTAGCTGAGAATTCTAATCTCTCTGTATTTTGTTGGCTTTTATCAGATCACTTGCTTGATTCCTGTAGACTGGTTTTCCTGTTAGGAGTTTCCTGTTTTTAATAAAGTTTCAAAACCCAAAGCTGTTGATTCTGTATTGCTCTAACTGAGCTTCGGGTACAGCATAGCGACATTTAAGGAGTAAATAAGGGTGTCTCTGTATGGGACAGTTTTACCAGTATAAGCTAAGGTGTGAATTTAAACTGACAGTTATACCAATATAACTATGCCTGCTATGACACACTTTCTGAGGAACAAAAATGCATTTTTGTTTTTATTTAATTTACACACTTTGGAAGGGGTTTAAGCTAAATCAAACAAACCCAAGTTCATACCCAAATGAGTGTTCACCCAATGAGTTATTGGTATAGCTATACTGGTATAACTGGCAAACTGTTTCCATATAGGCAAGCTCTAAATCATTAATCTGAACTTCAGCGTAAGAAGATAAATCTGAGTGTGTTGATTATCTAAATACCCTCACAGACTTAGTGGCAATAGGCCAAAAAAAAAAAGTCTAAAAGATTTAACTATCTGGTATTTTAATAATACATTGGTACCTAAAACAATTAAGAAATTTTTATTGCAGGGCTTGGTAACTTTAGCAGAAATCTACTAACTGTGGCCCCAGTTCTGCACAGTACTTAAACACATGCTTAGCTTTTAAGTACATGTATCTGTGCTTTGCTGAATTGGGTCCTGGAGGACTAAAACCACCAGCTAGATATGAAAGATGAAGTTGGGGGCTCCACCAGCAAGGTCCAAGGGCAATGACCTGGTGAGAAGGCCAGTTTTGTTGCCCATCTTAGCTACTGGGGACGCAGAGCGTCCTTGGATTTTTAGTAGGCTGCCGTCTCTGGAGCCTGCTTGTGGGACTCCATCTTTCAAATCCAGCCTTTAGCTATTTGGGGTGTGATAAATGTGACTCCTCTCCCTATTCTATCAGCTGGATCAGGGAAAATAAATTTCTGTCTCTTCTCTCCCACCGCACCTCCCTAATCCCAGAGCTTTCTGCCTGTTTGAGGTGAGGGGAAGTCTTCACTACTCTACCCTACCCCTTAGCCTCTTATTTTTTGTGTATTATCCTCCTCATTAAATAATCCAATGCCTGCTTCTTTCGCGAGTCACAGATCTTCCTAGCAGCAGTATGAAATGGATATGGTTCTTGATAATTTCACACTAAGGCTGACTGACCAGTCTTATTAATTTTACTCTATTGCTGCTTGGCAAAGCTCTGAGCAGCAGCAGAGGTACTGAAGCTGTCTGCCTGCAGACTCAGGAGGGCAGCCATGGCTGACATTTGGAAGTTTATGTTTATAACCATAAGCACTAGATTTTTATTTTTATTATTTTTAATGAATGAAAGCTTAAATTTTGAATAAATTAATCCTCGTTCATCAGGGAGAACTTCCCATTCTCCACTAGTGTATAGGTAATCAAATGCTTTCCAGCTCCATTTTATTGCAATTAAAAAAGCAACAAACTCATTGTTAAGAAATGATTCATCAGTTGCAATATGTAATTATTGAGTAAGGTGCTTTTTGTGGTGCCACATTAGCTAGCTGTAGTTGTGCAATTACAGCAAGGTGTGAGAGGTGGGTTTTGGTTGACATCAGGATAACCTGGACGGTTTCCCTCCGGGCTTAACTTTGTGCATGTGCAGCAGATTGGTTCCAATTAACATTATTGTATCCCTAGAACATTTGAATTAAATGTCCAGCAAGCAAAAGTAAATCTTACACTAGTTCTGCTTGCCCTGTTCACGCACTACTCCAAACCACTGCACGTTAGGACTTGATTGACATTCCCTATTCAAGAGAAGCCAGGATTGGAGTAGAGGGGGGTGCTGTGGCTCATGACTATAGTGCAGCTGCAGTTGTGTGTAGTTACTTGACTGGAGTAGCAGAAAATGCTGTAGGTCAGGTTTCAGAGTTATTTCAGGGCTGTGTGAGTAGAATCTCGGGAAACTCTATCCATGGTATCGCTGGTTAAACCAGTGCTATTAGTTGGTTGCTGATTTATTTACTTTGACAGTAATCTGATTGCATTCAGATTGACTGTTCCTTTAGGGGATTCCAAATGAGGTCTCGAACAAAGAAATGGCTAGGGTCCAAGTATTCCCAAACAGGAGAGAGACTGTCAACTGACAGGTTTCAGAGGAGCAGCCGTGTTAGTCTGTATCCGCAAAAAGAAAAGGAAGACTTGTGGCACCTTAGAGACTAACCAATTTATTTGAGCATAAGCTTTCGTGAGCTACGCTCACTTCATCGGATGCATTCAACTGAGTTCACTAATGTCAACAATTAAAGCACAGAGGGTACACTTCTAACTTGTGGCCTTGAAGTTCCATGCAAACGCTGCATATTCATAGACCTACAGAATTTTGTGCTGTGTGCAAAGATGTAATGTAAGCAGTGCAAAGTAACTCATTGTTCCAAGAGGTTGAGTTTTGTTAAACTACTGTTTAAGTAGTTTAACAAAAGAGTTCTGTGGTCAGGGCTCAAACACTGCTAGAGATAATCTAAAATCTGAGACTGTCCCTTTGGCTAGCAAAATACACACTTTGCAGTTCTGTAGTGTGTCTTTCATTGCACTATTTCAGAGTAATTAATTGATGGGCTATTTGAGACAGCAGCAGCTGTGACTTGCCCAAAGCCAGTGGCAGAGTCAGCATTAGAATCCAGGACTCCTGATTCCCAGTCCTCTGTTCTGACCACTAAACCATACTGCTGCAGATACACATATGAATGTTGTTCTACAATGTACTACGATTTTAGACTGCCAATTAAAACTCTTCATGTACCACACCATGAAATTTCTTCTGTTTTTTTTCTGTATTTCCTGCTCGGCTGGATATAGTCTCCATGACTTCCCTCTGAGGAGAAATTGGAAAGATTGGGACTGTTCAGAGAGAGGCAGGAAAAAATGAGGTATAGCAAATAATGAATGGCATAGAGCAGATACACAGGGCAAACAGAAGCACCCATTTATATAATACAAGAACTAGGGGGCATCTAATGAATTTGGAAGGCAACACATTTAAAAACAGAAACAAAGGAATATTTGTTCGCATAGCACATAGGCAGTTTATGGACTTCGCCTCCATATGATCTTGCTGAGACCAAGAGCTCAATAGGACCAAGAAAGGATTAGACAGAGTATATGGATAAGAAAATTCACAGGCTAAAAAGCACTTACTGGCAGGGGTCAGGAGGAAACTTCTCTAAGGGAAGGCTATTTTATGGGCTTTCTTGCACTTTTCTGTGAAGCACCCAGTCTAGCTGGAGGCAGGCGGGGCCAAGGAACACACGTGTTATGTTTTCGCTCTCAGTTAAAACCCAGGTAAGAGCCCAGTTTAGCCTGACTCCATCCACCATCCACACAGAAACCACTAACCTGGGTTTGCAGGTACGTTAAGCCCCTCTCAGCTGGGGAGGAGCGGGGCTAGAGCCTGAGCTTCACTTTAATTGAGGCTGGAACCTGCCCATTTTGCAGTGAGCACGCAGGCCAAGTCACTCAAGTGCTGGTAGTCCTCCAGCGCCCCTTCCACAATTCCCCTGAAGGTCAAACACATTCTCCCACAGTTGACTTGGGAAGAGTCTTAGTGAGTCTCAGCACAAAGGACCCTGGGACATGCCTCCAGACACCACAGCAAGTGCAGAAACAGTGAGGACACAGTGACATGTGTAGGGTTGTGCTGGGGAAACACTTGTACCTGGGCTAGGCTAATGTGGATGCCAGTCACTTAAGTTAACTGCAGTGAGCACGTACCCACAGAGACAGTGAGAGCCCCTGCTGCGAGCACGACAGTCTTTCTCCCAGCCAGAGATGGGGTTAGCTGGGCTGAGGGGGATTTACAAATCTGTCAAGGAAAGATTAAGGTGTAAGGAAGACACTGGTGTATTGGCCTTTTATTGTTTTTTACCCTTTGCTCTACAAGCTTTGTACCTTTGGTGCAAGGAATAAATAAAGCTTTGTTTTAAAGGCACTGTTTTTGAATCATTTTAATCAACTGGTCCCTGGAGTGAAAGGGCTGACAGATACCAAATGCATTTGGGCAGGTGGCATAACACAGTTAGGAAGCTGGGGCTGTTGCCCAGAGACCCAGTCCCAGAGTGGGTGGACTGCATGGGTCTGCCAGAGTGAGGTGCAGGAAGTCCTAGCCTGTCACCTAAGAGGTGCACTTGAGAGGGGCTAAAAGTGATCAAAGGCACAGTTCATCTTGTAACCTTGACAGATGTAATTTCTTATGCTGAGGCTATAAATCAACCTCCAACTGTTGGGGGTTAGGAGGAAGGCTGCAGGGTTTCTTCTCTCTTTCTCTGAAGCAGCTAGTGCTGGCTACTGTCAGAGATAAGATACTGGGCAGATGCACACACAGGTCTGATCCAGTCTGGCACTTCCTATGTTCCAGTATTCCTCTACTGCTGCCCAGTCTTGCATGGCAATCAGCATAAGGAAACTGCCAGGAGAGCATTACCAGGAACAGTTTTGCCTGAAAACAGCTGGGTAATGCAAACAACATTTCCTGTCCTTTCTTCTGCTTTCCAAAATTTGGCAGTAATGTTACATCACCTGCTGAGTGATGCTATAATGAGGCTTTACTCATTTACACAACAAAATGATCATAGAACTCTGTCAATATCAAACTCCAGTAACGGTACAAAACTTGCTATGCCACCATTTAAATTGGCTGTGTGGGTTTAATAATATGTGCAAGAGACTCTGTCTGAAGAAATCACTGAGATCTTTTTAAATGAACCGTAAAAGCTGGCTATTAGCCCTCTCCATTCAAGACCAATGTTGTCTGTTTTAAGTGCATTTCAGGAAAAGCTTTATTGTAGTTACCATAAAAAACCCTAAAATTCCATTTTCAGTAGAAATATCCAAGCTTGCTCAAAGATGCCAGCACATTTGTGAGTCATACTGAGATATCGTGAAAACTTTGCACTATGGGTAATGAGTCTAATTTCATTTAAAACTTGCTTTAAATTACTAGCATCTCCTTTTCTTTCCTGGAGCTCCCACAAAAAAGAAAATGGGTTAATGAGAGAGCCTTTTACTTGTACAATTTACTTTGTTGGATAATGTGTTTTGTATTTTAAAGGACCAGGTGACCTTTTTGGAGAGACCCCCAGAAAATATCCTGCAGGAAATAATTCTGCATTTGCCACATGAAGCTGGATTAAGACAGGAACTAATAGATCACTTCTATGATTCTGCAAACCCCATCTTATAACGTGTTGCTTGTGTGCATGGGTTTTGTGAGTCCCATCAAAGATCAGGAGAATCGTATAGTTAAAAACCCAACATATTTCTATATGCCCATTGCTCTGTGTAGAGTACTGTAAATTGCACTGTTTCATAAATGCAAGCTCTTTCAATGAGCTGAGTAAATTGGGTTTTTAATTATCCATGTGCAATAGTTGGGAAGCTGTGTTGGGTAACCTGATGCTGACGTCAGGTAAAATATGGTGCAAGTGTATATTAGTAGAGCTCTGAAAATTAAAACTTGACCAAATGTAGTTGTAATCTCTGCTTTGTATTTCTGTACCTTCCATGTGCCAGCCAATTAAAAAGAGAAATGAAATGCTCTGTATACAGTGCCCTGGGGTCATCTCTGCTGATGTGATTGCACTGGTGTATCTAGGAGACGTTTATTAGGATTCAGACATGAGTTCTTAGAGGAATGTAATTTTTTTTTAGGG
Organism: Caretta caretta; assembly: GCF_965140235.1. NCBI lineage: Eukaryota > Metazoa > Chordata > Testudines > Cheloniidae > Caretta > Caretta caretta. The sequence continues at coordinate 3,777,468 of NC_134224.1, forward strand.
TGATTTTCCAGGGGAGATGTTTTCTCAGGAGCCATTTTTGTTGTGTGTGGCTTTTTTTTGTTTTTTTGTTTTTTTTTAAACACCTACTGTTCATTCAGCTTTGGATCAGACATGTACAGGAGTCTATGGACAGATACCCATGGATTTTTCAGTGGGCTTTGGACGAAGCCTTAAATTCCTAAGCACAAATCTTCCCCTGCAGAAGTCACAATGAGCTAGGGATAAAATCATTCCAGGGTAGGAACAGGTGAGCAGTGTAGAAAGGGGATGTAGTGGAGGGGTGTAGTCTTCCAGAGGCAGGTTAAAATCCATTGCTGCCCTGCTTTCAATTCACCTAATAGTTCTTTGGCTTAATTAGAGAGCGTTCTTAGCTTCCAACAGAAAGTGTATTTTGCACAGTTAAATAAAAAAAAAAAACCCTCGAGACAGGCAAAATTCCTCTTGATATTCACAATGATGGTGTTAGTCTTTAATCTCTATAGTACAAATCAAAGGACCCAAAGCTTTGTACTCGCAATAAACTTGCGAGAGCTGAGAATTGTCGATTTCAGATTTTAATGTGCATCCGATCACCACCGTCTCCTTCCCCCCACCCCATTTAAAAAATAATTTTTTTTATGCTCCCACCCTAATAACATGACGAACACTTCAGGTTACAGCAGGGTCATTTCCCCTGCTAGACTCCATGAAGCCCTGTCAGTGTGATCACAATCCAAGCACTTCAAAGTGTAATGAGGTCATATGTTTCCCCCAGGCAGGCGACTGGTCTGCTTGCTCTTTGAGCGGGGACTTCATGTTGATAAAGCGTGACAACAGTGATGCTGGTTTAAAAGGTACTGTTGTCAACTTAGCCTTCAGTTGCGTTTATTCAGTGTTTCATTTAAAAATAGTAATTGGACTCTGCTTTGTTAGAAACCTTCACCTCCCCTTTTCTATCTTCTAAATGGAGGATGACCCTGGAGTTGCTGCCAAAACAGATTTAAAGCAAATTCTGTTGTCTGATTATTTCCTTCACTAGTCGTGTTACCCATTTATTTTCAATTTGCATTTGCCGGGTAAACATTAAAAATAAGTTGGAAATAAAACAGCCTCTTTGTTTCTCCCTACATTTGGAGAACAAAATCACTTTTAAGCTGGGTTGTTTTTCGATTAAAGTTACTATTTGGGGGGAATGGACTGTTTGTTTGGAGTAACACATCCTTTGAATAAAAACATTAACATCTTTAGAGCAGAATTTAACTTCACTTTGGTTTTAAGCAAATGGTTTACCTATGATTCCCGGTTTAGATTGCGTGGAGGTCAGTGTGACCAGATGCTTTCAATGATTGATACTATAACTGCGCAGTTGCTGCATCATCGCAAAATTGCATGCACCCAATTACCTGGGACAGTTGAGAAAAATATAATTATCTTTATCATTGGAATAAGGCTTGCCAAGGAGCCTTTGTGCCTAGCTGCTAGATTTTCATGGTGATTTTGCAAGGCTGGGTTACTAGCCCTCTCAGTTAAACTGTAGTTCAGGACAGGGGTAAATTTCAAATTTTAGCACCAAAAAAAATCCCCTTCTCTCACACTTGAGTAACTTTGGTGGCTGTTCAGTATGTGGAATTTAGGTTTCCCTATACTAGTGGCTGTGAGCATGAACCAGGCCAACAGAAAGCATCAAGGAATTATAGTTAGAACAAAGAAACATATGACACTTCATGTTTGTTGCCTCTCTCATGCAAGGATCACAGAGCATTTTACGAAGGTAGATAAGAATTATTTTCATTTAATAGCTAAGGAAACTGAGGCATTGAAACTTGAACTCTCCTTCTCCCTTGCCTCAAAACACACACACTCTACCTGAAAAAATCTTTGCCAAATGTAGAACCCTTATTTTCTTTGGAGTGGAGAAGGAAGGAGAATGAGATTTTACATGGGGAAGAGGAAGAAAAATTTTCTAACCGTTCCCTTTTAAGGGAATCTTAAAGCAATGTTAAGGATGGAGTAGTAGCCTTTTGCTTGTCGCAACTTCCCTGCTTGTCTAAGTTGTAACTATAACAAGCATCACTGAGTATAACGCAGTACGACCGTTTCTCATTTCCAAAGTGTCCATCACTGTAGTAGCTATACACAATATGCAGTTTCATTAGACTATTAGTATTTAACTCTCACTCTTGTGTTCATATTTTAGGGAAAAACACAGGATTTGTCATGTATTTGTTATCCATTAAAATAAATAGAAGTTACAAAGTTTCTAGCAGTCAAGAGGACCTTGCCAGAGAGGCAAGGAGCCTGCTTTTTGGGTTGTGTCAGTCTTTGCACAGTGACACGGTTTGTAAGGTAATCTCCCAGTGACCCATTATCTCTGGGGTATTGTAACAATCCCTTAGGCCATTAGTGTATTTTAGGGAGTCCTCAATCTGCAGAGCTCTGAGTATAGGGAGCCTTTAATTCATTGTTCTATGCGTGCACTCTTAAATTTTTCATGCTAAAAAAATCCATAGGCAAAGTAGTTTGTTGTGCAAGCCGTTTGTACTTGATCTAAGTATGAAATAACTTGTCTTTTTAAAAACACTTGAAAGAACTACTGAAGTTTACATTGTGGAATAATCACCTGAACAATTAAAGTCACATAACTGCAATAAATAAACCCTGAAGCTAGAAAACTGAGGCTTATTTCTCTGCTCAGACTGCAAATTGGTCAAACTGACTCCCCCTCCCCTACAAAATTTGATGATGAAATTATGCTCCAGTGGTTTAAACATCATAAGTCAGGTCTCAGCCTAAGGCAAATTTTTTTTTATGACACCGAACACTCTGAAATGAGAGGTTTATAATGGGTAAGCTGACATAACCTTTACTATAGTGACTCTAGCTGCTGGAATCACACTTCAAGTTACCCTCTGAGTTATTTCCTGTATATTCCAATTTACTGCCACTTCATTTAATCCAAAAGTCCTATAAATGGGTCCATTAAATAAATTGTTTTCAAACAACAAGTCTTACAGCCATTCATTCTCAAACTTTTTAGTTGTAATGTGCAATTATAATGTACACCTATGGCTTTTATCTGCCCTTTATAAAGGGGAGACTAACAACCAGTTTTGGCTAGTGGGTAACTCCCAATAAAAGCCAGAGATGACAGATGATAATTTATTAGGATTTCTTAAATCATCCTTGTATTCCCTTCTCTGCAAGATTTACAAAAACAAAACAAAAAACAATTCAACACTTAATTTAAAAGTTGATTTTTTTTGGCACATTACCAATATCACATCTTCACCATGCACAGTTTTCACTGCAAGTAGGTTAATGAAAATACTTTTTGTTCATATTTGTTTTCTAGTCTTTCTTTTTGTGGTTTGCAGTGCTTCAGTGGTTAGGTTTCTGGTTGCTGTTTGAGAGAGGTTAATGTCCAAGAAAGCTGTCTTCACTGAATTAAAAAATGTAATGCAGATGATGTAAGTAGGTTTTTCAGGATGTATTGTTTAAATCTAAATTTTAGCTATAAATTAATGTCCTTTTATACATATAAATACTGATGGGTTATTTTTTAAAAAGTACTATACGAAGACCACTATCTTACTAGAAGCCATCATATTGTATAATACCTAGTACCCTCTCATTTTAGAATTAATCAATTTTTGTTTTTTGGCAAAATCTTGCGTTGAAATCCCTGGGGTTTAGATTCTTTAACAAATGACGTTTTAAAGACTTCAATAAAATTATTCTTAATCATGTTTATTACAGCAGTGTCTAAGGGACAACCAAGAAAGGTGCCTCGTTGTGCTGAGTGCTGTACAAATTCGAGTATTAAGTGGTACTTGCCCGAGGAGCCTCCAATCTAATCAGACAAGACAGACACAGGTTGGGGGAAGGACTAGAACACGCAAGCAGGGTGAACTATGTGATAGTAGCAGACCTCATGTTAGTTTTGGGGGTGGCTTGAACTAATATGAACTAATGGAGTAGTATGTGAAATAGAGATGAAAACCATGATGGACTGTCCCTCTCGCTGCCTAGCCTCAAGAAAAGGTAGTAATCTACTCCACTTGGAGCAGAAAATCCCACCTGCTTTAATAATTGCCCTCTGAAGCTGCTTTCAACATTGTAGAGTCCTCAAGGTTTAAACAGGTGGCCTTATTAAAACATCGCTGATACAAGTCATTTCCATTCAAAAGCCTCTAGTTATTCGTTAGTCATTTAAAAAAAAAAAATGTGCTTCAGACCGAAATGTGAAAAACAAGGTCTCAGGCAGATGCATTCTTTAGATTAATTTTTTCACCTTACCAAAATAAATATTTGTTGTTTTTTTAAGTTGTGTGAAGGGGGAGAGGGACAGCCTCAGAGACCTATTGGTGGCAGGCAAGCTTTACAGTTTGTGATCACCAAGTTATGAAGTTCTCTGGGCACGCTGCTGGGGAGGGATGTTGCCCCAAGTGATGAGTGGACCAGGCACAGAGAGACAATGAAGACTTAAACAGCTACTTGTTCCTAAGGCTAATTTGAGTGGTGGCATGGGGTCAAAGGTTTAGTCTAAATATTCTGTTTCCCACAGAGGTGGGGAGCATGCAGAAGGCAGTGCCTTGTCCCAGCTGAGAAGAGGAGTGTTTCATGTTGCTACTGGGGTGACAGGCATGATGTCCAATTGAGGGAAGAATCAGCACTCCCAAGGGGCCTCCGCATAGACATGGTATTACAAATAGCCTGATACAGAGTGGGACAACAGTGCTGATGCTGTTCCAGGTCAGGAAGGAGCAATATGTTAGGAAGGGGGAATGTGTAGCCCATTAAAAGTGGATCCTTTGCAGCCTAAATCATATGTTGTCCGAACAGGAGGACATAGAGAGGTGGAAATCAGTTTGGGGAGGCCTTGTCTCCCAAAAAAGTGAAAATTCCAGATTTCAGACATTTCCCCACCTTGCTCATTTGTTTCCCTACCTAAAGCCAAAGTGGTTTTAATCAACTTCCATGAGGCACTCTCACCTTTTTCTTTTTCAGGGAAGCACAATGGGTGACTTTGCTAACCTGACTCAGTCTGACTCAAATCACCCATATTTGAGCAAGTCCAAGTATCTGTTCACACGCTACTCATGTTCTTTATTTTATGACTTTGAGTCAAGGAGGGGTCTCAACCTTTGCTTAGAATTTTTTCCAAATCGGACCTTCTGAATGCAGGTTTCTCACATTAAAGTTCTGCTTACAAGTCTTCTGTTCTCCCTATAAAAGTCTTAGTAAAAGTATCCACCTGCAGCTGTAGTCTGTTGGAAATATTCCAACATGGCTTAGATGTGAATTGATAAAAGCTGGTGTGTCTGCAGTAACTTGTATCTTTGCTCAGTATGTTTGTTTCAGGGTAAGTGAAAGTCTGCAAGGACTTGGATAAATGGATTGAAATGAATTTTTTTTTTTTTTTTTTTTGTATCTGCTGCAGCTCCTTTATATCAAATCAGAATCTTAGTTCTCTTCAGTACTAAGTTCTGCCACGACACCTGAGAGGGACTAACATGGGGTTGTTCCCTATCCTCTATTTTCTAGTAGATCATCCATTTTAGTATTAAATGTCCCAACAAGAAGTCTAGTCCTTCCCTTGTGCGGAACTGTTCTGGATGTACTTGATTTTCCCTTTCTCAATTTCATTTCATTACTGTTCATTATGCTCCCTTGAATCACCCTACATAATTCCTCTCCATTCTCTCCCTTTGCATGCCTTAAGTACACTGTTGCTAATTGACATGCACATTGAGTCCCTGAGATGCATTTTTGTAAAAACCTAGCTCCCCTTCGCATTTTTAGCAATATTATATTATGTAAATGGTACACTAGGAGGAAACTGTTTTCTCCTCAGTGAGGGAAGCACTTTGGTGTTCCAAGACCGTTACAAGTTTCTGGCCCTCTGTATGTGATGCCAATCTACAGTAGAGATCTAGTTCAGCAAAGAATGTTGACTGGTTATTTACCCTTGTCCCAAAGCCTGGAAATCCATACACATTACCAGCTAACAATGCTCTCTAAACCTTTTCAGCTGCTGGTGGCTTTCTGAGAGTATTTGGTCCTTTCCCCATGGCAGCAAACTGTGCATGATCCTCAGTCATAAGTGAATAGCCGGCATATGGGGGTCTGTGTATAAATTTCTCAGTATGTGTAGACTGTAGAGCTTGCTGGTTTAAATCTAATAGACTATAACAGAAAGTGCCTTCTAGACAGGCTACTATATTATGTTTGAATCCTACTATAATATTTTAATCTTGAGTTTTAATCATTGTTCTGCATGAAGAGATGCAGACTTCAAGCTGTTGACTCAACTATTGTTACCGCCCCCCTACAGGAAAATGTGATCGTCCTTTGATAACAATTGATACACAACCATACCGCATCGTTCTTGGATTACCAAGCAACTTTGTTTAGACAGTGGAACCTGCGCTTGCTCATGAGGAGCAGTGATTGATTCACATGACTTTGTAGCTGGGATTCCTGTGGTTTTATTTAATTGAAATTTCACACAAATGTACTTACAATAAAGCGGCAACCACTTATTACAAGAGAATACACATCCTAGAAGAAGGCAGTATGAATGCCAGACTACCTTGTGTATGGGGGAGAGGCGGCTTGGAAGGAGGGGCAGAGGTGTGGAAATAATAATCACCACAGAGGCATCTGCTCCCAGTAATCCTCCAGAAACTGCTTCCAAATAAAATCATAATGGTCTGTTTTATCACCTTTCCTAAAAGGGAATTTTCTCACCATCTTGGCCTTGTCTAATGGAGCATTAATCAGCACCTCTATACAACATGTCTTCTCTACCTCTTCATCAGAATAGACTTTTACTCTCTAAATTAAAAAGTTTGCTTCTGTGAAAGTGTAAATCTTTGCAACATTTCTGCAAGTAATAGCTCCCCTGTGGGGAACCTGAGCCACGGATAAATGAAGCGATTTCCCATGGACCACAGAAAGAGTCATGGCACAGCCAGAATTAGGACTTTGAAAATCTGGCTTCCAGTCCCATTCTGAGTCCACTAAAGCACGTGACCTCTCCTGAATACATTTTTATACGGCATGTAAAGCTAAACCTATTTCTCATGATAGTTGTAACTTTTTCTTCTCTTCTCTTTTTTTTAATGAAGCTATATAGTAAAGCTTATTTTGATTAGAAAAATTTAGGAAGTATCTCGTTGTGTTACTTATGGTTGATGATGTGACCACACTGCACAGTGGTGTAGTGGGTGGACTGAATATTTTGCACCTATTGTACTTGTCAGATGGACTCAATGGGACTGACTACGGGGAAAGAACTCAGTGGCCCAAGGTGCACTGCGCAGCTGATAACTTAAACTTAAAATGTTTAGTCTCTTCAGTACAAGGTTAGAACATCTCATTAGCCAAGGCTTATGCTGCAGTCAGTCAACCTAAACATTCTTTATGCAGAGTATCTGCAGCAGGAAAGCAACTCCGCATTGACTTGGGCTTCAGAGCCCTTATACACTGAGCTACCATACATAAGCAGGCAAGCAGCTCTGGATACGAAAGAGCCCCCGTGTGTTTAAAGTGTTTACCGTACTATTGCCAGAACTGAATCTGTTTGCTACAGGTCACTACACCTCAGTAGGTGAGGGACATGAGTGTGTACGTCTTCATTTCAAGATGCAGAAAAGAGTATTAATCTTATTAATATTTACGTGGTGCTTTACAAACATTGTAGCCTTAATGCACCTGTGACCTCGGTAAACTCTAATGCTGTTTTGCAGATGCATATATTGAGGCACTGAGATTGAGTAGTGAATCCAAGGTTGTGCAGCTTTTTAAAAGCAGATCCAGGAATGGAACCCAAGATTCATGACTTTGATCTAACCACTAGACCACACTGCTTCTCATAACTCAACTGTCCACATTTTTACTCAAAGCAGATGTCAACTGGGTTGAGAATGGAAGGTCATTTAAATTCTTGCTACCCCATGCTATGCTGAAGTCTTAGAACTCAGCACTAGTTACTGTGGTTGAAGTTCCCTCATTCTGACAAGAATCTCTGGAACGTGGCTGCATCTTCCACAGAGTAGTGGCCTGGCCAGATTATCCCCCTAGCTTGGTTTGCCACCATGTTGCCTGACATGATGATTTATAAAATCCCCTTTTGAGTTCTGACTTTAAGTAAAATGGTAATTTAGAAAATCAAAGGGGGGGGTTAAAAATTCAGGGATCCTTAAAATAATAGAAGCTGCTTTTATACTTCAGCTGTCAGAAGTGATGTACTCAGATTTGGTCAGTCTACTTGTGTTGCTGTTATGTTGGTGCGGCCCATAGCTGGTGGTTGAAAGCTTGATTCTGATGCCTTTGGTGACAAATAACATTTGTATCTTTGTGCTGTGGGAGTTTTTTAATCCAAAAGGGGCCTCGGTGTAGAGAGATGGATTTACCAGCCCTAACTGTTCACTGAGGCAACTCCAGCCCCTATCAGAAACTAGGTGTGCTGCCTAGTATTACTTTGCCCTTCTGTGATACCTTCCAGAGAGTTACAAGCTAAAGGAATTTAACCTCATGAAGACCCTATGAATGGGGTAAGTTGCTGTTTTGATTTAGAGAGGGAAACTGAGGCACAGAGAGATGTAGTGACTTGCCTATGGTCATATGCAGTCAGTAGAGCAAGTTCTAGAACCCAGGAGTCCTGCCTTCTGGTTCCTTGCTCTGAGCTCACTCCTGTACTCTGAATACTCTTTGGCAGTGCCAAGGATTAACTGTTAGTCACTTTACAGCATTTTGAATTGTCTTTTCTTTTCTACTCTGCCTCCTTCTCAGATGCAAACTGGAACAGAGCTGTGTGCCAGCCAGAGAAGGTCCTATTTGGTGGCCATTTGAGATCATGGGAAGATCACCAGCTACAGCTTCTGAAGGGATTTCACACTGCCCAGTCATGTCAGGCTGCTTGCTGCCAGAGCCCCAGCTGTGATGCCTTTTGGCTGTTGGAAAAGATGTGTATCCAGGTGAACTGCGTGATTCCCCATCAGTGTCAGGCAAACAGGACTGACTCCTCAGATTCCGTTTTGGTGTTTCTAAAGAAATCGAAAACTACAGAGCACTCCTTAAGCTCTCAGTCTGAAGGTGAGGTGGAGACTCTGCTTCACAAATTGTTGGATTGGCACATGCCAGTCCAAGCGAAAAAGAGACTGCGAAGGTCCTTCTGGGAGCTGTTGACACAAAAACAGCACTTGGCAAATGACAGGAGGGGCTTGCTGAAACGGGATAAAACAGATATACCCACCAGGGGGAATGCTGAAAATCTGCCATCCGGTACCTTGGACAGCAAATCTAAGAGCAGCTTGAGTAAAATTGATCTGAAGGATAACCCAGAATCTAGGCCTTCATTGAGGGAGGTGTATGTTCCCAGTGACCATGCAACTCGAGAGAAAACTTCACTGCAAAATGGAGCAGACTCAAGAGAACAGAAAAACAAAAGCCTTGCCTTTCCTGAGAGCAATAGTGTGAGTGGACTGAGTGATCCAACTGGTAGCAGCTCTCTATGGGTAAGTGTATGGAAAGAAATGGGAATGTGAATGGACTGTCTCTGTTGCTAGTGTCAATCGTAACTGGTATGAGTTGAGCATCCTTCTGGTTGTCCTTTATTATGCAGGCTTCATATTAAGAACACTTAGAAGGCACCTTCAGAAATGTACTATCAGCCTCTTTGCAGGGAGATGGGGCAGTAGTGTTTCTCTGAATTGGGGTAGGATTTGATTTAATTTCATTAGCCCTTTGGCTCTTGGAAAAAAGATGACAGGCAGACTGCTTCCTGTCCCATATAATACACATCCTAAAAGTGAGCGGTAAGAAGGAGAGATGTCTGGTGGGTGTGAAGTAACCAGCAAAAGGCAGGGAAGTGCATGTGTGTTGGAGTCAGTTACCCATAATATATCTGGTTGACCCACAAAATAAAATAAGTAGCTTTCTATAAGAAGAGTGTTGAATTCTGGATCAATTCAGCATATTACTCTACAAATCTCTACTATTTTGTCATGTGTCTTCAGATCAACTTTACTCTGTAACTGATCTGAAGTCTTAATTTTTTTTTTAAGACTCATTCTTTCATACTCAGAAGTTCATAAGGGTTTACATTAGCAGTGGATAAATGAGGATCATTTGGGCTTCTATTCCAAAAAAATAAGAAGTCAGTACAGTATTTCCAGATGTCGTCTGATCTAAACAGAAATAGACGTGTTTGAAATACTAGGTGCTCTTTGTTATATGTGCAAAGGGTCTGATCATAGGCATTGTAGAGTCCCTAATAGGAGTGGTGTTGCAGAGTGAATCATACGTTAGGAAGCTACATTGCTTGAATATCTCCTGCCATATTTCAAGGATTTGGGATTATTGCAGTGGGCTCCTTTCTCCTGTAGTTACATTCTGGCTTAAGAGAATCTGTTCCACTCCAGCTATGCAAATCTTACGGTGCTAGGTAGTGCTGTGACTGATATCCGTCACCAGCTTGCAGAACAGGATGTGGAGTGGAGCCAAAGGACACCACTGAAAATTCCAGAGCCAGGTGTGTGAAACAACATTGTGGTTTAGCTTTGCATTTGCAAATGTTTGATCTTCCAGAACCTCATGCTACTTAAGAGTGACTCATGAGTTTCTCTTTGTTTTCTCTCTCTCCTGCAATATTGCAGTATTTCTGTTCTTCCTGAAACCTTTCCTTCATCTAGCATTTCATAGGAGATTGAGACTTAAACAGTGATCTCATTCTCCCATTCCACATGCACCTGACTTCTGGGGAGATTTCACTACAGTTCACCTTAAACTTTTCTTGTCTCTCTCAGGCCTTGTCTACACTGGCAAGTTTCTGTACACACTGCCAAGCCACTTAGTGCTCAGAAATTGCGCAGTTGCAATGCTGTAAAAAAACTACCCCTGTGAGAGGCGTACGGCTGTCTGCGCCGGGGCTACAGCGCCGCAGTGCCAGTGTAGACACCCTGGTCGATTACAGCGCAGCAGTTGGCCTCCGGGAGGTGTCCCACAATGCCTGTTCTCGCCTCTCTGGTCATCGGTTTGAACTCTACTGCCCTGCCCACAGGTCACCAACCAAGAGCCCCACCCCTTAAATTCCTTGGGAATTTTGAAAGTCCCCTTCCTGTTTGCTCGGTGTCAAATGCAGTGGTCTCAGCACATCTTTCCAGGTTATTATGTCTGCTCCATGCACCAGACAATCTCCCGCTTGGAACAATGTCGAGCTGCTGGACCTCATCAGCATTTGGGGAGAGGAGGCTGTCCAGTCTCAGCTGCGCTCCAGCCGTAGGAATTATGATACATACAGACAGATGTCACGATGCATGACGGAAAGGGGCCGTGATCCGGACACATTGCAGTGCAAGGTGAAAGTGAAGGAGCTGTGGAACACCTACCACAAGGTGCGGGAGGCAAACCGCCGCTCCGGTGCTGCACCCATGGTTCTACAAAGAGCTGGACGCAACACTTAGTGGCAACCCCACCTCCACTGCAAAGGCCCCTGTGGATGCTTCGGTGGCTCGCATGCCAGTCGAGAGTGGACCGAGCCAGGAGGAGGAAATCTTGGATGAGGAGGCGGAGGGGGACCCAGAGGCAGAGGATGACTCGGAAGTCAGAGATGCATGCAGCCAGGAGCTCTTCTCTACCCCGGAGGAGGCTAGCCAGTGTTAGAGCTTGGCAAAGCGCAAACAGGAGTGGAGGCGCCTGGTAAGTGGCTTTGATTTTGGGAATCACTGAAGCAAGTTGTTGGGGGCAGGAGGGCTGCAGAAAGCAAGCTTGTGTCTGTATGATGCGCATACCACCACATGCTTAGTCTGAAAGGCAGAACCAGGTGTTGATTGACTCCCTCACTTCACGGGAATCTGCCTCAGAGATCTCCACGAAACTCTCATGGAAATACTGGGCAATCCGCTGCTGCAGGTTCTTTGGCAGACCTGCTTTTTCTTGCCTCATTAAGGGTAACTTTCCCATGTCACTCTACCGTCACTGGGAGGGAGAACATTGCTGCACACAGGCAAGCCGCATAAGGTCCAGGGCAGAAGCCACAGTCTTGGAGAAGACCCTCCCTTGATTCCCTGCTCACCCTCAGCAGCAAGATATCTTCCATAATGAACACAGCCTGTGGAAAATGTGGGGACAGTAATGATAAGGCCCCCTCTACAGTGCTGGCTCTCCCCAAGAGCCACATGCCCAGTGTACAGTACGGTCCTGGAACACTGATTTCCTGTGCCCCTGTGGTTACTTACCATTTTGGGGGTCTTGTGGCTCATGTGTGCTTGCCTGGGGTAAGTCAGTTAGTGACAGGTATGTGAGTAGTGGCTGTGTTTTAAATCACTGAATCAGTGGCCTGTATGTTGCAAACAATACTGCTTCTGTAAAATGCTGCATTTTGGCTTCACAGATATGACCTTGGGAGCCTCGCCTCCCTCTTTCTTATCGCCGGTTGAACGGCCGCACAGAATTAGAAAGCGGCCACGAAGAACTAAAGAGGACTTCCTGCGTGATGTCATGATAAACTCCGCGGCCGAAAAACAAGAATTGAAGGAGCAGCGGGACAGTGAGAAGAGGAACTGAAAGGAGAACACGGTGTGCCAGAACGAAGCCACAGAGTGGCTCTTAAAGGTTATGGAGCACCAAGCAGACAGACTCCAGGCGCTACTAACTGCAAACCGAGCAGCTCCATGCCTGCCCACCCCTACAGCTGCTGTCGCAAAACTCTTCCTCATGCTCCTCCAGATACTGCCAACACACTCTTATCAATCTCCTGGCTCCAGTCTGTACCCGCTGCGTTCCACTCCTGCCCTGTCACGGTCCAGCCCTGTGGACTCCCAGTACCCACTGCCCTCCACACCCGTCCCTCTGCAGTTGAGCCCTGCTGAAGTACAGTACCCGCTGCACTGTACTCCAAAGGACAAGGTTGCATATGATACCTGGACATACACAAAATTTCACAGGACCCCACCTCCTACTGGGACCCTCCCTTCCCCCTGTCTCCCACAGTGCTGACGTGCTTTTTTGTTTCTCTCTCTCCTCCGGTGGTTGTTTTTAATAAAAGAATTGTTTTGGTTTGAAAGCAAACAGAGCCCTGCAAAGCAACAGGCAATTTTCTTAAACCTTCACAGGGCATCGTCTGCACCAATCACCTCCTAGCATTACAAGCACTGCCCTCCTGAGCATAGCAACAAATGTTAGTGGCTTTCTGCTTCAGATTGCTGCCTCAAGGCATCCCTGATCCTTATGGCCCTGCACTGCGCCCCTCTAATAGCCCTGGTCTCTGACTGTTCAAATTCAGCCTCCAGGCTCTGAGCCTCAGCAGTCCAGCCGTGAGTGAAGCTTTCACCCTTCCCTTCACAAATATTATGGAGTGTACAGCATGTGGCTGTAAGCATAGGAATATTGTCATCAGCCAGGTCCAGCCTCTCATAGAGGCAGTGCCAGCAGGCCTTTAAATGGCCAAAAGCACACTCAACAGTCATTCTGCATTTGCTCAGCCTGTTGTTAACCGCTCCTTGCTGCTGTCAAGGTTCCCTGTATATGGCTTCATAAGCCACTGCATTAAGGGGTAGGCAGGGTCTCCCAGGATCAGAGTGGGCATTTCGACTTCTCCTACAGTGATCAAGAAAGTCCCTGCTTGCAGCTTCCTGAACAGGCCAGTGTTCCGAAAGATGCACGCGTCGTGCACCTTTCCAGACCAGCCTGCGTTAATGTCTGTGAAATGCCCACGGTGATCCACAAGTGCCTGGAGAACCATTCAGAAATACCCCTTCTGATTAATGTACTTAGTGGCTGGGTGGTCTGGTGCCAGAATTGGAATATGCATGCCAGCTATTGCCCCCCCGCAGTTAGGGAAGCCCATTTGTGCATGTTAATAGAAGCTACTGTTGGCCATGTTCAGACTGTGAATGAGGACTGCTACAGAGTAGCATGTCCCAAGATTTGCCAGCTTCTTTAGTGCAAAGAATCTGTAGCTTCACCGAAGCATGAGAGCCCGTTAACTGGTAAGAAAGTGGAGAGAATCTTTCTTTGCACATAATATTAATAGTGCTTTACCCTTGTCTCTTCTGTCAATGGAGCTGAAAGTACTTTAAACACAGGAACAAATATAGTTCTTCACCCTTGCATTGAGGATGAGGAAACTGAGACAGAGCAGGTATAAGTGACCTACCCAACACTGCAAGGAGAGGGAGTTTTGCAGAAAAGCCTGAACCACAAGGCCAACCTTCCTCCCCTGGTATTAGCATTGGCTGGCTGTTTCGGAGTGTATGTTCAAGGGCTTCTTTTTTACCTGTTTCAGAGTAACAGCCGTGTTAGTCTGTATTCGCAAAAAGAAAAGGAGTACTTGTAGCACCTTCATCACATCAATGAAGTGAGCTGAAGCTCATGAAAACTTATGCTCAAATAAATTGGTTAGTCTCTAAGGTGCCACAAGTACTCCTTTTTTTTTTTTAACCTGTGGTATTAAAATGTTCTCTCTAGTCTAATCTAGCTACTAGGACACGTGGCAATGCAGTTCTGCAGCGTCCATTGCCCAGACTGAATGCCAGTAACGTGGTATTAAAGTCATGAGTGCCTTTCTTTGGTTTGACCTTTTGACCCAACTGTACCAGTTGAGTCAGTGATGGGGTATTCAGAGGAACAGCCGTGTTAGTCTGTATTTGCAAAAAGAAAAGGAGTACTTGTGGCACCTTAGAGACTAACCAATTTATTTGAGCATGAGCTTTCGTGAGCTACAGCTCACTTCATCAGATGTGTGATGGGGTAATTCAGTTACAAAACTGGTTACAAATCAAAGATGGTGAAGTGCTGCATTTTAAGTGTTCAGCAGACATTATTGAAACCGCATTTGCTCAACAAATGCAGAGGTACTCTACAGATAAACCCAGTTAAAGTTGAAATGTCCGGGAGTTACCTTGCAGGCTACTAACCAGAGTGGAGCTAGGTGCTGTAGAAGGAATTTCTAATGAAAGAAAGGAAATTTGTTTTTGTCTGCTTTGATTATTTGTCATAAACTGACTCATGCCGCATGGTATGCGGGTGGGGGTGTGTGTGCAAGCTTTCTGATCCCCCTTCCCCAAATAGTTTCTGTTGTTCACACTGCTGTTTGAGTGCAGGTCGTTCAAGGCACGGATTACCCCTTTTAGGGGCAGTCTAAAATCAGTAACTCTCCGCTGCAATGAGTGATTCTTAAATCAAAAAGATGCCGGTAGAATCCTCCTCCTTCATACCTGCCCACATCGCAGCTACAGAAATAGGAATATGTGACGGACAAATTACCAGAGGGAAATCTGGTTCCCTGCTTTAGTGTCTTCAGCTTATTCTGCTGTCGCTCTGCTCATTTAAGACTTACAGACACCCCAGCGTCTTCTATGGAGTCTGCCATAGCACCTGATATGCCACAATAGCTGATGTATGTAGATATAAAGGGACTAAGCTATGTGCAGCTGAGCTGGAAACAACCTAGCTATTCTGGAGAAAGAGCCAAGGGGGAAGTGAGGGTGGGCAAAAACAGATAGTAGCCATGTTGGAAGAAAGGGGAGGGAGCTGCAAAAGCTTCCTATCAATAGGAGAATAGGTATAGGGGGCTTCGTTCCTCCCTAATTTTAGGAGGAACGTGTGAATATCTTGCAGGCATTTGATACTGTGCAGATATGAGGGGAATTTGGGGTCCGTTTGAGTTTGAAAACTAAATTGGCATCCAGTTTCAGATTGAGACATTCTCTTCTTTCCAGGCTCATGCAGGAACATCCACATCAGAACTCCCAGTGCTGGCTACGTTCTCCAGCCCCATAGCGCTGGGTTTGACTGCCACTGGCAAAGCTGAGAAACCCAAGCAGTCAAACGACACTTCCATCCAGCCTCTTTCCTTAGAGGAGATTCTCCCTACGATCAGTGCTCTGCAGGGGAAAAACACGATGAAGGTGCAGACCGTTACCACTCTGCCCACCGGTGTCCCCACCAACGACAGTGTTACCACCGTCCAGGCTATCTCTGCCATGTCATCAAGCACCCCTACGCCAGTGCCAGGTGAGTGTGTTTACTCCGCAGCACCTTCCAAAACCAGAATATCCCACTGAGAGACTGATGAGACATTAAACCACAGTAAAGCTACCACTGTGGGGCAGTACCTGAATAGTTTCTCCAAGAGAGTATTGGGGGGTCCTCTTCCAACATGTATGTTGGTTGGGGCCTTTGGCCCATCCTGGGGGTCCTGGCATGGGTCCCATACCATAGGCCCTCCTGAGGGCTTCTGGTATAGTCCCATGACAATCCCTGAACGGCCCATTGGGGCCCCTGGCAGAGACTGTGAGGCTATAGGATGGGATCCTGATTTGGAATTACAGATCTCTATATGTCTACTGAATCTTTTCTCCAAGTGCAGCTCAGAAGGAGTGATAATGTCTCTGGTACTGTAATGGGAATAGAGATCTGACATAAGATGTAGTGGCATGAAACCTTGTATCAGCAACTATCTACAGTACATGGCCCTCCATCATTTGATTTGGTAAGGTGGTTGCCCATAATGGGGTATGACTTTCCCCCCCGGAAATGTCAACGTATAGTTCAGTCATGCAGAAGCAGTACTCTTGGCCGTTAGCCATGTCTTACTCTGCAGCAGAGTGTCATGTTTCCATTCACACAGGTGTTCCTAAAGGTGATCATTACACAGGTGTTCCTAAGGGTGATCATTACAGAATGTGTAAAATAACAAAAGAACCACAAACAACACTAGGATAAACCAAACTTGACTCCCTAGCTTCTTCTGTGAGGATCTGTGCATATACACAGAGCATTGTGTGTTGCTCACCTGGTGTGACTAGCTGCAGTACAACAAAATTCACTAAATTCAGTTCTTGGAAAGACCCAAAGCTGAATTCTTATAAATTTAGGGTGTATTTTGCCCCTGAAAATGGAACAGATGGCTTCGCGGAAAGGAAATGCTATGTACTTCGATAATTGTCAAAAAGCCAATTGGCTATCTGAACTAACCAGTTTACTAATCTTTTTTTAATAAATTCCTCCCCCCACTAGTGTTGGAGTTAATATATTCTCCAATGTCTGAAAAGTGACCTTCATAGGCAAACATTTGACTGGCGTCTTGCTGCTCTTTTATGAAGTATAAAGAAAACCTGAAAAGTTATTTTCAAAAAAGGGTTGGAGGCATTATTTTTCTGTTAGAAATCCAGATCTCCTTTTCCTCTGGGAGACACTCTGTGTGATTGGAGAACTAGTGGAATTGTGACATCGCAAGAGGTTAAGTAATTGAGAGGAGAAGGAAGTTTTACTCTTTTAGATCTTTTGTTCTGGGTTTCTTTCGTTAACTATTTAACTAATAAACAGATGAGAGTTTAAATATTCAGCCTCCCTAACTTTTTAAAATAGCTCCCAGTGTACCACTCTGAGATCCCAATAAGGTCTCAGGGAAGAACAGACTTCTTTTTCTTAATGTGTTCTCCCCCCCCCCCCCCCCCCCCCCAGATTTTTTTTAAAAATGTGGGGAGAGCAAAAAATACTCTGAGAAAAGTAATTGCCTTTCAGGTCTTTGTACATAGTAAAGAACCAGAAAAGGCCACAAATCCCATTTTCCCCTACCTTTATCAAGTCACCTTTAAGAACAAAATTAGTCCTCTCTTTTCATCTCTCTGTACATATAAAATGATGGGGTCTAAATTAGCTGTTAACCCTCAAGAGAGAGATCTTGGAGTCATTGTGGATAGTTCTCTGAAAACATCCACTCAATGTGCAAGTCCAAAAATGGACAGTCAAAAAAGCAAACAGAACATTGGGAATCATTAAAAAAGGGATAGATAATAAGACAGAAAATATCATATTGCCTCTATAAATCCACAGTACGCCCACATCTTGAATTCTGCATGCAGATGTGGTTGCCTCATCTCGAAAAAGATATATTGGAATTGGAAAGGTTTAGGAAAGGGCAACAGAAATTGTTAGGGGTATGGAATGGCTGCCATATGAGGAGCGATTAATAAGACTGGGACTTTTCAGCTTGGAAGAGAGACGACTAAGGGGGGATATGATAGAGATCTATAAAATCATGACTTTTGTGGAGAAAGTAAATTAGGAAGTGTTATTTTTCCTTCTCTTAACACAAGAACTAGGGTGTCACCCAATGAAATTAATAGGCAGCAGGTTTAAAACAAACAAAAGGAAGTATTTTTTCACACAATGCACAGTCAACCTGAGGAACTCCTTGCCAGAGAATGTTGTGAAGACCAAAACTATAACAGGATTAAAAAAAGAACTAGATAAATTAATGGAGGATAGGCCCATCAATGGCTATTAGCCAGGATGTGCAGGGATGGTGTCCCTAGCCTCTGTTTGCCAGAAGCTGGGAATGGGTGACAGGGGATGAATCACTTGATGATGACCTGTTCTGTTCATTCCCTGTAGGGCATCTGGCATTGGCCACTGTCGGAAGACAGGATACTGGGCTAGATGGACCTTTGGTCTGATTCAGTATGGCCGTTCTTATGAGTCAGCTTTGTAAAGAAATGGATGAGAAATGCTGCTGATCTTTTCTTCCTGATTAAGAAATGAGAGGAAAAATCAAAGTGAAACACCCTTGTATTTAGGGTGAGAAAAGCATGAAAGTGGAATGTGTGCAGCTTGTTTTAGAAAATCTGTTAGCCTGCAAGAAGCTTTTATTTTTTTCAGCTGAGAATACTTTGAATTCTTCATATATCTGTAAAGATCTGAAATTGCAGTTCAGTAAATAGCAGTTCTTGTCTTCCCCCTTCCATACAAGAGCATCTGGGTTCTTTCCTGAAAACCTATCTGCTGAGTCCTTCTCATCCCTGTTGGACCGGGTTGAATAGAGGTCTCTGTACAGAGCAAGGGGGTCCCATTTCAGCTCCTCAGAAAAGCAGCAGAAGTTACCTCCCTCTCTTTGGAGACACTGTGTAACTGAATAATTCTAGGCTTCCCTCACAATTGTGAAGGCCCCTTAGTGTTTCTGCATTCAGCTACTAGACAGAAACCTGAAGTGGCACTGAGTGATGGGATGTTTGCAAAATACAGCTATTTTGTAGCTGGCTTTTATTCCACAAGCTCAGAAGCCGAAGTTCTCTTTATGTATGTAATTTTTTTCCTGTTCCTTTTAACAGTTATGAAGGAGCTGGTAGTTTCTGCAGGAAACAATGTCCAAGTGACCCTGCCAAAGAATGAAGTTCAGTTAAATGCATTTGTCCTTCCTGAACCACCAACGGGTAAGACTTCATTGGGAGCTCTAAATGCGCGGCGATGATGAAGTGACAAACAAGAGATAAGTGCCTTGTTAAATAGGGAAAATCTTGAAACTCTCCCATCTAAATGTAGTCCTTCTCTACAGTTCACATGGCAGTATGGTCTGGGTCAGAAATGAGGAGCTGAATGCAGTAAGTTCTGCTGAGACTTGATTTCGCTCAGCAAGAATGAGGATATTCTTCTTGCTCATGAGTGTGTGACAATCTCTGAGAGAAGACCATTGTTTTAAAGAACTGCTGAGCAAGTGAGGAAAACCTGGTTTTAGATTAATATTTTTCCCCTTCGCAGGACAACATGGTTGTTAGTTTTTGCTGAATGACACACACACATGCCTGTCACAATTTTCTCTTGTAGCCGTACAGACTTAGGCACAAGAAGGAACAAATAGCTGAGCTGAGCCTTAGGAGTAATTCAGTGAAGTGACAGGGTTTAAAAGAAAGAGAAGGCCACGTCTCATTTTCAGCTTAAGATCTGATGTACTGATCAGGAATTTTTAATCCGGGTCAGCAGTTTACCCCATGGGCAGTGAAAATATTTATTTGTCTGGAGTGAGTTTTTGTTGTCCTGGATTGCCAGACTGTAGACCTTCCTCTAGCTGACTGCTGACATATTACAGAATACTCTGGAAAACCGTTAATCCAGAGAGCATTTTGCTGTTCACTGGGGTGGAAGTTTGCACGGAAATGGAATCTTGCTTTCTTGAGAACTTTCTCCACTAAACTGAAGTCCTACATCTCTGACAACATAACTTTTACAGAACTGTACTGTGACATTGCATTACAGTGTTTGCAAACAGATGAGAGACTTGCTCCTTGAACTCAGCTGTTCTTGTTTATTTCCTCCACCTGAAATATAAACATCCTTTGTCCTAATAATAATAATAATAATAATGCTTTGCAGTTACATATTGTGCTTCAGCTGAGAGTCTGAGTTCTACCTAAAGGTGATGAAGTTTTTTTACAGGGGAATTCGCTGAGGCATAGAAAAATACAATTTGACCATCGTCTCCCAGTGAGCCCCTTGTCCTAGCCATTAGACCTTGCTGCCTCCTATAAGAGCAAGGAGCAGAAATACAGACACTGCAGGTGTGTAGTCTCCAGAGAGAGCAGGTTTGGGAGTGACTGTCACTTCAACAGTTTCTGTGAGGAGTTAGTGGGTCTTCAGTGCCAGTCGATGGGAATCTGAGCTCCTGCACTTGCCTCTTTTTTTTTTTTTTTTTAAACGCTCCTTTAATTGCGTGGACTCTGAAATTCTCCTTTCTTTAGGAACCAGCTACTCCTATGACTGGGGGCTGATTACTCACCCAAAAGACTACAGTGGAGAGATGGAAGGCAAACACTCCCAGACCCTCAAGTTATCTAAGGTGAAGCTCTGACTGCTTAGTATCCTGCTGTGTGTAATGCAGGGTGACACACTCTAGCAGAGAAGGCAGAGACCTTGCCAGCCACCAAGGACTTGCACGCTATTTCAGAATGAATAGGAAATTGCATGACAGGCAGGCTGCCGGTGTTTCAGCCAAAGACTTTTAGATAAACGTTTTATAAAGAGCTGAATGTAGTGCAGTAAAACCTGTGATAAAGAATGGACAGATTTAAGGGCCTCAATGCTGTCTACAAGCAGAATGTAAAACTCTAAAATGGCAGCTAACAATAAAATTCAAGAGAATGCCTTGATTGCTTTTCCCCTGAAGCTGGTCTGTGGTTAGATTATTTTTAAAGCTCCCTTTTACACACTCCCCCGTCTTGCCAGGATTTGGGGTGCTGCACAGTTATTAATGACACTAGCTCCCTGGCCTTTGCTTTTAAGGTGTTTTATAGCAAATTGAAAGGATCATTCTTTTCCACAGAGATGTGGGGAATCTTTAACAAGAGGGCTATTTTAAACAGTGCTTGAAAATGTAATGCTGCTTTTACTGGGAGATTCCTGTGAGAAGCATCAATTCTGCTCCAGCACTGCACTCAGAAAGACCAGAGCTCTAGCCGTAGCAGCACGCAGGGTCCCTCCCCCCCCTTAGCCCCACAGTTGCCATCCAGCTTATAGCCTCAGCATTTAACCATTTCTTCTGCGCACACACATGCAATTCCAGACTTTTGGGGGTTTAGAGAAGTGAAGGGACCCTTGGCTGAACCATATTATGGGCAAAATCCGTTTGTCCATGAAGGCTGAATGGAGGAGGATCCCCTATGTAAACTTTTTCTCACCTCTTAAATAGGCCCTGTGTTTTGGCCAGGAGACCTGAATTGAGCTCTGTAATGCCTCTTCTGTTGGTCGTCAGGTATTGCTAGAAAATCTAGCCTGGTTGAGAGCCCTATATCATCAGTAGCAATGGGAAATATCAGCCTTTTAATTTATGATGGAGTTGTTGAGACGAAAGATGCCTCAAGTTGCCTTGGAGCAGAACCCTCTGCCTTGCATATATGGACCACAACATAGTTTCCTCTGCTTTGTGCTGCTTACAATGTATCAGGATGCAAGATGATAGTCTGACCTCTTAATGGCTCCTGGCAGATTGTCACTGCCTTGAAGTTGTGTAACTTCTTCCATTTCCTTTCCAGCTCACCGTTGGTCTGTATGAATTCAAAGTAATAGTTGATGGGGGAAAAGCACATGGGGAAGGTTACGTGAATGTGACAGTTAACCCAAGTAAGTTCAGTGGCTGGATTGTGTCCCTACAAGTTTAATTTGGCAGCTGTATTATGGTATTTTGTTTGCTGGGCTTGGTTTTGGCTTAATATAGTAAGAATTCATTGGGGCGGGGGGATGTATGAGAGAGAAAGAAATTACTTTCTGAAATGAAAAACTACCTCCTGTATACATAGCTATGCTATCCTGAGTGCAAACCTATTGAAAACTAATATCATACGATGAAAGGACTGGAGCACTGCTGCAGAAATACTTAGCAAACTCGTGCTCCTGGGAAAAGCACCACTCCAACAGAGACTAGTTGCATCAGGGATAAAACCTAGGGCAGCAGGGATGGGAGATGAAGCCTGTGCTTTGAAGCTCCGTGGGTTTTTCCCCTTATAGTAATAAGTATCAGCCCCATCTGCAGCCAGTTTAAATCAAATCTCATTCTAGGCAACAGGATACTTTACAAAGATTTTGTTTGTGCAGCAGGCTTATGTTGTGTATACAATAAACTCTGTGAAATATTGTTGGCGAAGTCTTTGTTTCCAGATAAAGGACTGCTTCCAGAGGTGGAAAAGGTTGAGGGATGTTAGGTTGGGCTTCAGCAGATCAGAGTTTTGAACTCCCTGACCCGTTCTTGCAAGTACATTGAACATTCTGTGTCTCCCTTGTTTATACAAGAGAACCTTTTCTTGAGCTTCAAAGACCTTTTTCCCTTGAACTTTGTAAGAAAAAGCAGTATTCTCGCCTCCCCAAAAATTTGTAAGAGGGTAGATGTAGGCTTTTAAATATTATTGGATGTCCCCTTAGACCAGGGGTTGTCAACCTTTTTCTTTCGGAGACCCCCCCCAAAAAAACATGCTCTAAAAACTCCACGGCCCACCGATGCCACAGTAACTGGTTTTCTGCCTATAAAAGCCAGAGCTGGCGTTAAGGGGTAGCAAGCTGGGCAATTGCCCATGGCCCTATGCCACAGGGAGCACCGTGAAGCTAAGTTGCTCAGGCTTCTGCTTCAGCCCCAGGTGGCTGTCTCAGGGCCCCTGGCTCCAGCCCTATTCAGTGCGACTCCGGCTTTCTGCCCTGGGCCCCAGCAAGTCTAACATTGGTCCTGCTTGGCGGACCCCCTGAAACCTGCTTGTGGACTCCTGGTTGAGAACCACTGCCTTAGACTACGTATTTTCTCAGGTCAATTTGAGTGTAAACAGTGAACCTGTAGCTCACCTAGCAGATTTGTTAAATTGCTCCTTTTTCAGAGTAGTGGCTGAACTCATTTGAGTGATCACAGGTGCCAGCCTGTTAGAAAACACCACATTCTGAATGCCGGATGCTCTAGAGGTGACGTGACAAGACGATATCATAATCCCTATGTGAGCCCTGGCTTCATGTCATAGCCTGCTTGTTCCCTTCTTTATTTTAGAACCCACCATCTGTAGCGCACCACCTCAGGTTGATGTGTAAATAACTGGATTGTGCAGTGTCCAATCCCAAGGAAGATCAGGGCTGGGAGCTGTAATCATTGCAGGATTATCACAGACCTGTTGTTGTTATCAGCAGTCTAGGGGAGTGACCATGCCTCGCAACTGTACTTTGGACCTCTCTTCTCTTGGTCTTTCTGAGGCTGGATCATCGAGGCAATTCTATCAGCAAACTGAGTGGGCATAGGGTTGCAAAGAGTGGAAGGAATGTGTTGCATGTCTTACTTTAGCAGCCCCTAGTGGACAATCTGAACAGTTTTGCAGAGTTCCTTGTCTTACGTTTGTACCATTGATCTGCCTGTAAACAACATTGTCACAGCGCTGTTGTTGTTGCAGAGCCTCGTGTGAATCAGCCTCCTGTGGCTATTGTGTCACCACAATCCCAAGAGATTTCACTGCCGACCACCTCTACTGTCATTGATGGCAGCCGTGAGTACCCTAATCACATGTAATCCAGCAAGGCTTACTGAGGCTGGCTGTCCGCTCTGGCAATGAGCAGACTCTGTGTCACATTAAGATGGAATAGATGTGTCCCTTTGTGCCACATTTCTGTGGAAAGAACCAGTTCGTAACCTGGGGACTTGGTTAACTCATCCTAATTATTTTTTAGGCTTTCCCTATAATTCCTGTTAGCTTGAGGCAAGGACAGCACAGCTACTGGTCGTTATTGCCAATTTCTCTCTCCATTCTGCACGCATCGGCTTAAATACAAGGTCCCCCTCCTGGGGGCACTTGCCCCGGGGAGTCCACTGAAACAGGACGACGCAGAAGAGTTACAGCCCAACTATATTTCCTGGTTTCAACTGAAGTACAAAGAATCAAATGAGTCTATTCAAAATTGGTGGTCTTGTGTGTTAAGCTGCAAGCATATCAATTAACCAGCATAAGCGCTATTGATTTTGTTGTTGTTGAAGCTCTGCCAAGCTTTCCTTTTAAACTTGTTCAGTTTTGTCTCGTTGCCTGCCAAAAACCAGTATCTTTTTCCTGGGAAAAGTGGGATGTGTGTGTCTACAAAAACAGTGTATGGCATTTGCAATTTGACCAAACCAGTATAATAGAGAAAGATCTACAACTAGAGACTGGGACAAAAAACTCCACTCTCCAAACTTGTGTGTAAAGAACAAATTAAAGCTCTTTATTTGAAATGTGCCCTCATAAAGCCAGATTCCTAACTCATGTTTTTTTAATTGAATTAGAAAGCACTGATGATGATAAAATTGTCAGTTTCCATTGGGAAGAATTGAAGGGGCCACTACGGGAAGAAAAGGTATCGACTGACACTGCCATATTGAAACTGACCAACTTGGTACCTGGGAATTACACATTCAGGTAAGTTTTGCATATAGCAGTTCATTAGTCCAGGTTCCATATGAATCTCTTTAGTTTTATACCTGATTACATCAGTCTGGGTTGCAAAAGATAGCAGAACAAATCCAGGAACTTTCTGGTCAGTTGCAAATAGAGGTTTATACTATATTTCACTTGAGTAAAGATTAAAAAATAGCTGGCTGACTTTTTTCTTTTTTTTTTTTAACTTGTAGAATTCATATAAGACCATGGCAGGAAAAGGAGAATTTAGTATAACAGAGCTACTAAAATGTCTTAAAATACAAAAATAGATTATTCTACATTCAGGAGGAAATTGATTAGTTAAATACAGTATTCTCTCTAAATGTAATGTGTTCACTAGTGAAAAATTGTTTTTAGACTTACGTATTTATACAAATCTCTGGATAGTTATGTAGCAGTTGACTTTATTTTGACATTTGCTTGGAAAAAGGAGGGTATATTTATTTCCTTTGATCTATAATTTGCTGTGGCATCAGTGCTAAACACAGCAGTGGATCTAATTAATAAAATGACACCTGATATAACTCATACACACATGAACAGAACAATACCTTTTATATACGGTGGCGTAATGTGTGTTACCTGGTACACACTGGGGTTGAAGGTTTAGTAGAAGACTGTTCCACTTTGTGCCTTTTTTCTGCTTAAGAAGGAATGCTGTCACCACAGGATTAATGGTGGGGTGTAATGATAAATACCTGAAATGAACATATGCTTTTAAAACTGGCAGGAGCTCTGGATTTTCAGTACAATGGGTGTGACTTTAACAGCGTGTTGGAAAAACCTTGTTTCGTGGGGATTTCTTTGCGTTTGTAACTAGCTGATAGATATTAGGAGGGGGGTGGATTTGGTGTGGAATGCCTTGCTCTGCCCTTATAATTACACGTTTCTGTGATACTCATTTTGCAAGTGCACAGTTGACTTAAACTGTGTTTGCTCCCTCTCCCCCTCAAAGGCAAACACTTCAATCCCATACCAAGCTAGTTCTAGATTTCTAACCCCTCAGTTAAATCCAGACTGTTTCATCCCTTTGCATTTGAGCTCTTCGCTCATAGCCCTAACCTTTCTGTTTTTCCTTTTTGGTCTGTAGCCTAACAGTAGAGGATTCAGATGGTGCCAGCAACTCTACCACTGCCAGCTTGACTGTGAATAAAGAAGTGGATTATCCTCCAGTGGCAAACGCAGGCCCAAACCAAGTGATCACGCTTCCCCAAAATTCTATCACCTTGTACGGGAACCAGAGCACTGATGATCATAGCATTGTCAGCTACGAATGGTTACTCAGCCCCAATAGCAAAGGAAAGGTGATGGAGATGCAGGTAAGTAGAGGTTTCCCACTAATACCCTACATGATGCTTATCCATTGTGCTGTGATGTTTGCTACTAGTCATTTAAAGGTCCAGTTTGTATGCAGAAATATCTCTCATAATCTGGGCAAGCCTATGTGTTGATTAAATATTAATATATGTCTAAACCTAAATACATTTTAAGATCACGTCAGGTTCGGTGGTTGAACTAACAGCCAAGTTTAATCAAGTCTTCTCCCTTTCCGCTCGGTATGTCACTCCACTATCCCATCATGCTCTGAGGTGTTGAGGTTATGTTCACTTGCAAGTTGGGTTGTAAGCTCCTTGGACACTACATATCCGTTTGATGCCATGCATACCTGTGGCTCCATATATGTGATTAATGATAATAAGCAGCCAGTTTCTACCGAGGATAGTTAATACTGGTTCTGGACCTTCATATCTCTGATCCCTTCAGTGAAAGGAGCCATTGTAATGCATTAGCTTGTTTTCTCAAAGGGCGTGAGGACACCAATATTACAGCTCTCTGCAATGCAAGAAGGTGATTACACCTACCAGCTAACGGTGACTGATTCTGCAGGCCACCAGTCCACCGCTGAGGTCACTGTGATAGTCCAGCCTGGTAAGTTCCCCTTATTACTAAGCAGTGCTGTTGCAAGGCATGGCAGGCAAGATTGCTGTTGCTAACTCTCACTTCTCCCAACATACTTCTGATTTGACTATCACTTCACCACCGCTCTGTGCTGCACTTTCTCGCAGTGTAAGATGGGATTAATACTATCTATCCAGCTATCTTGTCTGAGGCTTCTATTCAATTGGGTATTTATGGGGAAACAATCCTAAACTTTGCCTCACAGAACAAGCAGCATGTTTAATTCCATCTCCTCTTCTTTTGTTGTCCCCAAATTCTTTTCCAGAGAATAATAAGCCCCCCAAAGCAGATGCTGGCCCAGATAAAGAACTGACCCTCCCTGTGGACAGCACCACGCTAGATGGCAGCAAGAGCTCAGACGACCAGAAAATAGTCTCCTTCCTCTGGGAAAAAACACGGTATGTATCACATCCCAGATCCTTCTGTTGGGAGTATCTGTGACTTTAAACTTTAGTTTTAAAAAAATACCAGGGTCAAAATCTTGGTCCCATTGAATTCAATGGGAGTTTTGCCAATAACTACAGTGGAACCAGGATTTGGCTATTAATTGGAGGAGAGCCCCAATATAGGCCTTGCTGGAGCCCTAAGCATAAGTAACATATGAACCAAAGGGCTCCAGCAAGGCCTGTGCCCAGTTTTGTTTAAACGCTGGAAATATCCTGGCCTTAGCATTAAACTCTTTAAGCCCAATTCCATTCTAAGCTCATTTATACTACGGTTCTGGTAGTGTAAAGGGACCTCACCCACTTTAAAAAGCCCCTTTACACCAACAGTGTAAATGAGAATCTGGGATAACAGAAGCTCCTTTTTGTTTTAAATGGGGTCCTCTTGCAACACAAGCGTGAGCAGAGATAGCACTTCTTCTCCTGCAGCCCTGTTAATTTTGATCATTGTGTCAGGCTTCCCCTAAGAGGCTCTGATTATTTTTTGGAATTTAGGGCAAAGCCTATGGACAACTTTTAAATGTAACTTTTGGTTTTGTGTTAGCCCAACAGCGCAAGCTATGTGCGAAGTTTCTACTGTAAAAAGAGCTGTAATTGCTATAGTATTTTCACTGTTGTTTGCTCATTGTGCAATTACCACGAAGCTGTTTTTTCTAGCAGTCATCTGCATTCGGTAAATACTAATAAAGCACTTTTGCCCTGGGGAGTGTTTGGCACAACATTTAATTTGCACTAGACCCCCAGAGACTGTTCAGAATATACTGTATGTAGGATTTACCCATTTTAGTGTCTTATTGCCTGAGGTTGGAAGAAATAAATTTTCTTTATATGCTCAGGTATCTTGTCTCCTGCTGAGGAGCAGGGATATTACCTGGTAACTACACTTACCGTTGTTAGTGTAACTCCCCTGTTCATCAGTGTGAGATCCGATCCCAGGTCCACAGGCACACACTAATGCTCTTTTGTTTTGGCTAGGGGCCCGGATGGTGTAAAACTGGAGAATGTCAACAGCAGCATTGCTACTGTAACTGGGCTTCAGGTTGGAACGTACGAATTCACACTGACTGTCAAAGATGAAAGGAGCTTGCAAAGCGAAAGCTCAGTTAATGTCATCGTCAAAGAAGGTGTGTCCAGTTGTGCTGATGTTACAGTTAACGTCTGAGAAGAAAGACCTGTGCAATCACTGAGAGCAATCAGTGAAGGCCACTGCCCAGTGTGCAGCTGTTCTTCAAAAAAAAAAAAAAAAAAAAGGATGGGCGGGGCGCGCAAACAAAATGCCTAAGCAACGGGATGGAGAATAATACGGGAACTGTTCTAATGTCATTATACAAAGCAGTGGTTTGCCCTCACCTGGCATACTGTAGGTTATGACATACATGGTTACCCCATGTCAAAAAGGATATTTGGCGTTTGGGGATTCAGAGAAGGGCAAGAACTTTTTTTGTTCTGTTTGTACAGCACCTAGCACACTGGGGTCCTGGTCCATCTTAGGCACTATGATGATACAAATAAATAAATATAGTAAGAAGAAGAAAAGGCTAGGGGCCTTGAAAATCTCTCATTTGAAGAGAGATTGAAACCATGGGAGTGTTCAGTTTAGAGAGGACTATAAGGGGACATGATACAAGCCTACAAAATAATGAATGGCCTAGAGAAAGGGAGATCAGGAGCTTTTGTTCTCCCTGTCTCCTAATACAAGAATGAAGGGACTTGAACTGAAATGAAAAGGACTCGAATTGAAGCCTGATAAAATGTTGTTTTCACACAAGGCATAATGAGACTGGAATTCGTTGTCATGGGATGTCATTGAGGCCAAAAACTTAGTAAGAGTCAAAGAGGGATTTATACAGATAGCAAGAATATCCCGTTATAATAGTTAATGCTATAATGAAAGGTTTGGAAGGGTAATGAAGTCTCATGCTTGGTCTTAAGCCAGTCTGTACTTGTTAGGATGAGACCTTTGTGGGGCAGATTGTCACCTGCCTACTGGGGGGTTTCCAGCACCTTCCTCATAAGCACCTCGTGCTGGCACCAGTCAGAGACAGGATACTGTGCTAAGTGGACCATGGGTCTGATCCAGTTTGGTAATTCCTGTTCTTGTAAATCAATATCAGTTTCTCTTGCTACTATTTAACGGAATTCACTTCCGCAAGACATACACTGGACCCTCGCTAGAACGCGGGATTTGGGATCCATGCACGGTACTGTGTTAACGGGGGGGACCATGTTAAAATGAATTGCAATTAAAGTAATTAAATTTGGGATCCATGACTGCAACCGCGTTATATGCGAATTCGCGCTATATAAATGCGCATTCTAGCGAGGGTCCGTTGTTGCATCTGGTTCAGAATTTGGCCAGGACCTTGCAGTTACCACTTATTCTTACAAAAATTGCCATGGGATCTTTAATATGAGCATACTCAGGAACTCCTGTGTGTCATCTGAGCAGCACAGTGCTCCCTCCCAGCACCATACTGGGGTACAGGTTCAGATGTGACTGAAGGAAGAACAAACTGCACTGAATCCTGCAGTATCTGGGTTAACCCCCATTTAAGCCTGGGTCCAACCAGACCCTGCAAGTTATGGATGCCTAGACTACAGCACAGCCCCCAGTGCTATACTTAAGCTCTTACAAATTCTTGTAACAGTTTTTCATCTACTTGTTTAGAGATGAACAAGCCACCAGTTGCAAAGATTGCTGGGAATGTTGTCATCACCCTGCCTACAAACACAGCAGCCCTGGATGGATCCAAATCCTGGGATGATAAGGGAATTGTCAGCTACCTGTGGACCCGGGACGAGGGGAGTCCTGCGGCTGGGGTGAGTCCTGCAAACATGGTCTCTGTAATGGGAATATGCAGCATTGCACGAGTATGAAAGATGTAGTGAGGTTTAGCTAGACTTTTTGGCAAATAGCTCCTGGGAGAGTACGACATTGGTTCCTGCACACTGATTGCTGTGTGGAGTGATGCAGCTCAGTATGTTGTATAGGGGTCAAATCTGCAGGGCCTTGTTTATTTCTTAATATTAGTTTTGTTTAAATTCCCAGGAGGTGTTAAATAATTCAGACCATCACCCTGTGCTTTTCCTCTCCAACCTGGTGGAAGGGACATACACGTTCCATCTGAAAGTGACAGATGCCAAAGGAGAGAGTGATGCAGATAGGACCACTGTGGAAGTCAAAGCTGGTGAGTCCTCTTGCTCTTTGCACCTTGGAGATTTTTTCTAAACTGGAGTATCCTGCCATGAATGCACCTTTCCTGGCAATGGCAAAAGCTGGTTGCAATACCCAGGATCTTAGTAAGAGTGAAGGATTCTCTTTGTAGATTGTGTTTAGGGACTTTGTACCCTGATGCATGCTCTCATATGACAGAATCGACTGCAGGAAAGTTGTGTGTCTGTATCTGGAATGCTCCAAAATCCATCAAGAGCAGGAAAAGTCAGAACATGAAATTAGAGGGAGCTGATTAAATGATGTGGAACATTATACCTGATGAACATTAGACTCTAGACAAGCTATTTCAGCTTAGTCTCTAGTCTGTCAATCTGTAAAATAAGTGTAATTTTCGGGAAGTAGATAATTGCTACTGCCATATACCCAGTTGAATGACCTGTGTTGTCTTTTTTAAAAATAAACTCCTATAGCCAGCTTTTTTTTTTCTTATCTATCCAACCATCCATCTATCCTGCGTTGAGGAGTTGTATTCAATTGCGTTCTGTAATGTAGTGGACATCTGAGGGAAAATTAACTGGTCTTCTATGCTCATCCTTCTGAATATGGGATTTTCTGATGTTTTAGTACATGAGCTCTTGACTCAGCTAGGGAAAGTACAGGTGTCATAAATTGTTGGGGGGGGAACCATTATGTTTTCCTATAGTCTTTAAAGGTGTTGGTCCATTCTCCATGTGGAGAGCCCCACTGCAGAGCCTTACTGCTTGCCATTATGTATAGAGATCATGTCATCTCTATTATCCTCTCGCTATTAGATGCTGCACTTTGTGTCCCAAATAAAAGTATTTGAGGAAGCTACTAAAAATTAAGATTTTTCACCCACACTGTCATTTGGAAGCCCTTAAGGATCTGCATGATCTTGTTCTGTGTTCTCCCTAGATCCAAGGAAAAACAATCTTGTGGAGATGATACTGGATGTTAATGTCAGCCAGCTGACGGAAAGGCAGAAGGGTATGTTAATCCGTCAGATAGGCGTTCTGCTGGGGGTCCTGGACTCGGACATTACCGTACAAAAGATCCAGCCGTACACAGAGCAGAGGTAGGAGCAATGGAGCGGGCTGCACGAGGGGGTACTAAAGCAAGATTCACACTCCAGTGGGAATCAGAATGGATGATGATGGCATGCTGAAATGCTGCTCAAAGTGTATGTTCTTGGTTGACTAAAATTTGTGAATGTGAGTGGTCGGATAAGTATCAGTGTTCGTGCAGCTCTGGAGATTACCAGTTACTTTCCAAAAGCCAATTCCTGCTTGCTGCTGTGTTTGGTCCTTCATTCTACAGATTGATGGGGGAGTCTGTTACAAGGTGCAGATTGGAAAGTAACTTGATGTGTTTGAAGGTTAGGAAGAATTTCTAAGATACATTCTAAAGAGATGCTTTGGTCAAACACAAGCTGTTGGGCTCAATACATCGCTAACTGGGTCAATTCTCTGAAGCTTATTGGCAGCTTGTGTAACCTGACTAACCTGCCTTGGCCTTAAAATACCAGCTTGACTTCAGCACTCCATCCTTGGAGCATAGAGATGATGCTTCTGTGCACTAAGACACGGGGAAGGTGATTGTTTTAGAGAGGGCTACAATGAATATTTTATACTGTTATCAAAGCCAGAACTACCAAATAATTCCTAATAACAGTATTCCAGTGTCATTACTAGAAGTATGTGTAAAGATGACCGAATAAAAAGGGGTGTGGTAACAGAAGTAGGTTATTTCAACAAGTTTTCAAACTAACCTGGATGTGTGTGACATGACTCCTCTTTTTTTAAATTAGAGGGAGAAGGTAGGTGAGGTAATATCTTTATTGGACAAACTTCCTTTGGTGAGAGACACAAGCTTTCACTCTTAAATTAGTGATTCAAAGAACATGAGACAGTGCATTAAGCTGAGCACCAGTAGAATCTAAACTATAGATCCACCTGGTTACACTTCGCGGTTTACAAAGCTTTGTCATGGTCAGTGTTCTGTACAAATGTTTAATCTTTACAAACACCTCTCAAGGCTCAGAGGAGACTAAGACAGAGTTAAACACTCAAGGTCACACCACAAGTCAGATATAGGATTAGACTTTGCACTTTTTTGACTTCCAGCCTTCTGTTAATTCCTGCACACCCACGCTTACCTGTGGCAACTGTAAAAGCAGAGCAATTCATTGTCCCTGGCAAACTTAAACAAATATTAAATGAGCCGAGAAATGGATAAGCTAATGCTTTTAGTTCTAACAGTATTTTTTCCATCTCTGCCTTGAACCTGGTTGCCACCATTCTTCCTCTGAGCCGGGGAGTAAGGAGTTTCTTCTAATCAATTTATATTTGGCTGTTACAAGTAAATCATTAATTAAGTAAACGGACAGTGTGCAAAGTACTCTAAAAAGGTGCAGTTCTTTAATACCAGATGACTCAGAACATGGCTTTGTGAGGTCCTGTGTTTGCCTCCATGGCTATCGACCATATTCAGTTTGAGGTAAAATGAGAGTTTCCCCAGAGCAAGATATGCATGATCTTGCTTTGTGTTCTGTGACACAAAGGAATGTCTGTTTACTCTCTCTTTCTGGAATGTAGTGATGACCAGTTGACATGTAATTCTGGCCAGATTCTCTTGGTAACATTTTCTCATGTCTGATTTGCAGCACAAAGATGGTGTTCTTTGTGCAGAACCAACCGCCCCATCAGATCTTCAAAGGGCACCATGTAGCGTGGACACTCAAAAGTGAACTCCGGAAACAGCAGTCGGACTTCCTCATCTTCCGAGCACTAGAAATTAATACAGTCAGTAAGTAGGAATAATGGTGGAAGGAGCTAACTTCTGTTCCTCTCCCTCTTCGGATGCTTGCGGGACCAGGGGGCCTGCACAGGCTGTTAGCCCCTCTATCACCCCTCCCCCAAGAAAATATCCTAGGTCTAGCACCAATAGGAAATCAAAGTGTAACCCACTGGGCAGTGAATGTTATGTCCAACCTCCATTCCCCCCCTCACACACCCCCCCACGTGTCTGCTCCACAGAGCCTATTACAGTTCTCAGCTTGAGAGCCTGGCTTTTTAGCTGAAGTTTGTAGGCACTGGTGCTTTTAGATCTGGAGCTGCCAGGTTCAATCCCCAGTGTTGATCAAGAGGGTGATCATCACAAATGCATCCCCATTCCTACTACAGATAAGCTATGCTAGGAACCTGCCCCTTCCCTTTTGTCCTGTTTATGGGAGAGCACTGCCCACCACAGGTCAGCTTTGCTGTCTGCTTAACGTGCTTGAAAAAGACGCACTAGGCATCCATCTCCGCTAAAGCCACCTAGGGAGAAGGTTAATTATCCTTAACTTTCTCAGTGGGTCTGGAGCAGCTCAGACACAGCTGATCTGTTTGCAGCTCTAGCTCTCTGATCTAGAGAGAAATTTAGCTCCGTTTTCTTAAGAAACGAAAACCAAGAAATGAGAAATCAGGTTGGTTTCACAGGCCGTCGAGAAAAGGAAAAAGATACTTATTGGGTGAGTGGATTCAAGTTTGATCCCTGTGGGATTGGGCAGCTCAGGAACTTTATTATATTTGCTGTTTTTTTTCTTTCGTACTGTACCAGTTCTAAATCATGTGGTATCTGTTGCTTAAGTCTCAGCTTAACCTCACTCTCAGCCATTCCTGTCCACAGCATGCCAGTTGAATTGCTCTGAGCATGGGCGCTGTGACTCCTTCACCAAGCGCTGCATCTGCGACCCGTTCTGGATGGAGAACTTCATCAAAGTGCAGATGGGGGAGGGCGAGAGTAACTGCGGTAAGTGCAATCTGGGGTGCGGGGGAGAGTGATTTCCCTTCTTGAAGAGGGCTGCGTGGAAGGAGCTGAGTGCTGCCTAGTTGAACAGATGGTGCATGAAGCTCATTGCCATGCTGAAGAGCCGTTGTCTGCCAAAGTTAATTCAGCTGGGTTTTTCCTAACATCCAGTTACCCGGATTTGGGGCCCAATGTGGTTAATGGCAAAACTCTCATTGATTTTAATGGGAGCAGGAGCAGTGTCCCTATCCTGGTCAGTGAATATTTGGTAGGGAAACTGATCTCCAGAGCCCTCAGATGATAAACTCTGATAAAAAAAGAGTTGAGTCCCTTTTCAGCATACGGCTAGCACCCCGGTCCTTTCCCTGGCTCACACAGCAAAGTGGACTCGCTGCCCATGCTTCTGCTTCCATTAAAGAAAGTCTAATGCTAACCTTTTGTGCGATTATGCTACAAAGAAGCGGAATTCACTGTTAAACCAGACTGTTGCTCCCCTGTCATGGAGGACTAACTTTTTAATAAGTTAAAACATAGTGTGAAAAGTGTCTTGCAAGTGGCATGGACAACAGAGACCCGAGCAAAGAGAGGGCCTCGAAAATCAGGTCTGAAATGTGTAGGCTCCCTAGAGAAGTTAGTGGTGGAGTTGGCAATAGAATGCTGGTCTCTTGAATGCTATTAAGTGATTGTTATGATTGACCTTCTACAGGAGGGTCACCTAAAGTCCTAGCCACGAACTGTGTGAGATGCTAAATTGTGTATCTCTTGGGGTTTTTTTGGTCACAGAATGGAGCGTGCTGTATGTGATCATTGCGTCCTTTGTCATTGTGGTTGCCTTTGGAATCTTATCCTGGACTGTGGTCTGCTGTTGTAAGAGGTAATGACCTGAGCCTTTAAATCCTCATCTCTAATGCTTCAATACGTGTAGCTGCCTCTTGAGACAGGTCATCCAAACAATAGTCTAAGCAGGTCATCTTACATAGGCCTGTGTTATTCCCATATCTAAAAGTGTGTCATTCGTTGCCAATTCAGAAAGAATGGGGTGTGAACAATGGTGTAATGAGGAGAGAGTAGGGCAGAGGGGTACAGGTGAAACACAAAGGGCCTAGAACTCCAGGTTCAATTTGGATGCAAGATGTTGATTAGCATAAAATTGTGCGACCAAAGTAATGTTTTTAATATAGTGTCCTCTCCTATGGATAAAACTGGAAACGAGTTACGCAGCTCTTACGCTTAGATCTTTTCCTGTCAGGGTTTGTCTAAATATGAACTTCAGCCTAACTTTTTCCCTTCTCCCCTCCCCCTCCAGGCGGAAAGGAAAACCCAAAAGGAAGAGCAAATACAAGATTTTGGATGCCACGGATCAAGAGAGTCTGGAGTTAAAACCAAACCTCAAAGCAGGTAAAACATGACAGAAGAGCTTAACGGTTGCAGAATGCTGACACAGAAAATCCCTCTCCTGCCGATGTAAAATCACAGTGTGAAACTAGCATGGTATTGAGTGATGATGACGATGCTAAGAAGGTCTGGGCTCTTGCTTCAGATCTAAAGACTGGTCACTTAGTCAAAGCATCGAAACCTCTTTGGTCTAGAAGAGAGGTTGGAAACTGCCTAAGAACTAGTCTCTGTCCTGGTATTTCCAGGTTCTGTCCCATTACAAAAAATACATGAACAGCCACTCCTTGTATTGTGGTACTTCCAGTTCTGAACCCAGCTGGATCCAAGCAGTGAGAGAGATGCGCAAAAATATAACCAAAAGCTATTTCTGTAAAGTTTGGGGCTCAATTCTTGGGCCTTATTTGAATGTTTACTCATCTCTAGCAGGATAAAAACTCATTGCCCTCATTAAATGTCTTGGCTGGATCCCAGAGCTGAGACCCTGACATATCCGTGTTGCAGCTGAGAAATGGAGCGGCATAGTGGGTTTGGACTGGCCAATGAACAGCAAGAAGTAGAGTTTGACTTCTCAAAAGGCACTGGGGACCATGCTCCTGCACGGCCTGGTCTGTTCTTCTGTCAACATGCTCTGTGATTTTCTCTCTTCCCCCCAAATCCTCCAACCTAAAATGTCCATATAAAAATATCCCAAGAGTCTATGTCAAAGTTAATTATTCTCTCTTGTCACTGCCCTGTCACTTGTCACAGGACAACTAGGCAATGGGGCTTTGTGCTGAGAAGTTCTCATAACTGTAGTGTGAGTATGACCTGGAGTGGGTGTGGGGGCAGGAACCTAAGCAAAGATTTCTGAAACATCTAGATTCCTTGGGATCACAAGTTTGAAAGCGTGCCAGGCTGGCTAGGAAGGCTGATGTCCCCCTTGGGAACAAGACCTTTTAAAAACCTAGGTTGTGCATGCTCTGTGTAAATACAGAATCCATTGGCCTTTTCCACCAGGACAGGGTGTCCCCCTCTGTCCTGGGCCAGTATTTCCCTCCCCACCTCTCACCTGGTGCATCGTGCTGGTTGTCACCCTCCAGCCCAGAGATGGCTGCATTTGTTGTGCAGGTGATCTAGAAATGGTATGTTTGTATCTGTAGAACACCTGCACCAAATCATTGCTGCTGAGGGTAGGAAGAAGAAGTTGCGAAGCATGTGTAGAAGTTACACACACCCTCCAGAGAGTGAGAGATATTTCAGCTCTTAAAATAATTCTTACTAATGAGACTCTTCCCCTACTGTTTGTATGAAAGGGAGAGGTTGTGTTAACAGTTCATGGAAAATAGTCCTTAATCTTTGTTCGCTAGCTGAAAATAATTGCTCATCCTAGTATTATCCTACTTAATGGCATTCCAGCAAAGTGAACAGTACCTAATGACAGCAGT
This sequence comes from Caretta caretta, assembly GCF_965140235.1. Taxonomy (NCBI): domain Eukaryota; kingdom Metazoa; phylum Chordata; order Testudines; family Cheloniidae; genus Caretta; species Caretta caretta. The sequence goes on from NC_134224.1 coordinate 3,814,363, forward strand.
GGAGGGCATTGCCATAACTGTGCTGATCAGATAATTCCTTTGGGAGCAATGCATCCTGATAGCTCAAGTTCAAATGCCATTGAAGAAAGGGGATGCTTCCCCCTCCCACAGCATGCCCACTCCAGTTAAGTCTGACCATCTGGCAACTAGCACCAAAGAGCCTGACCACCAAACAAAGGGCTTATTGTGTCACCATCACCCTGTGGCAAATGTACCTCAAACTCTCACTTTTCACTGGTAACTAAATTCCCTCCTTGATGCTTCAGATGTTGTCTGCTAAGCAGAGTGTCTCTTTGCCCAGTTACACATGAGAATGTTCCCGCTTTCAGAGCAAATGTTGCATTTCACCATAAAGTAAAAGCTGAAATTTAAATATTTCCTCTGTTGACAGCATCAGTATACATGTCTCTCCTCCGCCCTTGTGAATTTAATCTTAATTCAGCCCGTTAATTTACCTTCCTTCCCTTGCAGGCCGGAGGAGAAGCAGTGATGCTAGAGAAGGGAAAATAGTAAGAGTATGCAGTGATATTCTGTCACACCCCTGTCTACTCTTTACTACAGCCTCTAATCCCAATAGAACTATATCTAGGCAGTGCCCTCTCCCAAGGGCAGTGAGGTGTGAAAGCCCCAAACACCTCTCATCCACCCTGACAACCTCACCAGTTTCTCTACAGGTTGTGTCCTGGAGCATCTCAACATGAATGTGTGACCCTGATCATGTCACGATGCCTGAAACAAATTCAGGGGTGGTTTGTTGTCCTGCGAGCTTGGTGGCTCTTGGAGGGAGTTGGGGGATAGCTCCATGAGACTCAGCTGAGTTCTCAACGGATGATGTGCGCCTAATAGCAGCAGTGAGTGAGCCTGCGATCCCTTCTCCTGTTCACTCTAGTGTATGTTACTGAGAACGTTGAAAGTGTTTCTAATGTGGGATTCTCTTTGGCTTCTTTTAAAGGCAGCAGACAGAAAGCTCAGGTCCTTAACACCAGCCTGATGCACTCCGAATCTGAACTGGACAGCGACGAAGCCATCTTCACGTGGCCGGACCGAGAGAAAGGGAAACTACTCCGGAGTCAGAATGGCTCCCTGCGCAATGGACAGGTGCTTCCCAAACCGAAGAACCAGAGAGAAGAGATCTTATAGCCAAGCCCTAGGTCACCTTTAGCTAGGGGACAGAGCAAAACGGGGGGCAACTCCATTCCCCTGTCCCGGGGGGGCCCTTGGAGACCAGCTGGATCGTGTTAGGACAAAGCTGCTAACTTATTTCACGGAAACTACCTTTGTTTTTGTGGGTTTCTTTTCGTTCAATGGGAACTGGTTGTACTTGAATCCTGACTTCAAGGGAAATCAAAGGGAGGAAAAGGAAACTGTGAAATACAGACTACCTGGCATCTGGAATGTAACAGGACAGAACCACTTACCACAGCTGTGAAAGCACAGACGCACCCACCTCATACTGCAATGGAGGCAAAGTTCCCATGGACCTTCAATCTACTCCCCACTGGAGGTTTCTTCCCTCTGAAGGAGGGTCAGGGTCGGGCTTGTAAGAGCCAGGCTTTGGGCTTCCGTCAGACCACCGCAGCCTCCCACGGTGATGGCACACTGACTGACTGACCTTTTTAAAAAAGAAAAACAAACCTAGCTCACATGTACTTCAGCTGCAGAAACAGCTTTTTTCTCTACCCCAACCCCTCCACTGATTAAGCACCATTTTCTAAAAAATTAACCTTGTCCTTTCACACCAGCTGACCACATGGGGTGGGGGGGCATTCAAAATACCGCGCTCACTCAGAATGGGCTGCCTCCGTGCACGGCTATGAGGAGGTTGTAATTGTTTTAAATTGTTAGTCTTGTCACTGGGAATGGAGATGAAATGGCACCTAATCTGATGCCGAAAGCTTAGCTGGAGTGAACGGCCCAGCTCCAGAGTCTGTGGTAGCCAGCTGAATGGGGCGCCCCCATTCCTTCAGCCAGCCCTTCCTGGTTTGGACCAGACCAGGGGATCGTTTGCTAATGGGAAGGAGAGTGCCTGCCTTTCTGGTATCTGCGACTAATAGCTTAATTCCAAAGCCCTGCAATGTTTATTCAGATCCATGGCACACTGTGTAGATCCTGAAACACTTCAGCGTATGCTCAGTAACACTGTTGAATATCAATACTGCCCTCCATACTGTCAGAAGCCATGATGCTGTCCTTTCTTCAAACACTTACACACGTCAAAGACAAACATGGGTGGATACCTTCACTCCCCGATGGCTAGACATTCCCTTCCAGCTGGCACTTCAGTAGCCTTTTTTTTGTGCTGTAATTGAGTAGCATTGAGCCCTGTGTATGCTCTTAGCATTGAATTGTTTTGACTGGTGGCTGGCATGCACACTTCAAAATCATTAAGTGACTGAAACTGGGACCATTCAAATCCTCTTTGCCCGAATACCTGCAGGTGGCTCTAGAGGTATGGAGTGTGTCCTCGCTGGGGAGCTTGGTTCTGAAGTACATGCCCCATTTGGTTGAGGACAACATGGAGTTGAATGATTGTGTGGGGCACTCCCTCCCCAATGCCATTTCTGTCTCAACATGCTGCTTTCTTGAGCCAAACCTCCATCCTTGGCAAGCGTTTGCCCTTTTCATTGGGGTGTCAGATGCCTATGCCCTGCTGGGATGAGTACTTAGTTCTTGGCCTTTCTTTGTGTTTAATTAAACTGGTAACTTGTGTCACTGGCTTTCTTCTTTGGATACTGAAAGACAAAAGGCTTTAAACTCCTAAATTGTATTTATAGTGCTGCACTACTGACTTGTGTTGAACCAGATGAAGATTAAAGACACTATTTAATTTGAGGGAGTGTCCCCCGTTGAATGTTGTCATGGCTGCTGCTAATTTAATGTTTCCGTGCAATCACATGTCTTCCTTAGGCACAAGTGTTGGATTCTGTGTTTATTTCTACTTGGCTAATAAGACATGGGCATTTTGCCCAAATGGCTTAAGCCAGCTGTAGTTCTTGACCTCACTTGATAGTGCTCTGTAGTGCAGGCTGCACTTCTACCATCCCGCATGCGTGTGCTCCTGTTCATCTCTCCATACTCGTGTGGTGGACTCAGCCTGGCTGTTCTCCCCCTAGGTGATGGGACCCCCAATGCGTTGCCAGAATCCCACATCCATTCCTGCCTTTCCCCCACTACATAGGGTAAAGGGAACACCAGAATTGTCCATTTAAAGGGACGCAGTCAAGTTAAAAATCACACTTCTGTCTGAAATGTACTGTTGTTTGTGAGTAGCAGTGAAACCTGTGGGCAGGGTGTCATCCATGAAACTCCTTTAAACTGATGGTAAATATCCCTTTAATCCTCTCCTCCCTTAGGCACATACTTAAAGCCTGTCACTCCCCTTTCCTTCTGGGGAGGTCCTCCCTGCAGGGAATTCTCAGCCTGTTTACAGCAGCGAAGCTTCCAGGGATTCTTTTGCTGCAGCGATCAGTACCCCTCACCGGAGATGCATGGCGTGCCTTTACACTGGCCCTCTGCCTTCCTGTTACGGAAGGGGGAAGCATTAAAACCTGTCCAGCTATTACTCGATGGCACCTTTGTTTAGCTGAGGTTTTTTTTTCCTTCCTCCCATTTCAACGTGGGGCCTGACCACTTACAATGAAGTGCTTTAGTTGGCTGACAGCAGCAATGTCGATAGAATAGTTGTTTCCTGCCTGGCATGGAGACGACTTGCATTTTGCAGAAGGCGACAGGCCTGCTACAGACTCCTTGCTAACCAGTTTTGGTAGGAGAGCTTCCTGTCCTTAGTCATTTGTCATCTCAAAATGCAGGCTTATGACTGCAGATCACAAGTCCCGAAAGTTAGATTTCCTGCTTGCCATTAGTATTCTTTTATTGTGCAACATTCCCCCTCTGCATGAAACACCCCCTCAGCCACCCCCAAAAAACCCTGTTCTACACTTCAAATATTAACCCTTTGTGCCTCTAAATTGTTTCACCCTGACAGAGGTTACTAAGAAGTATGTATATACACATGCCCTCCCTATGCACTGATAAATGTGAGAAGCTTTTCGTAAATGAATTCGGAATCTAGGAAAATCTAATCTTAATCAAGGGACAAGAGGTCAGTGAAAAACCCTGACAAACAGAAGGTGGAAGCATTAGGTGCCTTGGTGTAAAAATCTCCGTTAGGGTGGAAGACAGTGTGGGCAGATTGCTTGGAAAAAGACAACAGCCCATGTTAGAGAAGATCCTCTGATGTAGGAGTGTGTACAATGAAAGCATTAGTTTAAAATCCTGTAACTCCCTTTCCTCCTCCCCAGGGTATTATTAATATCATTGCTCATTTGTTACCTAAGTACCCTGATCCTAGTTTGACCTTGCAATAAGAAGTTTTCTGCATGGCTGTGCGTTATAATGTCACAATTAGAGACTTTATGGCTACAAGTTACCCATGTGTGGAAGTTAAAAGCTGAGACATCTGTTAGATGAACCATCAGCCCAATTTGATTTTGTTTTCCTCACTCTTCAGTGTAAATGTACTTCAGACACACACTTGTGTTTAGTAAAGATGTTTGAATCAGAAGCCAGAATCTCTTGCAATGTTGAGATCCAGTTTTAAATAGTTTGTTCTTAATTTTTCACTAGTTCTGTACACTGGGGCGGCCCAACCTGTCTGAACTTTAATTTAATGTCATGCTGTTTGTTTGATTGCAGCGTTACTTGGATCAAGACCGGAAAATGATTTTTTTAAAACCACATTTCTTTCAAATAAAAGGGGAAGTTGTTTTGTTGCTGCTTATCTTACTTCCGGCTCTTTCTCTCTAAATAGACTTTGATGGGGTGTCTAAAGCAAGCATCCCAAATGTGAGGCTCTTCCACTTGAAAAATATGCTGTCTACAGTCCATCAAATATCCTTTTGTTCCCTTTTCCCTATCCTCGACGTCTGCAAGCCACTTTGGTACCATTAACTAATAACAATGGTGCGGCCACTCTCCTGCCTAGCTGAGTGTTGTATTTTCAACTTGTCAGGAGCTGGAGTGCAATATTCTAAATTTGTAGATGGCTGAAACATGCTTTACCTAGAACTCGGAGGCTGCTCGAGACTAGCTGGAGCATCCTGGGCTGGATCTTGTAGATCTTGCCTAGACACGGCTCTCTGAGGGATGGCCCAGAGTCCGCAATATAAAACTTCATGGGTTTTCAGACCCACCAAAGATGCTTTGACTGGGTGCCCTTGCTTTAATGCCAATAGCTATTATCTGGTCATGAGCTTGACAGAGCTGCTGCGAATGATCTCTTCAACTTCCACCTCCTGTGCTCACTTTCCGTCTGTTTCATGGCGATTACCTTGAGAGACAACCCCACTAACTGCTCTTGGCCTGACTTCTTGCTTTTCAGGCTAGGACTGAAGAGGAAATTCAATCAAGACAAATGCGAGCTACTTCACTTAGGAAGGAAAAATCAAATGCACAGCTACAAAATGGGGAATAACTGTCTAAGTGGTAGAACTGCTGGCAGGGAGCTGGGGGGTTATAATGGATCATAAACGGAGTAAGAGTTGTCAGTGTGATGCAGCTGCAAAAAAAAAAAAGAATATTATTCTGCGGTGTATTAACGGGAGTGTTGTAGGTAAGACGTAGGAGGTAATGGTCCCGCTCTACTCGGCACTGGGGAGGCCCTAGCTGGAGTACTTTGTCCAATTCTAGTGCTACGCTTTTTAGGAAGGATGTGGACAATTTGGAAAGAGTCCAGAGGACAGCAACTGCCCTGATAAAAGGTTTATAAAACTTGACCTAGGAGGAGAGTGTTTAGAAAAAGTTTGGTCTTGAGAAAAGAAGGTGGAGGGGTGACCTGTTAAGGGCTGTTATAAAGAGGACAGTGATTAATCATTCTCCCTGTCCATGGGAGGTAGGACAAGAAGTATTGGGCTTAATCTGCAGCCAGGGAGCTTTAGGTTAGATATTAGGACAAACTTTCTAACTCGAGGGGTAGTTTGGCTCTGGAACAGGCTTCCAAGGGAGGTTGTGGAGTCCCTGTCATTGCAGGTTGTTATGAACAAGCTGGACAAACGTATCAGGGCTGGTCTAGGTTTACTTGGTCCTGCCACAGCGCAGGGGCCTGGACTTGCCTACCTCTCAAGGTCCCTTCCAGCCCCTGTGACTGGTCAGCCCTCTGCTGTGTGCCTTGGCTGTTGGAGGACATCCCTGATATACATATACCCCAAAGGCAGCCTCTGTGCTGATACCGTGGGACTTGTTGCAAGTGGCACACAGGCGCTAGCCCTAGGAAACCCCCCCACTCCCGTCTCTGACTTCCAGCTGTGTGCTTTAGCCGCAGAACCAGCCCTAAGTGCAAAGGCTGCCGCAGTCCCTGGCAAAAAAGCCCTGACAACTAATATTTCCGAGGCTGGGCGTGGAGGGAGGGAGCTTCATGTGCATCCGCTGAGGGCTGCTCTTACGGAAGCAGGAGGAGATGCAAATGTGGACTATTGATTTCACTGGAAAGCGAAATTGCTGAAGCTTCAGGGATGAAGCTTCAGGGATTGAGCTTCAGCAACGTGCCCCGCTGTCTGTACCTCCTGATGAAGCCGAGGAAAGTTTATTAATTAGTGCAGTCCTTGAAAGAGATTAACAGGGGCTGCCCTGCTGTCAGTTAAACAAGTTGCTGTAGAGATTGCACATTAGCATTGCAGCGGCCAAAAGGAGCCTGTGTAACATTAGGGGGCTGGTTTATTTCAACAAGTGGAGGGAATTCACCTTCAGAGCTGCCCCTCTTTCCCCCTCCGTCTAGGTTACTGTACAACTTAGAAACGGTGCCCTGGAGTATACACCCCTGCTGCCGCTAGCGGTCACTCCAGGAAATGACCCGCTGTTACCTGGGCCCAGCCCCCGCTGCTGAGGGCAGCCTCTTCCCTCCCTTTTCTGCCTTAGGCTCAATTATCAATTGGCTCCAAAAAAAATAAGTATAAAAAAAAATCAACCTTAAATTTCTCAGATGGTCTAATGGCTCCAAATGGCACCATCTGCCCCAGGCCCCCTTCGCTCTCCACATCTCCTAGCCCCTTGTGCCTGTTGGTTTTGGGCAGGATCTGGCCACCTGAGAGCGGCCCTACCACTTTCTAATCATTTTTAAGTTACAGCTTCCTAAAATGGCCACATTTCAACTTTTTCCACTCCAGGATCCTCCCTGCCCACCTAGCCAGGATCCCCCACCCACTTAGCACCATGGGACGGCCGTGACCCCGAGGCTATGAATTCGTGTTCTTACTCAACCCCCAAGTGGGGTCCTGGCTTTTTACCTTAGATGGGGAACAAACCACCACCTAGCTCTGGGGCTAAAGCTTTGCAGCCAGCACTGCCCCTCGGGGAGATTCATCAGTGAGATCACAGGTGGGGTTTAGTGCTGGCCTGCTGGCCAAGTCCCAGTCTTGTCCTCTGTGCACTAGGCCACTCTGCCTCTCCCTAATCTAAGCGTCCGATGAGACAGCAGGTGTCTCCTGCTGATGAAAAGAGCTAGTATTAGCCTGTGGTGTGCGTTAGGGCAGGGACTGACGCTCTGTTCTGTGTTTGTACAGCGCCTAGCGCAACGGGGCGTGGATCTCCGATGGGGGTCCCTACATGCAACCTCAACACAAAAGAAGAATGACTAACTCCGAGGCTCCGACGCCTTCTCTGCTGGACTGTTTGTTGCACCAGTGCGGCCCTATTGATCGAGCTGCACCCTGTGCAAACCCTCGGTACAGGGGTAAGCTGCAAATTGCAGGGGTTTTTTTGCCCCAAGGCAGCACCGTTGCACAAGGGGTCTGCACTGGCCCCAACCCCCCTCCTATCATAGACAGGACATTCAACTCAGCACTTGCTCTCCCCTCCCTTGAGAGGCAGCTGCAGCTCACGTGGGGGCAGAGGGGATGCCGCTCGCCAAGTCCTCCAGAGACCCTGCCACGTCTCCTGATGTACCAGGCAAGGTGGGGGGTGGGGGGGTTGGAGTTCTACAAGGCCCAAACTGACAATATCCCTGGGGGTTTGCACCACTCTTCCGTCACCAAAACAAAAACCAGCCTGTCCGTCGGGGGCCAGTCCAGGGGTCCCTTGCTCTGCCTCTAGGGATGTGCGTGGTGCTGAGAGCCCTGTGTTTAGGGTAAGGTCTGCTAGCAGCCCCTTCCAGTTTGGCAGGGAGGCCAGGGCAGGAGAAAGCCAAAGGCCTAGCAATGAAGCAGGCCCAAAGATTTTTTTTTTTCCCTAAGGGAAAGTTTAAAATTTTGGTCTAAAATCTTTGTACCTAGAGGAGCTGCAGAGGTCCCCCTATTGGCAGGGTTCGATGTGCCATCTCCCCCTGCCCAGTCTGCATTTAAGACTCACCCTGGTTTCCACAGTCCAGGAGTTGCCTTGCTATTACCTTGGACGCTAGGTGGTGATTTAGCTGCACTTGCTAATGTGTTTGCATTGACGCCATTAAGGTTAACGACCTGCTCGTTAACAAGAGAAGATGGCTTTGAAGGGGAAATTTATTCTAATAATTGTCAATTGTCATAGCCAATACCTGTGAATGACACGGCCCCTGTTGCACTGCATGTTACATTAGCAGCAGGGTAACACCGGCGCTGCCAGCTGCTTCTCGTGCTCATCAGATCCAGGGGATGGTTGCTGCCATGTCTGTTCTGCAGGGGCCACAGGATTCATGGGAAACAGCCACGCTCAGGGATGGCGCTGTTGAGAGGCGCAGGGCGCTGTTGAGAGACGCACGGCTCTGCAGGTGGGGGCAGAGTGGGATGCAGGCCTGGTGCAGGGGGAGCAGCCTGTGAGGGTGGGGCCAGCTGGGGTGCTGAGTATGGGGGTCTTGAAGCTGCTCGGCAGATCTGGCTGTACTGAGCCCATTTGCCACTGGTAAGGGCATCTAGGCAGGTGCTGGGTAGATACTTGGCATGGATAAAGGTCAGACTTTACGCTGCTTGCTTTTATTGGCCTTTATTTAAGGAGACCCCTGTCTCTTAAGGGGTAGAGCCGCCTGCCCGGTCATTCCAGGACACCTCAGGCCGATTACTGTTGTTTGCATTACCGTAGCAACAAGAGTCCCCAGCTGAGACCGGGGCCCCCAGGGTGCCAGGCGCTGCATGTGCCCTGCCTGAGATGTGGGGCCCTGCACAGAGCAGCCTCTAGTAAGAAGCAGCTCATCCTCCAAAGAGTGTACAACTGAATGGTGCAAAGGTGGGAGACAGGAAGTGCTGTTATCCCCACTGCATGCATGGGACCCGAGGCCCAGAGAGACACAGCTTCCCCAGGGCTAGTGCCCCCCTGTCAGTTCCAGCCCCAGGTTCTGCTTGGAGCCCAGGGCTGGAGTTATGAGTCCCTCCTAGTTTCAATGCAAAACGATCAACCAGCCACGAATGCAGGCCAGGCCAGGTCCCATCTCCTTCCAACCCCCTGCAGCCCTTCCTGGCCACTCTGGCTAGGAGTCTGCGTTTGTAGCAAGGCTCCGAAGTGGAGAGATTTGGATGTTGCTGCCCGCTCAAGCCAGGATGCCCCCTGCAGTACCCACGAGATTCACCCCTTGCTTGGGGAGATTCTGCTGCCCAGTGAAGCTTTTCCCCTCGGGTCCTCCTGGCAGCATGGCTCTCAATGACCTGCCCTGTGTGCTGCAGCAGCCAGCCCCGCACTGAGGCGGGGCTGGGCTCACATGCACAGGGCTCCCCGGGTGCAGATTCCAGTGCCGGGAGAGGCTCCCCTTAGATTCCGGCTGAGCAGGGTAGCAGGAAGGGAGAGGCCCTGAGAAATGCGGGGGTGGGAAAGGTGCATCTTGGTATTTAACTGTAATTCATTCATTAATTAGAGCTCCAGCTCGAGTTGTCCATTATCTGCTCCCCTCCTCACTCAGCCTGAGAGGTGCTGAGACCCTCACAGCTCAGTCCCTGCTCCCAGGAGCATGCCCGGGGTGTCACCAATGCAGCACCATGCCCCTGCTTCTGCCCCCTGGCTTGCAGTAGCTCTGACCCTCCCTCTGCCTGCTGCTTCTCAAAGAAGCCTTCCCATCGCTGCTTCAAAGCCAGGACCCCTCTGCCAGCATCCCCAGCCCCAGACGTACTGGATGTGTCACACCTCCTTTAGGGACAGGAGGATCTGAGGTCTCTCCACCCTGCTGTCTGTTGCTGTGATGTCCTGAGCAGTCGTGATGTGCAATACAGGTCATGTCCTAGGGGAACATGAGGTTGGCTGTGAGCGTGGGACATGCTTCACATGCAGATGCTTTGCCGTGCAGAGGGGGAGGCCAAGTAGGGCATTGGGGCTGGGTGGAGGCATCCTGCTGCTGGGGACATTTCACTGGCTGCCTGGACAGGTGCAGATAACGCTGCAGATCAATACAGGCATGGGTCCCCCATTCTGTGTGAGCCCCTGGCTCCTTAAAGACCTGAGCTGGGACTGCTGGCTCAAGGGATAGCACACGGGGGCTGGGGACCAAGGGCTGTGAAACCTTCCCTATCTCCTGGGCTAATGCGGACCCTGGAATTAACCCTATAGTAGGTTTCAAGGCTTTTTAATTTCCTGGCGTCTTTGCTGTAGTTTAATCTGGTGTTTCAGGTGACTTTTGTTATGTTCACAGCCCACACACAGAGAAATTAGATAAAGGCCTACACACACTGGCTGGAAGGTTGCAGCACCCCACTGGATTTCTTAGAATTCAGAATGATTATACTCAGGAACCCAAAAACAGAGAGAGACAAAGCAGGCTGCTCCCTAGGCAGAGAGGCCCAACTACTCTGGTCACAGATTTCCCTACAGTGTCCCCTTGTTTGCAAGCAGGACCAGGAACACACACACACGTCTTAAAGTGAGCTTGCAATTCCAAGACAGTTCTTCACACCACAGCTTTAGCTGGTTTAGGGCCTAGTTTTCAAGCCCAGGGCCCCCACTTCCCCCACTGCATGTATACACAAGCACTGTGTGTGTGTGTGTGAGCGAGCACCTGCTTGAATCCTTGTACATCCAGGTGCAGGCAGGACATGGGTAAACATTGCTGTTTGCTTTGAATGCTCTCATCCGGGAGTCTGCCAGGGGTGTGCACATCTGCCTTTGCCCTGGCTACTTGGCTAGCAGCCACCACTATGGAAACCAAACAGGGTGTTAATTAGCGGGTGAGGTTTGGGTCTAGGAATTAAGGCCAGAGCTGGGGTCTGATTCCGCAGCCCATTGGGTGCAGAGCGCACATAGGGGAATCCAGCCCTTGTTTGGGTTCCTGAAGGGGAGCCAGGCGATCTGGAAAATCTGGCCTCTGAGGCTTTGAGGCAGAGATCAGGGCTGAGCATAATCTCCCATTAAGCCCTCCCAAGCCACATGCGTGCCCGCAGCATGGTGAGCAGCCCAGGGGCCCACCAGGGCCTACACAGCCCCTGAGCAGTGTGCCCTTCCCACGTGCCAAGGCCCCGCGCTAGCTAGCTGTGAGTCCGTCTTTCCATTGTTGAAAACAATCTCTTTTCCACACTTGCTGCCAAAGTTTTCCCGCTTTCCCCGGCTCCCGCACGCTCCAGTATATTTAGCTGCCTCTAGCCTGCTACCTTTCCTTATATAGCAGAGGCCAAACGAATTTCTCACTCTCATTATTAATAGCCTGCGAGGAGTTCTGAGGAGCCTGCCAAAAATAGCAGGCAAACGCTGTGCGGCCGGCCGGGGAGAGGGACATTAGTGCTGAGGGACTGGAGTGAAAGGCCCTGCCAAGAAAGTGCATTCTGCCAGGGGGAGACATGGGGGGACTCCTTGGTTTTCTCCTTTTCCAGTTGGTCACTAGAACAAGGAGTTGTATGTTCCCCGCCGACCGCCCCAATTCTCCACCTCGCACCTCCAGGGGGCTGCAAAGCCTCCTCTTGCGTTTGGGATGTTCTGCAGCTCCGAGGAGCCAGGCTCAAAGCCCAGAGGATGCTGCTGGCGAAAGGACCCGGTGGAGGGAGAGCTGGGAGGTAGGAGCTTGGCTTTCAAGTCTCTCTCATCACTTTGCAGGTGTGAGGCTTTCAGGAAGGGGGGTGGGGGGAGCGGTTCAATATACTAAGAGCAACCTGCATTGCCTGGGCCTGCTTTGAGATGGGGGGGGGGTCGAGTCCTTTCCATAGCCCCTCCCCACTCCCCCTTCTCCCCACTGCTCTTCCGCCGAAGGCCGATGGAGCACTGATCAGTGGGGCTTTGGCATGTCACAAATGAGGGGTGTTTGGCCTCCCCCCATCTCCAGAGTCTGGGTGTCAGGGGCTCCAAAAGTCACCCCAGCCCCAGGCGAGCAGGCAGCCCCTGGGAGCGCCGGCAGAGGGGACAGCAGGGGACCCGAACCCGCCGACACATTGCTGCGCACGTCAACTTGGAAAAGCCAAACTGAAGTCCAGAGCCGCTGGCGAGAGGCGAAATGCTCCTTGCAGCAGGGTCAGGAGACGGCAGCGCCCAGCGGGTTCCCTCCTGGGCCTTGCCTGCTAGCGTGCTGACAGAGAGCACGTCTACACCGCTGGACCCGGACAAGTCCCCCAAATCCCAAACGCCCAAACCCCCGAGTCTCCCCAGCGCTGATCAGCCAGCCAAAGGGTTTGGACGTCCTAAGGCAAGCGACCTCCTGGGCTCCCCTGCCTGGGGAGCCCTCTGACTTGCCCTGGCTGCTTTTTGCCTTTCATGCCTCGGGTTGGTTTGATGGCAGCGTCTCTGGGCCCCTTTGGCTGCTTGTGGCCAGGGTCTCCTAGAGCTGCTTCCTGGCCTGCTTCCACCATTTTGCAGCTCCCTGTGGGAGGGGGGGCGAAGTCACTGCTGCAGCAGCCGCACGAGGGCTGGGGGTGGCTCAGAACTGTCCGGACTGGACTTCGCGTCTGCTGGCGAAAGGGGAGAGACGGGGCCTCTTGCAATTTGCGCACCCGCGACAATATTTACTGGCAAATACAGAGGCCGGAGGATTCATTCGCATAGATCTGTGCGGCTCCCTCGCCGTCCGCCTGGCAGCCGGGCATGGTTGTGTGTGTGTGTGGAAGGGGTGGGACTCGTCTTGGGATGGGGAGGTGAATTCTGCCTGCAGGGGAGGGGGGGAAGCCCCAGCAATGAACGAGGCTCCTTTATAAAGAAGAGGGGAGCATCTTTACCTACGTGCACCTGAAGGTGTCTGCAAGCCAGGCAGGGTCTGCCTTTAAATCTCCTCTCTCCCCTCCCCTCCCTCGCAAGGAACTTCTCAAGCTGAGCTGTGAGGATGCTGCATGCTCCTCGGGAACAGGATGCAGACAAGCTGAAGGAGTTCTGTGGCAAAGTCAAGACGAGCAGGCAAGTGCCGGGAACTGGCAGGCGACACCACCGCCCCCGGGTGCCGACGCTCCAGCCCCAGGCAGAAGTGGACTCACCTTCAGGACAGTAAGTGGCTCAGCACTGGGGAGGGGGCCAGAAATCGGGATGCTGGGGACTGCAGGGCGGGGGAGCTGGGTTTCCCTGGGCTGAGCGTTTAACCTTCACTAGTACAAGGCTGGTGCCTGCACTCCCAGCTCCCACGCCGGAGATGCCTTTTGTTATTTGCAGCCTCTGCACCAGACACTGATAATCAGAACCGTAATCAGCATTTTACTTGGGCTTTGCAGCAGCTTTGCAGAGTGTGTGTGTGGAGGGGGTGGGGGGCTCAGTCTCAGCCATGCGTGGGAGGAGAAGGGGCTTGTAGTCTCAGCAAATGTCCTGCAGGGTTAGGGATGGCTGCGGTCCTCTTGCTCCCCTACCCCCTAATTTGCTTGGGCCCAGTGGAGGTGCCCTGGGATTGGCGAAAGCAAAGAAGCAGGGTCATAGGCAAACTCTCCGCAGGCATGGGGGGCTGCAGGGCAGCACAAAGCCGGCTCTGCATCACCCCGGTGCTCGGGGTATGTGTGCTGGCCCCCCCCGGTGTCTGCACGGAGCGGGGGATAACGGTGCTCTGGGCGACGCTGCTGTGGGGCCAGCAGCCTGGCAGGGTCTCTCTCTTTAGAGACCCTGTGTCTGTTGTGGGGGAGAGAGCCTGAGCCGTAAATCACCTGCCTACAGTCAGCAACGTGGCAGGGGTCCCCCAGAATAGGGTGCAGGGCTCCCTCGCTGCTGGGCAAATCCTTTGGGGGCCAGGACAAGGAGGAGCATCCCCTACATTAGTGTGTGTGTGTGTGTAGGGCGGGGAGGGGCAAAGGGATCCCAACTCTAACTTCTGGGCTCCTGATCCCCATATTCTGCACATGCCCACGGAGGATCAGCGTGGCAGGATGGGGCTCCTCTGGTCTAGCCGTCAATCAGGCCCCACCGTCGCATTGTCATGTTGGTTTGAAGCAGGGGGAGGAGGGGTTTCTCCTGCCATCGGCAGGTCACTTCACAATTTCCTAGCCTAGCTGGTTTCTTCGGGGAGGGGGCAGAGGGGGGTGTGGGGGGCGCACTGAAAGGAGCTAGCCCTCTCACCCTGCGCCCAGCTCTGTGCCTGGTTGTGTGTCTCTCTTTTTTCTGCCGCTTGGTCTGATGAAGTGGCTAATGCAGTTGGTTTCCAATGGATCAATGGCCGGGGGAGGCAGGGAGCAGGGCCAAGCCGGAGCAGTGAACAGTACAACTTGGAAACGGCTGTGTTAGCGAGCGCCTGCCGAGCACCGGGCAGCACTGGGGAGAAAGCAGAAAAAAGACACTTCCTTTTATAGGCCGGCTGGGGCTGTGCTGGCCTGGCAGGGAGGGTGGCTGGATGCCTGCGAATCCCCACATCAAAGCCTCTCTTGGCAGCCTCCCCGGGCCCTCCATTACTCGGGCTTGTTGTTGCTCTCCCTCTGCAATGGAAGCCTCAGGAATCGCCAGGGGCTGGCTGTGAGCTGGGCACATGGGTGGAGCTCCATGGAGGGGCAGCAGCTGACAGGGGCTGAAGATCTGGCCCACATATGGGGGTTGGGGTCACTCGGCGATGGCTCCCCCGGCCCAGAATCACAGCCTGGGCACTCAGACGTGCCAGCTTCCCCCTGCAATGAGTGGCCAGGTATGTTCAGAGGGTCAAATAAAAGGCACTTTGGAGCAGTGGACCTGGCCCCGGCCTCCTGGTTTATCGGAGGAGGGTTGAAATCTTGCCATGGGGCTGCAGCCCTCCTCTCCAGCTTCCTGCGAGTTTCCAACCGCAGCCCCGGCTCCCCCGGCACAGTGCAAGAGCTGAGCAGCTGCTGGCTCAGACACTCGTCGGCACCCGTCAAGGGCAGCTCCAGCCCAGAAGAAATCTTGGGCCTGGGCCCAGTTAGGTTTGGACAAGTTGCGGGGTCGGACAACCCCAGGGATCTGAACCAGTAGCCAGCTCAGCCTACGCTGCCTGGCACCTCAGCTTCACCGGGGGCCTGCTGCAGCATGCCGGGCTGTGTAGCTGGGATGGGGGAGCATGGCAGCTCCTGCGGGCAGGGGGATAGGGGGCATGATGCCACTCCAGAGGGGCTCTGGAAAGAGCCCTGACCAGAGGGAGAGGGGAGGGGCTGGGGCATTAGAGGGGCAGTTGAAGGCTGCCAGATGCAAACATCTGGTTTTGCAGGGTGGGTGAGTGCTGTACTTAAGTCCGTGCAACACCTGCCTTGGGGCCAGCCCCGTGCAAAGGACGCCACATCCCTGAAAGGAAGCAAAGAGCCCAGGCTGCTCCTCAGCAGCGCTGGCTTCCCATCCCAGCGCTCCTAAGCCACTCAGCTCATGCTGCCGGGAGCCGGGCTCCTGTCCCCTCCAAGGTCACCAGGTCTCACCCCTGCACCACCACAGCCAAGGTCAGAGCAGGATTCCTCTGCATGGCCGGTGCTGGGCTCCGAGGGACAGCGGCAAGGCGGGGGTGTGAGGGCTGGGGCAGCAGGCGGCTGTGGGTCAGAGGCAATGGCAGAGCCACGGGGCGTGGGTCAGGGCTGAAATGTGCTAGCAGAGATGGGGCTGGGGGGCATGACTGGAATGAGCGGGGATGCTGTGGGTCAGGAGTGAGGGGGGCTATGGAGGTCTTGCCTGCAGACTGTGTGGGGAGGGAGGGCTGTGGGGCAGGAGGGAGGGGAGGAAGCTCAGGCTGGCCCTGCCCAAAGCGTGCCTGGCTCCCCCAGCTCTGGCTGCTTCCCACGTAACAAATCAGGCGGGGGACAGGGTTCAGCCCCAGTGCCTGTCGGTGACACACAGGCGTCTGTGTCCCTGTGGCTTCGCAGGGCCGAGCAGAGCAAGGCCTAGGCCCCTAACAGAGCTGGGTCGAAGGGCCCAGGCTCGCAGGAAGCCGGTGCCAGAACTGGGCCTTGAATCCAGGGCTCCCAAGTCCCAGCTCAGCCCCTAACCCTTGTTCCTGGCCCCTGATTGTGGTGTCGCAGTGCCCCTAGGCACCTGCTACCTCTCTAGCCAGAGCCCCCTCGGGGCAGGGTCATGGCAGAGACTCCCGGGGTGGGGGGGGCAGCCATCCCTTTAGCAAAACAGCCATGATCAGCTGGGGGAACGGAGCTGTAGACAAAGGCAAAGAAAGAGCAGAGCTCCCCAGACCAGCTCTGGGCTGCCAGGACCATTTCCTGTGCCGGCTGGGCCATTTCAGAGCGTTTCTGTTGGGGGCGCTGTTGTGCGCAGGGGCATTTTGCAGACACAGAGACATGCACAGAGTTCCCTGCCGTGCACTGCACACGCAGCGTCACACGCATGCGGGTACGCAGACCTGGCCACTCACGGCAGTGTCTCAAATGCACGACCACCTGCGCCCACTAGCATCAGTTAGCCACGGGGATATTCACTAGTGCCCTTGAACGCCCCAGGCTGGTTCCCCTCGCACTCGCATCCGGGGAGATAATAGCGCAGAGACCTGCTGCTCACTTGCCCGTGCCCTGTCCTAGACGTTTTGGGGTCACGCCCTCCTCTTCCTCGGCCTTTGCAGCTCTTCTCTCCTGGGGGAAGGACGATGAGCTCTGGGGCGAGCTGAGGGCCTGATCCGGTTTGCTGTGGTGGTGTGAATGGCTGCAGTGAGGTGGGGGGCGCTCCCTGGGTGGAGGGGAGGGTCTGGTATCAAACTCCAAGGAGATCGCTGCAGGCTGAGAGCTCAGCACAGTGGGGCTGAGGAGTGGGGGGCGAGGGAGCGGCGATGCCAGCCCCGTGCGGGGCGGGGAGACGAGGCTCGGGGGGTGGGGCACGTAGGGCTCCAGCAAGCAGCAATATCAGCCCCCGTTTCACGCGGGGGGCAGGCAGGCAGAGCTTTGGTGAGCAGCAACGGCCAGTCCCGCGCAGGAAGGAGGGCTCGGGCCAGCCCTGTGGGGTGGGGCAAGGCTCGGGCCAGCTCCATGGGAGTCGGGGCGGGGCCTCAGGCCAGCCCCATGGTGGGAGGGGAGGCTCGGGCCAGCCCCACGATGGTGTCCTGTTTTCCCTTTGGGAAATACGGTCACCCTCCTGTGAGGGCAGGAGAGGGGGACCCCGGAGTGTGCTGGGCACACCAGCCCCTTGCCTGGCGCAGGAGAAGGTTGGGCCCCTCCCAACCCCTCTGCTGCTGGGGCTTGGGCCAGGTCCAGATTTCAGTCCTGGGAGCCGGGAGCCCAAGGACCACAGGCTGGGCTGCAGCCAGAGGGAGCCAGATCCCTCCCTGGGGTGACTCCAGCCGCTCGGGGTGCGCTGTAGGGATGGCCTTGGCTCCAGAGGCCGAGCAGCCTCTCGTCTGCCAGAAGCTGCTGCTCTCCCAGGCTCCCAGAAGCCGGGTCAGCCGCGCAGTAAGTGCATATTTGGCACCCGGCAGCTCCTTGCAGAGACAGGCAGCACGTGTGGTCGCTGTCCGCCCGGTGCTGAGTCACTGCTCGCCTGAGGCCGCACCGCCTGCTCCGGGGAATGTGCCTCCTGGGCCCAGCCTGCCCCGTCCCTGGAGCCCAGAGGGCTACGACCCTGGCTCTGGGCCCGGGGGGCTCTGCCCAGTTTCCTCAGCCAGAGCCACTGCTGCTCCTCATGGCCCGCTTGAAAACCAGCCCCATCGGGCACGGGCGCGGCCAGGCCTTTTTGCAGGGGGAGGGGAGGGGGCTGTGTTTCAGCCTCCGAGACAGCCCCTGGCTTGCACCCAGCGCTCCAAGGGTCCGTTCTCCAGCTCTGGTTCAGTGCAGCTCAGGAGAATGGGTGTTTGGGGGAAAGCTCCCCCGTTTTAGTGCCATTGAATCAATCTCTTCTCGCCCCAATTCTGCCTTGACCCTGGACCCCCCTCTGCAGCCTCAACCAGACCTGACCACCCCCTGCTCGGCCCCTCCAGGCTGGGGCTCAGACTTCAATCCCCAGGGGCCCGACTCCACCACTGGGGCTCTCAGCAGCAGCCGGAGAGCCCAGCTCCTCCTGCTCCGAGGGTGGGGGCTGGGAATCAGGATGCCTGGGTTCTATCCTTGGCTCTGGAAGGGAGTGGGGTCTAGTGGTTAGAGCGGGGCGGGGGTGGGAGGGCGGGCTGGGAGTCGGGGCTCCTATGTTCTATTCCCAGCTCTAGCACCAATTTGATACGTGACCTTGGGCAAGTCACTTCCCATCCTTGGGAGATACAATGGCCAAAGAGGGGCCTGGGGTGACCTGCCACCTGACAGAGGGCCCAGGCCCTGGCCCAGCAGCTGGTATTGCCAGGAGCTTCCCTCTGCCTGGCCTCTGCAAAGAGCCAGCTTCTGCTCAGCTAATGTGCACCACAGCTGAGAGCAGGAACTGGGGTGGGGCGGGAGGCGGCCCTTGCCCAGTGCCCTCGGGCCGCATGGCCAGCGCTGAGGGTGGCAAGCCGTCCCTCCAGCCTAGAATGGCTCTGCAGCTCTCCCAGCCTCTCCACTAACTTTGGCCCTTCCAGCATCCCTGTCCCCAGAGTGCCGCAGACCAGGGCTAAGGGCTCTGTTGGGGCAGGTGGGGCCTGCAATCAGCAGGCCAAATTCACCCCTGCACTTACACCCCCCCCCCACCCATTCCCTGTGTATCTCTTACTGCCGTGGCATCCAGCCCCTCCTGGCCCGTGGGGAATAATGGGGGGGCAGGACTGCCCCAGCAACCCCTCCCCCCATCCCTGACCTGCCCATGCTGGGGAATGGGGGTTCTTGCAGGGGGGAGCGCAGGCAGCTCTGGGCCAGGCTTGAGGGAGCGCACTGCACAGCTTTGAACCTTGTGCCAGCCAGGAAACCAGGGCGAACCGCTGCCCTGAGCGGGGACCATGGAGCCAGGAGCCCTCCGCACCCACTTTGCACAGGTGGGATGGGGTGCCAAGGGGAAAGGAGGGGGGCAGTGGGCCCACCTACAGCAACCCCTTGCAGAGAGAGAGAGACAGAGACAGAGAGACACTCACAGAGCTCCGCAGAGGCAAGTACAGTCTGCTCTGACTTTCCCTTGCTCCAAAGTCCTCTGTGCCCTTTGCTCAGCGCCGGCAGGGGCCTTGGGGGACTGGCTCGGGGCAATGCGCTGTGTGACGTCAATGGCACCTTAGCCTCTGCGCGGGGGCTAACATCACCCATCCTGCCTTGGAGCCAGGGATTACTTGCAAGGGGTGAGCACTGGGGTAGGGGGTCCATCCCAGCCATCCATTCCCTAGGTCCAAACATTCCCAGCCCAATGGGCCCAAATCTCCCCTGCAACCAGTACAACCTCATTGGCTCCAGCAGCGTTATTCCTGATTTACACCAGGGTGGGAACAGAATTGGAGACAAGGAGCAGTGATTTCCAGCAAGTTGCATGAGTCCCCTGCCCCCTTGACCCTGCTCTGTGGCTCTGAAACCTCCCCTTCCCCCGAGGCGGCAGCTCTCCCTCCAGGAGTTTCATGAGCTCGTCGGGGCTAAAACAAATCCACCAAGTGGCCCCGGGCCTGATCCTTGACTGGTGTAAATCAGTGCAGCAATGCAGATTTACACCCACTGAGGTTCTGGCCCTTAGGGAGGAGGAGGCTCTGCGTGAATCCCCGGGATCTTCCAGCGCCTGATTGTCCTCGCTGCTGAGCCCCAAATGGCAGCACTCAGTCTGCAGAGGCAGGAGGGCCTGGTGGTTAGGACTCTAGCCTGCACGGGGCAGCCCAGTAGTCAGGTCCCTGCTCCGGCCTGTACAATGGGGTAATAGCACTTCCCAGCCTCGCAGGGGGAGAGTGGGGGGGCAGGGAGGCTAAGTCCGTGAAAGGCTGTGAGGTGCTCAGATACTACGGTGATGGGCGCCACATTGGGATCTTAGCTAGAGGGGGATGTGGGGGGAGCATGAGCCCCCGGTGCCGTCCCCAGCCTCAGTACTGAACTCCAAATGTTGCTTTGACAGGGAGAACACTCAAGAGGCTGAGGGAGTGGGTCCACTGTGCTCTCGCTCCAGCTGTAAGAGGATCCCAGAGTGCATTGGAACCGAAGCCTCAAGTCATCCCTGAGGTAGGTGTGTAAGTACCATTCCACCCCATCCCTGCATTTTACAGCTGGGGAAACTGAGGCACAGAACAGGGCAGTGGCTGGGGGACACAGCGAGCGGAGGCAAGGGATGGAGCTAGAAAAGGCTGTTGTGAACCTGGCCGATTTTTACAAATGAGGAGTGGGTGTGACAGCGTGACACCAAGGTCTGGGGGGTCGAGTCTATGGCAAGCCAGGGAGGTCGGCACAAACGTGAGGGGGAAATGGCGCAGCTGGTTTCCCCTGGAGCAGCGAGTCTCTCGATTTGTCTGTCTGGAGGGTCACAGGGCGCTGTGGGTTTCACGCCTCGTTCCCAAGGCTTAGCACAGATTTTTGTGAAAAGGCCCGTACACTTTGGGGTGGGGGGGGGGGAGCCACAGGGATTGCAAAAGCCTCCAGCTGTTATTTGTATTACAGCTGCGATCAGGGCCCCATTGTGCCAGGTGCTGTACAGACACAGAGACAGCCCCTGCCCTGAAGTGCCGACAAGACAAAGGAAAAACTAGTATCCCCATTTAATGATGGGAGAAACTGAGGCACGGAGAGACTAAGTGACTGGCCCAGGGTGATACAGAGAGGCAGTGTCAGGGCTGGGAAGTGAGCCTTGATCTGCTGAGTCCCCAGCTAGTGCCTTAGCCGCAAGCCCAACCTCTGAGCTAACCCAGCTCTGTGTCTGAGCCATGTGACTCACAAGTACATTTGTTGTGCTCCCTGCAGACAGTACTTGGCCAGACTGAGGCAGGAGCTCACACAGTTACAAACTGCAGCAGAAAAAATGACCTGCGCTAGGAGTTAATTGTGCAAAGAAAGAGGAAATGTTTTGGGCTTCTAATTCTGTTCTCCTGGCCTGAGGTCTGTGTTAGGATAATAAATACACAGTTATTGGGGGGTTGATTTTTATAATCTCAGGGGTAGGGGAAGCTAGAAATAGGTCCTCAGCCCTATTAAACTTGTGCCTTTCGCCTCACTAAAGCAGCCTTCAGAAATATGAAATATTTCCTGCACTCACATCCTGAATAAAACAGCATCGTGGGGAATGGAGGGTGGTTCTTGTTTTTGTTTTTTTACTTTTAACCTTTCAAGCAGTGAAAGAAAGAAGGTAAATGACTCTCCCCACTCCCTATGTCCCGCCTGAGTGTGATGTCAAAAGGGGAATTCAGGCTCAGTATTTCAAACCTTCCTAGGCTGTGGAAGCAAGAAGAGCTGGTTTAACACACGAGTCTTGGGTTTCTAGCTGTTCAGGAGTCTCGATGATTTGCACGGCTCAGACCGTAGATTTCTATCTAACTGGGCTTGGATTTAAGGCCATCAGAGATCATTAGAGCTCATCTAATCTCCTGCATAACCCAGGCCAGAGAATGGATCTGACCCTCACCACCGTAGTATCTGAGTGCCTCCCAATCATGGCCAGCTTTCACCCTCCTAGCAGCATCCTCCCCATTTACAGGCGGGGAACCACGGCACAGAGTGGTGAAATGACTTGCGCAAGGTCACACACAAGAGTCTGTGGCGGAGTTAGGAACTGGGGCCACATTTCTTGAAGGCTCCTCTGGTGCTTTCACGACTAGCCCATCCTGCCTAGCCAACAAGAGATAAACCTGGGTTGTTGGTGCCGTTTTGGGAAACCACTCTTCTGCTCGGTGTTGAGAGCAGAAAGGGGGGGAGGCGGGGTTGCTTTCCAGTATGATGCATGCATCTGAAACAACCTTATAAGGAGGTGCAAATTTCAGTTAACATAGAAGCCTTCCGGTATG
Organism: Caretta caretta; assembly: GCF_965140235.1. Taxonomy (NCBI): domain Eukaryota; kingdom Metazoa; phylum Chordata; order Testudines; family Cheloniidae; genus Caretta; species Caretta caretta. The sequence continues at coordinate 3,836,405 of NC_134224.1, forward strand.
CAACATGCCAGGAGTATGGTACTCCTAGCCCATGGAGTAAACCTTCGGCTGTGTCTAGACTGCAGATACAGGGTGTGACTGCAGTGCAGGCTGACAGGCCCGTGCTAGCATTAATCCAGCTAGCTCAGGTACTGGAGCAGTGAAGCCCCAGCGGCGCGGGCCAGCCCCCACGAGTTATTAGCCAGGGTTCCGGGCGGGTTTGCACAGCCGGCGATGAATCTCCTGCTGCTGCAGCATCACTGCTCCAGGCTCTGAGCTAGTTAGATTAAAGCTGGCTCAGGTATGTCTGCCGGAGCTGCAGTCCCACCCTGTGACCCCAGTCTAGGCGTACCCATATTTTCCTTCTTCAGTCTGCAATGCAAGCAGTGGATAGATCTGGGGTCCTTGTTCAGTGGAACACTAATCCTACCCAGCGCGGCAGCATGCGGGCCAGATTTCCCAAAGAGCCAGCATGTTGGGTTCACGCCGGGCATGGGGGTCTCCTGAAAATCTGCCCCAACGCGTCACGACAGGAGCGTCTGGCTGCTGGGGGCGTCAAAACTCAGCCCAGAGGAAGAGACGCTCAGCTAACGTAAAGCAGCGGAGCTCCACCGGCCATGACGGAACTCGGCTGATTCACCCCTGCTGAGGATCCAGTCCATAAATCTGTCTATAACGCCTAGAGAGTCAGCCAGGGGGCTTCATCGTTGTCATGTCTGAGCAGACAGTGAGACAGAGACTGAGGTTGGCTCCTGGAGGGGTGGGATTTGCTCACCTGAACCTTCCCCTGGGCTGATGTGTGACATTGTCCACTGGTCATCTCAACCTCTGGGTTACAACTAGGTAACTCTATGGTGCTAAATATAGAGTCATAGACTTTAAGGTCAGAAGGGAACATTATGATCGTCTAGTCTGACCTCCTGCACGATGCAGGCCGCAGAATCTCACCCATCCACTCCTGTAACGAACCCCTAACCTATGTCTGAGCTATTGAAGTCCTCAGATCGTGGTTTAAAGACTTCAAGGTGCAGAGAATCCTCCAGCAAGTGACCCGTGCCCCATGCTGCAGAGGAAGGCAAAAAACCCCCAGGGTCTCTGCCAATCTGCCCTGGAGGAAAATTCCTTCCCGACCCCAAATATGGCGATCAGCTAAACCCTGAGCATGTGGGCAAGACTCACCAGCCAGACACCCAGGAAATAATTCTCTGTAGTAACTCAGATCCCACCCCATCTAATATCCCATCACAGGCCATTGGGCATATTTACCACTAATAGTCAAAGATCAATTAATTGCCGAAATTAGACTATCCCATCATACCATCCCCTCCATAACCTTATCAAGCTTAGTCTTGAAGCCAGATATGTCTTTTGCCCCCACTGCTCCCCTTGGAAGGCTGTTCCAGAACTTTACTCCTCTGATGGTTAGAAACCTTCATCTAATTTCAAGTCTAAACTTCCTGATGGCCAGTTTATATCCATTTGTTATCCGAAGGTCTCTGATCCACACAGGAGAACCCAGTTCCCTGCTCCAGCTATTAAACCTCCCTCCTTCCCTAAGCCTGAAAAAAGAACCCAGGAGTCCTAGCTCCCAGATCTGTATTTTAAGCACCAGACTGGCCTTCCCCTTTATGAATAAGCAGCAGTGAGACTGGATGACTCCTGAGTGAAAGCATCAAGGAGAAACGTGGTGGCCCTGCCACCAGGCTGGGGATCTCGCTACAGGGTCTAGCCTCAGCTCTGCTTCGGCCAAAGGTTCCTGGCCCAGGGCTGGCACGATGCAAATGACACGTGGTACAAAAGATTCCTGAGCCAGGAGGGGAACCTGGAGGAGCCTGTCAGCTCCGAGCTGGGCTCAGAGAGAATTTGGGGTCCAGTCAAACAGGTGTAAACTGGCTCATTGCTGGAACCAGGGAAAAGCCTCCCCCGCCCCGACCCCCCACCTCCACTGCGTGACAGGAGCCCCCAAGTCACCTCCGGCTTCTGGTTGAAACAGAGCCTGTTTCTCTGAAGTTTAGCGCTGGCCAGGCCTTTCTAGGTCCGTGCTCCCTCACTCACCCTCCCCAGCCGGGGGCTGAGCGCAGGCTTGGATTTCGCTTGCTCTGTGCATTAGGGAAAGGAGGGAGCAGTTCTGCTGAGTAAACGTTTTCGTCCTGCTCTCCTTTGCCTCAGGGAAAGGCAGTCTCATGTGGGGATTAGGCCATGCAGGGGGCAAAGTTATCTGCAGCCGTGTATGATAGCAGAGGGCATTTGCTGGGCTTAGCCAAGGCCTAGTGGTGGGTTTCTCCCACCCCTGCAAAACTATAAAGTTCAGCAGGATTCAAGAGGTGCCCTGAGAGGTGCTACTCCGGATTGGAATAGCAGGGGGTTGTAGGTCAGGACTGAGGGGTATCAGCAGAGCTGGGCGGGTGCACAGGACTGGGATAGCAGGGGCACTGTGGCTCAGGGTTGAGGGGCATTGGCAGAACTGGCGGTGAAGGGAGCCCAGGGGCTGGAATAGACGGGGACTGTGGGTTGGGATTGAGGGGCATCGGCAGAGCCATGTGTGGGATGCTTGCCAGCACACCCCTGCTCTGTAGCTGGCTCTGTCCCTTGCTTTCGGGAGGACTGAATTCACCCCTTTGCTTTCCCGGGTGTCACACTAGTCCCTGCTCCAGTATTCCCGGCAAGCTGCTGCCAGCCCTTGGCTCATCCTACCCTGAATATATCTGCTGCCCCTTAACCCTGGCCTGCCCCTGCATTCTGTAAGGAGCCATGAAGAGAGAGCAAGGCCTGGAACGGGAGGAGCCCAGCTAACAGCAGGGGCAGGACTCCCCCTCCTCTCCCTGGCTTGGGGAAGCAGCTCCTTCTCCTGCTGTGGGGAGAGACAATTTGCTTTGACCCTCAGCCAGCCCAGTGGCAACCCTGAGCCCTTGAGCCCCCACACATGCTTTCGTGGGAGCTGCAAAATGAGGAGTCTTTTTGGCTGCCCAAGCTGTTCATCTGCCATTTGAGTCAAACGCAGCCAAGGCCCCTCGGCTGCCCCTGGCCCTGGAATTTGGGGCTGGACAGAAATGGACGAGGTTTGTTTTTCATGCCGATGAGCCCTGCAACCCCAGCCTGCAGGTGCAGTCGTGGCAGGGACAGTGCAGGCCACTTGCCCCTGAGCCAGGAGGCAGCCCCTTTATGTCTGGCGGGAAGTCCAGTCTCTGGCTCAGTAAATTCACAGCCTCTCTGCTGTGGCAGCCAACAGGTGGGGTGGGCCACTACAAACTGGGTTCAGCGCCTCCGGCTCAGCTCACAGAGCCACTGCAGTCAGCCAAACAGCTCCCAGCTCCCCTGCAGTTTTTAGAAAGTCCATTTCTTTACTTCTGTTCTAAACCACTGAGAGGGGGTGCCCTGTATTGCCGAGCTGCTGCCGTGTTCTGCCCCAGAGGTGGCTGCACTGCAGTGCTGGGTGAGGCCTATATCTCCCTGGCAGGTGTGCTGCAAAGCTTAATTAGTTTCAGAGGAGCAGCCGTGTTAGTCTGTATCCGCAAAAAGAAAAGGAGGACTTGTGGCACCTTCGAGACTAACCAATTTATTTGAGCATGAGCTTTCGTGAGCTACAGCTCACTTCATCGGATGCATACTGTGGAAAATACAGTGGGGAGATTTATATTAGTTAATGACACAGGCAAAGTGCTTCGAGCTGCTCCCATGAAAGGCAGAGAATTAGCATCAATGACAGTGAAACAGTAACCAGGTGTCTATTGGGAGTCCTCGCTCTTTATATCAGCGCCTAATAGACCCGACGGCAAGTCTGCTTGGCCCCCGAAACCCGGGGACCAGACTGCATGTTCCAGAGCACCATCTCCTGGCACCATGTCGATTTACAGCTGTGCAGACATGGAGCACGCTTGTAACACTAGCATAAGCCACCTGCCCGGAGCCCAGTCAGGAGCACCCTCCCGTCTCCGGTAAGTGCTTCATTTTTCATGCTCCTTGGAGTGGCACGATTTTCCAAGCTGCAGCCCACTGCTGCATTTGAACTCATGACCGAGAGGGTCTCTGGAGCCAGTCATTCCCCGCCCCCAAGCCTTTCAATAAAGGACAAGGAGCCACCCCCAGTCTCACCCACAGGCAAATGTCAGACTCCAAGCACGTCTCACCGCCGTTGTTTCAGCCAGGCCCATCCTGCCCCCCTTGTCCCCAGGTGGGTAACGTAATCTCCTTGATGTAGTTCCAGATCCAGGCAGTGCCGCTCGGGCCAGAGGTGCCCTGGCAGCACGGAGAGGTTACGCAGGAGACAGTCCCTCTTTCTCTGCCTTTACAGCCTGACTCACTTGCCCCCCTCTCCCCCGACCCTGCTACACGGAGGGAATCGATAGCGTTTAGAGCTGACAAATGAAAAACGTTCCTGAGCGGAGAGGAGGTGGGGACGTGGAGCTTTTAGCGTGGTTGGTAAAAACATGTCGTCGTCCCATGAAAAATGAAGCTGGTTCGGAGAAGGGTTTTAATGTAGCCGGATCACTGTGGGGAAGTTACTGTTAATGGAGATGGTGGGGGGCAGATAATACACGCGGCAACGGATCTCTGACCGGTTCGGGACCTTTGGCGCCATCCTGTGCATTGCAGCCGTTCTCCGTGTTGGGGATAGAACTCAATCTTGCTCTGCAACCGCAGGCCTAAACATCTTTCAGCGTTAGCGCTATAGGGACAATGAAGCACATTGCAGCAGTCTGACTCTATTCAACGGAGGACAGCGGTGTACATTTTATACATATGCACGCACACGTGTGTGTGTGCACAGAAACACCCACACCCACGGCAGCAGCCGGGTTGTAGAATTACTTTGCATTTGTTTAGCACCTGCTGGCAGAGGATCCCATAGTGCTTTGCAAACATTGAATGAAGCCTGACAGATAGAGCGAAACCCGTGAGCCTCATTTTACAGATAGAGAAACTGAGGCACAGAGGGGCGAAGGGGCTGGCCCGGTGGGCAGACAGAAAGGAGCATGGGATAGAGAATGGGAACAAGGGATGGGCAAAATCAGCGCAGCGAGGCTCCCTAACCACAAGTACTTTGGGAGGAGTTTGGAGCAGGGTCTCCAGGGCCGATTCCCTTAGTTATTTGTACTGTTTCATAGACCTGGACCCTCTGCAGCTCACCCAACCTCCCTAGTGCAGCCCAGAGGCTGGCAGCCTGGCAGAGTGAATCAGCACCACAGGCTGGAGCATGATCAGCCTGCAGCCAGAGAGGTGCAAGAGCCAGACCTGAGGGGCACAGGCCCTGGGTTTGCCCCTCAGTCTCCCATGTGACTTTCCTGAGAGCTTTGCGCTCCAGTGGGGGATACAACAGCCCCAACTCCCCCCACCTCCAGCATGAGCCAGAGCTGAACTCCCCAAGGGCACTTGCCATTTCAGGGTGGGGGGTGGCCCCGCCATCAGGCGCTCCCACCTCCCTCCTGCCCAGGGGATGCTCTCAACACAGGGCAAGGGGACAGAGCTCCCCCTGCCCCACAGTCTCTAAAGCTGCTGTTTCATTGCATTCTCTTTTCAGGGTCCAGAACGGGCCTCCCAGGGAAGGAGCTGGAGCAGGGGGGAACTGGGACCAGCTGCCTCGGAGTCTCCAGGAGATGGGGTTTGTCCAGTCCAGGAGGATTACTGGAAGGCAGCCTTGAGATGGTGGTAGGTGCTGATCCTGGCTGGCGAGCCCTGTGCATGCTGCAGGGAGCTGGTACATGCGGGGGCTTGCCCCTCGGGGCCTCAGCACCCCAGCAAGGGCCCAGAAAATTATTTTCATACACACACCCCATCCTGCCCGCACAGCTAGAGGCCCGACTCGCGCAGCTTAGGGGATGACAGCAACAAACCAAGCACCAATGGGGGCTGCCAGGTGCACGGCCTGGAGGAGCAGCCCCTCCCTCCCAACCCTACATACTTCTTCATATGCCCATAGGGAGTCAGCCGGCGTTATGGAATGTTAAGAAGTATGTATCTTTGGGCTGGGGTCCTCACATCCTGCAGACACTGGCTCAGGACAGGGTCTGCACCCCGGCCACTGGAGGAAGACCACAGGCTCATACTTGTCTGGGGGGACGGAAGCCCCGACGTGGGACTGGGCCCTGGAGAGAGTGTGTCCCTGGGGCTGGTAAAAAGGAACCAGATCAACTTGGAACTGGATTTGGTCCCCTTCAACCAGCTGCAGTGACGCATATGCCAGCCTCACCAGGCGATGGACAGCACCTGTGCGGCATGCTGTGTACGTGTGTCTTATATGCCTGCTATGCTTGGGAAGAACGAGACGTGGGAGAATGGGGCGGCTTGGAGGCACCAGGGTATTTTAATAGGATCCAGCTTGTTCGCCGTCCCCTGGAGCAAGAAGACAGGAGTTCCCAGAGTCATTGGAGGACAGTGGTTTGTGGTAAGATCTCTCCCTTTGCCCAGGGACCCCTTCTCTGGGACTCCTTACAAAAGCTAAACCTATGTTGAGGGGCGTGTGCAGGATCAGGGTTAGTGGCTAGCTTCAGCTTTTGACCTGGGAGCTTGGTCTACCCAGGATTTCAAACAGGGAAAGCTCTAAAGGAATTTAACTGTGACCTGCAAAGGGAGTTTCAAAGTTTGGTTTATGTCGCTTTTTCAGTTCTTGATGGTGGATAGAGATGGCCTGAAAGGGTTCTCCCCTACCCCGTCTGCCCGCTTTTTATTTTTAACCTTAGAAATATCAGCCGTGTCAAGATTGGCTGTGATGATATCACTGGAGGACTCCCTGTGGCTCTCAGGGATATATGCTGGCAACTGCCTCGTGTCTTTCATTCAACACTTAATTGGACTGTGGAACTCACTGCCACAGGAGATTGTTGAGACCAGAACCCTCACAAAGGAGGACTGGACGTTTATATCGATAACAGAAATCTACAGAGCTAACATAGATAATGCTAAAACAGAGAGTTTTGATAAAAAAAACCTCCTGCTTCAGGGCTCAAGCCAGTCTCTAACTATTAGGGGTTAGGATGAGAACTTTCTGTGGGGCAGAGTATCCCACAGAAGCCTGCTACAGGGCTTCTTGTCCCTTTCTCTGAGGAATCTGGGGCTGGTTACTGTTGGACGAGATACTGGACGAGATGGACCTTGGGTTGGAGCCTACATTTAACTGAAGAGGTGGGGGTGCTGATCTTTAAAGATGGGCAATAGAGTTAAATAAAGCATTAACGTCAAACAAAGTCTTAAGCACTCTGACTCAAAATCTTTTCCTCTCTTGATTGCTAAATGTTGCCCTCTTGCACTGTCACCATTTCACTCATTCTCCAGTTGCACGTAGGCTAAACAAGACCTTAATTTCTAACGTTAAAAAAACCCATGCAGAATTTGTAATCCTCTTAGCCCTTTTTATCCACCATAAAGAACTAAAACAAAGCACCGTGGTCCTTTTCGCTTTGCAGGCCACCTTTGCACCATGTTTATGGGGCAGACAGCTACCGCCTCAATCACTCACTTTCTAGTGCCCAGCCTTGGAATTAAACACCTGATCAGAAAATATATGGACTAAACCATCTGGTCACAGGGGGGAGAAGTTTGAGGTGGGTACGGGAGGGTTTATGTGCTAAGGACATTAATGATAAATAAGTCCTGCTAATTCTGTGCAAAGTATGGGAGAGGTTAAATGGGCAGGGTTCCCTAATGAGTTACTTTGCCTTTGGGATGGGTTGCGTATTCCTCTATCCATAGACAACCACATAAAAGCCGACTCCCTGGAGCTGGGTGCTGGGCTCCCTGTCTATAGCTGGAGTGTTTTCTCTTTACTGCCCGGCTGCTCTGTGAGTAAGTGAAATTTGCAATGATCAAGTGGCCTAGCTAATTCTATCTGGGGCTGGGGAATCTTCCGAGCAGGTCTGTTTGGAAGGGAGACTATTTTAAACAGAAATGGAAGGAGAACTAACTGTCTTGTAAAAAGAACAGGAGGACTTGTGGCACTTTAGAGACTAACAAATTTATGTCTGTATCTGTACAAGGTTTTTTTTTGTCTTGTGTGAAAGGGAACCTCTTAACCCTTATTTTAAGCAGGCAGATTTCCTTATCCCAAGCTACTAATGCTGCCTTTAATTATTAAACCTGAGACAGCTGTTCGAATCCAGTTCTGCCTTGCACTGGCTGGGCCACTTCCTCTGTGCGTTCTCCCCCGTGATGGGCTGGGAAGCAGGAGCTAATGCAGTCACAAGGCTGTAGGGTCTGTGCAGACTTCTCCAGTGGGCTTGGGTTTTGCAGCAGACTCAGGTGTCTACCCTTGAGGCCAAACCTGACATCTCTGAAGGATCCTTGTGCTGTTACCACGTCTGTCTCCTACATCCACCCGTCCACCCCTGGCGTTTGGCGTGGACTGGCTGTCCGGGTTTCACTTGCCCTGAGGTAACTGGGTTGTCTAGGGTTATTTTTACTCCATGTGGATTGCACTGCAGGCAGGTAGCAAATTTCATCTTAAAGGCATGGCTTCGTGCTGTCCCTTTAAAGGGCCAGAAGCAGGTGTCCTGTCCCTAGCCATCTACCCACAGCTTTTCATCTTGGGAAGCCTACATGGAGTCACTCCACGAAGGGGCTGACAGCTCCCCGTGGCCGCAATGGCAGCAGAAGTCAAACCGATGCAATTAAAAAAAGAAAAAGAAGAGAAAAGCTTCTGCGGCCACCGTAAAGCTCCTTGTTCCTGCCTGGCCCAAGGCCAGCTGCGTCAGGAGCCCAGGGCTGGGAGGGGGCCAAGTGCCACCCTGGTTGCGCAGTTGCGATCTCACGAGCAACGCGGCCCGTTCCCGGATCTGCTGCTACAGAGGCGGGGCCGCTTGCGCCCGTGGATGGGAGCGGGGCCCATTCCTTCCTCTTGGGCCGTCCCGCTGAGGCGTCAAACCGTAAGGCGTCGGTTGCTCCTGGCATGTTTTTCTACGCTTAGTGGGGAGAGAAAAGAGCAGAAAGGAGCAGGGCTGGGGGGGCGTGATCAGAGCCCCCTTCCAACGGAGCCCTGGTTCCTTGCAACCGGATGGCGCTTGTGGCAGGACTATGGTGACAATGAGCTGGGGGAGGGAGTCGCGCGGGCGGAGGTGTGGGGTGCAGGTGAGCTGCCCTAGCAACCTGCAGCCCGAGCGGGCGGCTTAGCCGTGCCGATGCCCTGTTGAGAGAATAGCACTGGCGTGCGTGTGCGCCCCGGAAATCACGCCCTCGCTCCGTGGGAACTGACGGAGCTGGATCCTGAGAGTGCCAGTCCTTAGCCTCGGCTTTCCTCGTCTCTCCCACACCCTGCCCCTGCCCCTCGGGCCCCAGGTGAGAGCGGGGGACTCAGAAGTTGGCCTGGCTGCGTGTCAGTCTCCTCCTGCTCAGGGCTGAGAAAGCTGGTGTGGATCCAGGACCCCCCCTCAGCCATGGGTCGTAACTGTCTCCACGTCCCTTTCGCTAAGGGGAACGCGCACCACGAATTGTGACCCTCACACAGAGGTGCAAGTAAGCCAGTGCGCCCCGGTACGGGGTACCAGCAAGAGCCATTGCGCCGTACTGGGGCGGCCCGGCTTCCCCAGGTGGCCACTTAAAGGGCCTGGGGCTCCCAGCAGTGGCTGGAGCCCAAGGCCCTTTAAATAGCCCCCAGAGCCCTGGGGTCGCAGTGGCAGCCCGGGGCTCCAGCAGCGGTTTAAAGGGCCCAGGGCGGTAGCGGCTGCCGGCTGCTACTCCGGTGGGGACGGGGAAGGGCACTTACCTTGGCTCTGATCTGCCCCATCCCCGCCCCTTCCGGGGGCCAGAGCCAGCCCCAACTCAGCCCCGTACCGGTAAGTCCCTATTTCTACTTCCACCCCTGGCCTCCGAGGCAAGCTGTAGAATGTTTGTACGGTAACTCCTCACTTAACCGCGTCCCGGTGAACGTTGTTACCTCGCCGATCCATTCGGGAACATGCTCGTTTAACGTTGCGCAATGCTCCCGTAGAACGTCGTTTGGCGGCCGCCGGCTTTGCCCACTGCTTGCAGGAAGAGCAGCCCCCTGGAGTGAGCTGGCTGGGATGGGGGGTCTCGGAACCAGGGTGGGCCAGCAGCCCCCCTCTCAGCTCCCTGCTCCCCTAAGTTCCCTGGAGGGCAGCCGCCCAGCAGGCTACCAATTACCGGCAGTTCATCTGTCCCTCCCCCCACTGCCATCTGCTGCTCCTGCCCTCTGCCTTGGAGCCTCCTGCTTGCTGTGCAGGGAGTGGGGGGAAAGAGGGGTGCCAATGTCAGGGTGCCCTCTCCCTCCTGGACTCCATCTCTACAGAGCAGAGAGGACACAACAGGGCTCAGGAGGGAGGGAGCTTGCTGGCAGCAGCTGCTGTCTCAACTTGCTGATCTACTTAAAAAGGCAGTGTACTTAGAGTGGGGTCAGCGTACTTAAAGGGGCAATGTGCATCTCTCTCTCTCTCACACACACACACCTGGTGTGTGTGTCTCTGTCTCACACACACATGCACCCCTCGTCACTTTGGAAAGTGGAGGGAGTGGTGCGCTCCAGTGGCATAGCCTGGGTTCATCATCACGTTCAGTTTCCGCAGGGAATGTTTGCAGCCACGGCCATGCGTCCGTTGTGTCTCCTCCCTCCATTTGTGCTGCCTTGTAGAGTGTGAGGCTACAGTAACAACAGTGTGTTAACCCTTGAGGGCCCAGCTGAGTGCTAGTTCATCATTTAGCAGTAAGGCATTCCCTGGGAAACATCCCACCCTCTTCCACCCTCTGACTCCACCACCTCAACCGAGCTTCACAATCATCGTTGCTGTGTACAGTGTTCAATTGTTTGTTTAAAACATATACAGTGTGTGTGTGTGTGTGTGTGTGTATATAATGTCTTTTGTCTGGTGAAAAAATTTTCCCTGGAACCTAACCCCCGCTATTTACATTAATTCTTATGGGGAAATTGGATTCACTTAACATCGTTTCCCTAAAAGTAGCATTTCTCAGGAAGTGACCCTGCCCTGACGTTCACAGCCATGTCATGCTGGCCATGTAGGTCCTCGACCCTCAGCTGCCAGTTCTGATTTCAGATCCAGAGATGGAGGCCAAGGTGGGTGAATCACCATGTTCTGAACTAGCATCTGCTGCTTTGGCCCTGCCTTGGCCTGAGACGAGGTCACCTCCGGCTGGAGATCCTTCTCAGGAGCCAGAGGAGCTGTTTGACCAGGCGCCAGACCAAGAGGAACTGGGTGAGACGGACACAGAGGAGCAACCAGAATCAGAGCCCAGTAAATCCCCTTGCTGACTATGCCTATGGGTGATGTACACTGGCATTACTTGTTATGGGGTGGGGGGTGGGAGGGGGCGACACTATGAACAGTGAGGTGGCAATAATGACTAAGGACAGATACAGCTTCCCTGGTGGGCAGTAACTTCCAGCTTTCACCCTCTCCCCCTAGACCATGCACGTCCCCAGATGGATTTGAAGTAGGTTAGGGTGGGGTGCGGTGAGAAACCATTAACAGTCAGACTGCAGAGGGCAAAGGAGCTCCGGTTCAACCACAGTACCTTGTTGTGAAATGAGCCCCCCTCATAAGCAAGACACAGTTGGGTTGTCTCTTTATAGCACACTAAGCAAAGCAGTGCAGGATTTTTGCATGTTCAAAAGTGCACAGCTAGTTATTTAATCTCTGCTCATAAACCAGGCACCCATCATGTATCCACATGTCACTGTGGGCATCCAAGGTTAGCCACGCAGGCAGCAGAAGGGAGCATGCCCAAAGGTCAGGAATGAGGCAACACCTCTCTGGTGCACAACACCTTCTTCCTGCTCCTATGACATCCCCTCTCCGCTACGAGGAAGGCATATGTGCTAATGGTACCCCGCGCATTCAAGCCCAGTGCAGGGGTGGGAAAGAGAGAACTTATTCTGATGTGCAATTTCACTACCTCTATCGGATTAAAACACCTAGTTTCTGTCACATGCTCCATGCCACTTGGTGTTGAAAGCCGTGTGGGTTTCTCAGTATCCTGGCAATTCAAAAACTTTTTTTTTTTTGCTTTGGGGAAGGATTTGAGCCAAAATCCAGGTAGTGTGAGGTTTTTAAAATATCAGTGAATTTAACATTTGCAAAATTTTTGTTTTGGGGGTGAACGAGACACTTTGTTCTGATTGAGTTTTCTTTATATTTTTAAACAATAAATTTTGAAGGAAATGTCCAAACAAAATTGTGTGGAACTAAAAAGTCAAAACACCTTTGACTCTTGAAATTTTGACACACACAATTCTGTGAAAGCCACACAAATCTGCACAGCATTTTAGCAATGCCAAATCTGCTGCTTTTTAAAAAATTTTGTAAAATAAATAATCTTGGGCTGAAACGTCTGCCAGCTGCATTTAGCGCACCAGTGCCTGTCTAGAGCTTGACTTGCAGAATTCAGCAAGAGCATTCGTATGGCTGCTGTCAGTGAGTAACCACCACTAACATTTAAACTGCTCCTTCCCTTTCATCTGGTCATGCTGAACTACCTGGCATGTTTCAAGTGCTGTTGCGTACTGATGATGACAATCCGGCTGCTAATCCTCACTAGAAAGGGTTTTGAAACATCCCTCTCTGGGAAGACCTCACATTTTATGGGGGGTGGAATTGGCTTTTGCATGTATTCAATTAATGAGCTTTCTTATGCTGGTTTGTTCACAAGATGCACCAAAACAGAGCCGTTTGCCCCAGCACCTATAAATCACTATTGTCTCCATCATACAAAGCAAACATTTGAGAGTATAGGTCACCTCTTGTTGCCAGGGTCTGGAGGTCTAGTAGAAAGTAGCCTGTAAAGATTCAGATTCTTGAACCCACTCAGTCTAAAACATTCCCCTTTATCTTCTTAGTTGTCTCCTGAAGCTCTGCATGTGGCTGACACATTCTCCTGTCAACATCACACCTTGCCATTCTCTGGGCAAGGCTGCTGCTGGGACACTTACTGCTGCTTTCTGCTGTACCTGCTTCTCTTGCCAAGACATCAGTAGCTCTATAGAAACGGCTACTAGCAGCAGTGTGTGTCACTGCTGTGTGCGGGCTCCATGCCACCACACCTGCTGGCTTCCTGGAACGAGATGGACTGTGGGAGTTTCCAGGTTTTAGATCTTTGCAGTCTCAGATCCGCCCTGGCAGGGAGCAGAGTTCTCCCATGATGCCTAGGGAGAGTGGTGCAGTTTGTAGTGATGCTGTGAACCCTGGGACACGTTCCCAGAAGCCTTCGTGTAACACAACCGGATGCAGTGTTAGTGCGGACACAGGGAGTCACAGCCCACCGCAGCAGCACACACTTGTTGACTTATGGCAAGGTCATGCTGTCGCATGTTAGCCTGAATCAGGAGAAGTTTGCTGAGATAGGGTCAATCAAGGCAGCTCTGTAGAGTAGACACACTTCCACAGCAGAAACCAGTGGTGGGGTGAATGTCATAGAATATCAGGGTTGGAAGGGACCTCAGGAGGTCATCTAGTCCAACCCCCTGCTCAAAGCAGGACCAATCCCCAATTTTTGCCCCAGATCCCTAAATGGCCCCCTCAAGGATTGAACTCACAACCCTGGGTTTAGCAGGCCAATGCTCAAACCACTGAGCTATCCCGCCCCCCAAATTTGTTGGGACAGCTGGAAATAAAAATATTCTAAGCTGGTCTAAGTGGATGATTACTTCACCCCTCAGAGCAAACAATACTGAGGCAAATCTGCTTTACGTGTGTAAGGACAGAGGGCCTCCGCTCCGAGTGAAGTTCATGAAGCGTGTGCTCAGTGTGGGTTAGTATCCAGTGCTACTGGTAATGTATTTTCTGTAGCATCTGAAACGCTCTGCCTCTTCTCTCCGCTGCTCTTACCTGGACCACCATTTCTGGAATGCCAGTGCAGTACAATCTTCTCTCTCCTGCTGCTCCAGTCTCCTCCTCTGGGCTGGTGAGAGACCTTCCTGAATGAAGAGGACAAAGGAACCCTTCAGAAAGTGGATCTGCTGGGTAAATGTGTCCTGTTGGCAAGTGCCTGCTTTGTGTGGAAGTACTTACTGATCATTGCAGCAGAGCAAAATCCAGCAAATGTAGACAGCGATTTAGAAACAAGCCTGGACCATGGAGGTGTCTGCACCAGGAGCTGGCTTCCTCCTCCATGTCTATGTGTTTAAAATTTGCTGATCTCATTGTAGTGATGCCAATCTTCTCTTTCCCTAGAGTCCAGCAGCAAAGCCATGAAAGCAGCAATCGGGGCAACTGTCGGAGTAGGTAAGGGGCTAATTCAAAGCACTTAATTCATCCAGAGTTTTTTGTGGCACAGCTTCTCCCCCTGCAGACAGTGCAGGTGTCATGCTGAGTGGTGGCAAAGAGACTCCAGATGAGTGAACATGCTGGCCTGTAGGGAGCAGGGACACCTCATTGGCTGCTTGACTGTGTCCCAGTGAGTCGGCAGCGGCTCCAGAGGAAGAATGGGGTCACTGGCCTGGGGAGCAGAAATCTGCATTTGAACTCGTGTGTGTGCCCACGGGGGGCTGAGCCTATTTTGCAGAACTGGACGGCCCTCCAGGCATGGGGTGTCCTAGCCCTGGTTGTTCCAATGATCTGCCTTGCCTGGGATGACTCTCCCTGTAGCCCTTCCTGGCAGTCTAGGTCAGGGCATGCAGCTCTGTGGGAGCTGTGGGTGGGAGCTGGTTCACGGACGTTCTTCTGGCTGGAGCCAGTCGAAGGGCTTGTCGACACGTACACCGGTGCTGCTGTAGCACTTTCGTGAAGGTGCTACTACACCGACGGGAGAGCTGCTCCCATCGCCGTGTTCATCCGCCTCTGCCAGAGGCAGGAGCTGTGTCGATGGGAGACGCTCCCCTCTTGACATAGTGCTGTCTGCAGAGCTGGCGTTAGGGGGCAGCAAGCAGGGCAGTTGCCTGGGGCCCCACGCCACAGGGGCCCCCGCAAAGCTAAGTTACATGATCGGGTAACTTCATCCCCACATGGCAGAACTCGGGCTTCAGCTCCTTCGCTTCTGCCTGGGGCCCTAGCAAGTCTAATGCGGCCCTGGCTGTCTACACTGGGGGGCTAGGTCAGTAGAACTACGTTGCTCAGGGTGTGAATTTTTCACACCCCTAGGGGATGTAGTTACACTGATTGTAAATATGTAGCATAGACCTGGCCTAACAGCCGATGCTGTGCTTAACACTGCAGTGTCTCTAATGCAGGAGTTGCAGTCATTGGGGCCCCAGTAGCAATCTGGGCAGCAGGCTTTACTGGAGCAGGCATTGCAGCTGGGTCATAGAATCATAGAATATAAGGGTTGGAAGGGACCCCAGAAGGTCATCTAGTCCAACCCCCTGCTCAAAGCAGGACCAATTCCCAGTTAAATCATCCCAGCCAGGGCTTTGTCAAGCCTGACCTTAAAAATCTCTAAGGAAGGAGATTCTACCACCTCCCTAGGTAACGCATTCCAGTGTTTCACCACCCTCTTAGTGAAAAAGTTTTTCCTAATATCCAATCTAAACCTCCCCCACTGCAGCTTGAGACCATTACTCCTCGTTCTGTCATCTGATACCATTGAGAACAGTCTAGAGCCATCCTCTTTGGAACCCCCTTTCAGGTAGTTGAAAGCAGCTATCAAATCCCCCCTCATTCTTCTCTTCTGCAGGCTAAACAATCCCAGCTCCCTCAGCCTCTCCTCATAACTCATGTGTTCCAGACCCCTAATCATTTTTGTTGCCCTTCGCTGGACTCTCTCCAATTTATCCACATCCTTCTTGAAGTGTGGGGCCCAAAACTGGACACAGTACTCCAGATGAGGCCTCACCAATGTCGAATAGAGGGGAACGATCACGTCCCTCGATCTGCTCGCTATGCCCCTACTTATACATCCCAAAATGCCATTGGCCTTCTTGGCAACAAGGGCACACTGCTGACTCATATCCAGCTTCTCGTCCACTGTCACCCCTAGGTCCTTTTCCGCAGAACTGCTGCCTAGCCATTCGGTCCCTAGTCTGTAGCTGTGCATTGGGTTCTTCCGTCCTAAGTGCAGGACCCTGCACTTATCCTTATTGAACCTCATCAGATTTCTTTTGGCCCAATCCTCCAATTTGTCTAGGTCCTTCTGTATCCTATCCCTCCCCTCCAGCGTATCTACCACTCCTCCCAGTTTAGTATCATCCGCAAATTTGCTGAGAGTGCAATCCACACCATCCTCCAGATCATTTATGAAGATATTGAATAAAACCGGCCCCAGGACCGACCCTTGGGGCACTCCACTTGATACCGGCTGCCAACTAGACATGGAGCCATTGATAACTACCCGTTGAGCCCGACAATCTAGCCAACTTTCTATCCACCTTATAGTCCATTCATCCAGCCCATACTTCCTTAACTTGCTGACAAGAATACTGTGGGAGACCGTGTCAAAAGCTTTGCTAAAGTCAAGAAACAATACATCCACTGCTTTCCCTTCATCCACAGAACCAGTAATCTCATCATAGAAGGCGATTAGATTAGTCAGGCATGACCTTCCCTTGGTGAATCCATGCTGGCTGTTCCTGATCACTTTCCTCTCATGCAAGTGCTTCAGGATTGATTCTTTGAGGACCTGCTCCATGATTTTTCCAGGGACTGAAGTGAGGCTGACTGGCCTGTAGTTCCCAGGATCCTCCTTCTTCCCTTTTTTAAAGATTGGCACTACATTAGCCTTTTTCCAGTCATCCGGGACTTCCCCGGTTCGCCACGAGTTTTCAAAGATAATGGCCAATGGCTCTGCAATCACAGCCGCCAGTTCCTTCAGCACTCTCGGATGCAACTCGTCCGGCCCCATGGACTTGTGCACGTCCAGCTTTTCTAAATAGTCCCTAACCACCTCTATCTCCACAGAGGGCTGTCCATCTCTTCCCCATTTTGTGATGCCCAGCGTAGCAGTCTGGGAGCTGACCTTGTTAGTGAAAACAGAGGCAAAAAAAGCATTGAGTACATTAGCTTTTTCCACATCCTCTGTCACTAGTTTGCCTCCCTCATTCAGTAAGGGGCCCACACATTCCTTGGCTTTCTTCTTGTTGCCAACATACCTGAAGAAACCCTTCTTGTTACTCTTGACATCTCTGGCTAGCTGCAGCTCCAGGTGCGATTTGGCCCTCCTGATAACATTCCTACATGCCCGAGCAATATTTTTATACTCTTCCCTGGTCATATGTCCAACCTTCCACTTCTTGTAAGCTTCTTTTTTATGTTTAAGATCTGCTAAGATTTCACCATTAAGCCAAGCTTAATGCCCTTGCTGCCAAGCTTAAGCCCTTGCTGCCAAGATGATGTCAGCAGCGGCCATAGCCAATGGAGGAGGAGTGGCTGCTGGGAGTCTTGTGGCAGCCCTGCAATCAGCTGGTAAGCCTACGGGGCATCAGGAGGTGATGCCTCATTCAGACACATGTCCAGTGCTCTCCTGCCTTGCGAAGAACTCACCATGGAAAAGTGATCCTGCCACTTCCAGACAAGCTCTGATTTTCCTTTAGAAGGAAGAGCAACGTCTCTATATTGTTTGACCAAATGTGTTGCTAACTGACCTTGCAAATGTGACCTGCAGGGGCAGCGCTGCATGCATTCAACAGTATGCTGGTGATGGTGGTGGTCTGGCTAGCTTAGGCCTGACCTCATCGAAATAAGTAGCATTAATCATGTTGTGTATTCAGTATCTTACCAAGTATAGCTTTTTAACTTCGGTTAAACTGTCAGGCCAGTCCCTGGTGCTCTGTGCCTTCCAGCATTTGCATCTAAAGGTGTAGGTCCCGATTACCATGGGGGTGGGATGGGAGGGAGGTGCTTCCTTGAATCCACAGCTCAAGCCATCAGAAATTGAGGCAAGGATGCTGTACGTGTCCCAGCATTGCATGAGCTATTGCACTGGGGTGCATGCTCAGCTCACTGCAGGAACAAGAACTAACCCACATGTTTGGGTTTAGACGCTCAAAGGATTTATTTCCTCTAGGAAGGAGTTGTGAGGGGGAGAGATGAGAGCTAAAACCCTGGCAGGTTAGGAATAAATACAGTATTGGGTTCACCGTACCTCTGATCAGGGACTCATCCAATAATGGATGATGCAAGTGAGCCAAGGCAGAGGTGCACAGATCAACAGGTGTTCAACCCACAAGTGTCTTGCAGCTCTTGGTAAGAAAGAAGACTGCAGCCAGCAGCCTTAAAATAGCAGAGTCCATTATGTCAGTGCAGAAAGCATTAAGGGTTAATTCTCAGATTTCACTGGCAGTCTATCCCTTATCCGCAGAGGCCAGCGGCAGGGGTTAGCTAGTGACTCTGGGCTAGATTCTATTCTCAGTTATGCTCGTGCAAGTCCAGAGTGACTCCACTGATCTCTGGAGTCTCTCTGGATTTACACTACTAAGAGCAGACGTCACTCCTCTAAGAGAGTCAACGGACTAGTGCAATGTAGTGATACTGACTAGCTGTTCCTCTGATTCTTTGCAGGCGCTGTAGGACTCTCAGTAGGTGCTAAAGTTGGGCTGGGCACTGTACTCAGATCTGTAGGTGCAGCTGTTGGCTCCTGGTTCTCTAAGAATGAATGAAAGCCGTGCAAGCCCTGCTGGCCTCAGAAGTAGACACTGACCAGTCCTGGAAACCCTTAAACTGCAAAGCTGGGCCAGAACAGCATGTGGGGTGTGGCAGTTACTTCGTTGTTGCCTGGGAAAAGCTACTGCAAAGGTGTCACTTGTTCTGCCTTCTCTTTGACCGTTGTTGAGCTGCTCTGATTATGGTGCGGGAGGGGGGTGTGAAAACAATAAAGCTGGTTTTAAATGGACAAACTTGTTGGTTTGAAATTGATGTGGGGAGAGTCAAAACCCTTGGGAGCATCAGAGGTTGTGAAAGCCTCTCCAAGCGAGATGCTTATGGAGTGAATTCTGTGTCCAATCCTGCCTGGGTGGCAGATTGCTGTATCAGCTGATCCTCCCTGTATCTTTTCCCTGAAGCGCACATAGGCCTGTCCCCTGTGGGGTTTTTGAGAAGACACAATAGGCTGAATAGAGAAATCTCACACCAGACGCATTGTCTGCTCCTGAGTGTGGATGCTGCCAATCCCACCTGCCCAGGCTAAGTGACAACACAATC
This sequence comes from Caretta caretta, assembly GCF_965140235.1. Classification (NCBI taxonomy): domain Eukaryota; kingdom Metazoa; phylum Chordata; order Testudines; family Cheloniidae; genus Caretta; species Caretta caretta. The sequence goes on from NC_134224.1 coordinate 3,855,406, forward strand.
TCTAGCTAGCCCTATGCCTCGCTCTCAGCCAGGCCTTCAGTCGCCCTCCTGGGTTTAGGACTTGCTATCAATTTTACTCTCTGGCTGCAATTGAGTCAGCTATTTAACCCTCCTTCTGAAATGCTGATAACACTGTTCTTGTCAGTAGCCTGCGAAGATCAAATCAATCTGAGTGCCTGAAACCTGCTCCCAGCCCCTGTTAGACTGGCTGTAGATGTCCTGATTTTATAGGGACAGTCCCGATATTTGAGGCTTTGTCTGATATAGGCACCTATTACCCCCCAACCCCGTCCTGATTTTTCACACTTGCTGTCTGGGCACCCTAACTGGCTGAGCCAGAAGCCTCTAGCTTCTTGGGCATTGGCATGAGAGAAGAGACGCACTAGCCCCGTGGAGAAGAGATCTGATTCGAAGGCAGAAGTTAGTTCTGCGATGTAAGCAGCCCTTGCCAGCTGCGTTTATCTTGGCTGACGAGAGAACCCTTCCTCGGAAGCACAAACTGTGGGTTCCCTCCTGCAGCTGCCCAACTTGGCAAAAGAAATGGTATAGTTACAATGACTTCAGTGCTGAACGACGTGGAAGTGGATCCTTGCACACGGGGAAGTGGTGTCAATGACCAGCCACCGCCACTTGCTTCGTTTTGGCTTCATTCCCACTCGTCCGACAGCCCCACGCAGCAATGGGAGAAGGAGCTAGATTCCATTTCCACCTTGTGCATCGTCCACAGGCTTGCTTACTGAGCTCCAAACAGTTGCCTATAGGAAACCCGCTGAAGACGGACGGCTGCCCAGGTGCCACTGAGGGCAGAATGCCGCCCGCGGCAGCAGCTGCTCGTGAGGATGCCCAAGGCATCCCATCCAAAGCCGGTGAGGAGCGAATGCTGTTACGCTGGTGGGGCCCTGTCTACACTGGCACGTTGCTGCGCAGTAAAGCAGCTGTCTGTGCTGTAACTCCCGAGGAAGAAGCGCCTGGCTCAGCCTCTCAATGCTAGTGCCTTGCCTTTGTCTGGCTTTAGTGCCCAATATACAGTGAGTTTTGGTTTCAGTGTAGATCCCAGTGGACAATTCCCTGCATCCCGCAACCTCATTTAACTTGCTCCTATCCCTACCCTTTGGGGGTAGTTGCAGCAGAGAAACAAAGGGCTGACTGGACCTCAGACTGAGCTTCCCTCTCCCTCCAGCCCAGCCCTGTGGGCAGAGGGCCTGCTATGTGAGGACAGCTTCCAATCCAGAGCTGCCAAGCCACTAACCTGCCTTTTTACAAAGAGCCCCTTTTCCTGTCAGGGGAAGGGGGGGGAACACAACTATTCAGGGAAACTCGGGAAAGTTTCTGTTTTAATTCTGCTGCATTTCTCTTGAGGATCTCCAGTCAACTTGCAAACCAACGAAGGAAATCTCATCAAACCTCTCCCCGTGAGGCCAGGCAGGAGTCACACCAACATAGAATAATCTTTTGAAAAGGGTTTCAGGCCCTTGGTTATCCACCAGAAAGCAGCAAAAATAAATAAAGAGGCAGAACCGGAATGGGGTTTGCTCTGGGCCTCCTTTGGATAACGTTTGTCAGGCAGGCAGACCCATGAGCAGTAGAGCAGGACCGGAAACTTTCAACAAAATGGTTTCCAATTGAAAAATGCCGGTTGGTCAAAAACAAACCTTCTGCTGGGCAGGTTACTCAGTTCAGGGGGGAACTTCTGCTCTGCCAAAGAGAACGCTCTTGGGATTGCCGATAGCCCACTGGTTTGACACCTCCCCTGGGCTGTGGGAGTCCTGGCTTCCAGGTCCTGCCGTGCCTCATTCCGAGCAGACGAACAGGTGAGCGCCCTGACCCCAGGGTTGTTCGGGAACACACACATGCTCAGGAAGGGTCTTATGCTAGTTATGAAGTGGAAATGTTTTCTGGCCAGCCCTAGTCAGTAGGTGTGTTCATATTTCAAAAAACCCCAAACCCCCCTCCCCACCAAAACAAGCCACCATGCTGCACACGGGCTGGACAAGCATTAGACCAGGGGTTCTCAAATTGGGGGTCTGGACCCCTCAGGGGATTGCGAGGTTATTGCATGGGGGGGTCACGAGCTGTCAGCCTCCACCCCAAACTCCACTTTGTCTCCAGCATTTATAATGGTGTTAAATACATAAACAAGTGTTTTTAATTCATAAGGGGGGTCGCACTCAGAGGCTTGCTATGTGAAAGGGGTCACCAGTAAAAAAAGTTTGAGAGCACTGCGTTAGACTCTCCCTCCAGGGCTGAAGTGTAAGGAAAGCGGGGGGAGGGGGAGGAAATGATCGGCGTACCTAAAAGCAGGTGCCATCTGGCTCTGAATTGCAGGGGCTAGGGTTGGGGGCAGGGAGGGGGGGTTGAGCACACTTTGGCTGCTCAAAAGCGAATCCTCCCTAATCCTGTGTTTAAAAGGGAGCGAGCGGACCCTGGCATTTTCCCTGCCTTTGGGGTGGGCTGCGTGTCCTGTGGTCTAGACATACCCACGCAAGAGCTGGTTTACTGTATATAGCTGGGTCCAGCGCTCCCTATATATAGCGATATCCCTCAGAGGGTGGACCATTCTGCCCCAAGGCTGAAGGTAAGTTGCTGCTCTGTTGATAAGAGAATTTTACCTTGCAATGGTGCTAAAAACAAACACATTGAAAATGACAGGAACCTGCAGCGCCATAAATTTTACTTCCCCCCCCCATAACATAAGTAACATTTTTAACTTTGCCTGGGCTTCAGGTACCTTCTGATTAGGGTTGCAAAGGTTAGATTTTTATTGGTAAACGTGGATTGCTGCATACACACACACCCACAAAAGAATATTTCCAATAATTGAAGTTTATGGATAGGCAAAGTAAGACAAATGCTGCTAGAGAACTTAGAGTTTGAATGAAGGATATTTATTTACTTTGGATATTTGGATATGTGATGTTGACAATTCATCGTAAAGGTTATAAGGCTTTAACTTTTTGAATAACAAGGTCTTCTGCCATTAAATAATTATTCACACACACCCTTACCCCATTGCCTGCCCATCCCCTATAATTTCCTGCAACGGTGAAAATTTAAATCTATAAAAATGCTTAAACCCCACACTGTGACCATTTAAATAGACACATTTTTAAAGACAACAGTATCTGTTAATTTATTTTAAAAAATGTAATTCTGCCAACCTTATCTCTGTGAGGCTCTCCCTGGAGCAGACGATATTTACAACAGATGTGGAAAGATGGCTTCCAACCAAGTAACTTCCCCATTAGCAAGAGCCTTTTTAATCTGATTTCTTTCCCGTGCGTAGCCACACTTCTAATTAAGAAACCTAGTACAGTAGAAACTCCGAGTTAGGAGCTGACCAGTCAGCCACACACCTCATTTGGAACCAGAATCAGGCAGCAGCAGAGACAAACGAAAGCAAGTACAGCACAGTGCCGTGTTACATGTAAACTACTAAAAAAAAAGGGAAAGTTTAAAAGAAAAAGATTTGACAAGCTCAGGAAACTCTTTCTGTGCTTGTTTCATTTAAATTGAGATGGTTAAAAGCAGCAATTCTCTTCTGCATTGTGAAGTTTCAAAGCTGTATTAAGTCAATGTTCAGTTGTAAACTTTTGAAAGACCAGCCATAACGTTTAGTTCAGCGATACGAACATTTCAGCTTTAGGCACAATCTCCATTCCCGGCAGTTCGGAACTCTGAGGTTCTACTGTATTTTTTAAGTCCGAGTTTGCTTTTACTTTCGTTTCTCCTTTTCATTTCTCGCAGCTTGGGCTGGGAAATTGAAACCTAGGGCTCCTCTTTCACCTGCTTGTTATCAGTGATTATGCAAACTTCTCTAATGCTCTTGAATTGTGAGGTTTGGGTTGGGTGGTTGTTTTTTTGGAGGGGGGGGCAGGGAGAAGGGAAGGGTTGTCTTTGATTGTGGGCCAAATTTCAAGTGAGTACCCCTTGAAAAGCCCCCCGAGTCTAACTTTTCTGCAGAGAGCTTTGAGATTCTTAGTGGATGCATTTGAGTCGGTCTCAGACAATCTTCTGGAACCAGGTGGGGACAGTGAACAACAGTTTTAAAAAATATTCTGGAAGGGTTCAAGGCAGGTGGCTCTGAAAGCTGTTTCCTTTGAGGCTCTCACTAATGTATAGCGGGGGGAGAGCAGGGATGGAGGAGGCTCGTACAACAAAATTGCAGGGCAGTTAGGGCATGGGTGGGCAACCTATGGCCCGCGGGCCAAATCCGTCAGCCGTTTTAAGCCGGCCCTCGAGCTCCCCCTAGGGAGCGGGGTCTGGGGCTTGCTCCGCTCCAGCACTTCAATCGGGGAGCAGAGTCGGGGCTGCTCCACGAGGCTCCCAGAAGCCGCGGCATGGCCCCCCTCTGGCTCCTATGCACTCCAATGGCCCCCCTCCAGCGCTCCAACGGGAGCTGCAGGGGCAGTGCCTGTGGATGGGGCAGCGTGCAGAGCCACCTGGCCATGTCTCTGCATAGGAGCTGGAGAAGGGACATGCCGCTGCTTCCAGGAACTTCTTGAGGTAAGTGCCACCCAGAGCCTGCACCCCTGAGCCTCTCTCCACACTCCAACCCCCTGCCCCGGCCTTGATTCCCCTCCCGCCCTCCGAACCCCTCAATCCCAGCCCAACGCACCCTCCTGCACTCCAAACCTTTCATCCCCAGCCCTACCCAGAGCCTGCACCCCTTCCCACAGCCCAACCCCCTGACACAATCCCCCTCCCGCCCTCCAAACCCCTCGGTCCCAGCCCAGAGCACCCTCCTACACCCCAAACTCCTCATTCCCAGCCCCAGAGCTTGCACCCCCAGCCGGAGGGGAAATGTTCAGCAAGAATTTAAACTACAATCTGCCCAAGAATGAAAGGGGTGAGAGACAACCCCCTTCGCATGGCGCAGGGAGGTCCTGCATGGGTGGGGACAGTCTGGGCAGGGAGCGAGGCTGGATGGGTGGTAGCACAGAGCCACGCAACCCCCACGTGCAATCGGAGGGGTGCTAAGCATGCACGAGAGCCGAGCGCTGGGGTTGGCTAGGTGGGCGATGGGGTTTGGCGAGACATCTTGCAGACCTGCTGCGAGAATGGGTTACCCCTGGACACTAGCTCAGGCTGCATGTGGGTAAGAAGCTGAGGGCTAGTTAGTGACACTGGGGCATGTACAAACACCAGCAAGTACACGTGTGCTGGCTTGTGCGGCCAGTGGTGTAGCCCCACACCCGTGGCACTGGCCCCCAGGGGCTGCATTTGGGAGGATGCTCAGAACCGGACTAACTGCACTTCCCACTTTCTGTGCAGGGCCAACGATACCCAGGTGACAGACTCAGAGCCACACGCAGCAAACATGCTTGGTAAGAGCCTTTTATTTACCTGTGCCTTGAACAAGAATTGCCCCCCGACGGAGTCACCACGCTGTGCTAGCAGCCAGCCACCCCTTGAAACCCAGAACAGGGGGAGGCCCTGGACACTTCCAGTGCAGCCCCAGTGCTCCCTTCCTGCAGTGGCGCGTGCGTGAGGAAGTGTCTGCCCGTGTAGTGAAGAGAACAATTCAGAACTAGCCCCACTGGCTGGGTTCCTTCTACCTGGCGCTGGCCAGACTGAGGCTCATCACCACCACAGGGCAAACAGCCTCCTGAGTGGCCCTGCTCCCATGGGCGGCCGGGCTGGGGCCAGGATGGGGTGGAGACTTCAGAGCCACTTCAGTTCTTCTTTTTTAAATGTTCCTTTTGCAACAGACTGGAGCATCCCCAAATCCCTTCCCTCTTTTTCTGCTATGCTGAGCCTCGGTTACATTGGGCTGAGGCTCTTCATGGCTTCCCCGGCCTTGGCTGCAGCCTCCTGGCCAGTGAGATGCTGCTTGACAGAGACAGGGAACCCATCAGGTAATTCCCCAGGCTGAGGAGGCATCACTCTCCTTATCAAACACTTCACATTGGAAACAGGCCCTCCAGCTGCTTTAGATACAGAGGTTCAAATAAAAAAAAATCCTGGTGCTCACTAATGGCACCGACCTCCCCAGCTTTGCATGATTACATGTTTATAGCACGTGAATGTCTTTGCTGGGTCACTAACATCAGATTCTCATTCCCTAGACAGTCTTGTTACTTTGGTTGGAGCAGGAATTGGAGCAGGTAAGGGGCTAACCCCTGGCACTGGCTGGTTGACACTTGACATCTGTACTTATCAAAGACTTATTCGGCCCGGGACTCTCCTGGCTCACCAGCTGCCCCAGCAGTGCAGGGATCCCTCCTAGTGCGAATGAACCTCAGGAGAGTCAGGCATCCAATGTTATAGACTGGTGGGGAACAAGAACTCTGCCTGTCGGCTTGACTTCTTCCCCAGCCCACATGAGGCTGCAGGGTCGCTGTGGGAGCAGGGTCAGGGGCTGGAGACAATACCTTTGAAACCCTGCAAGCCCACCGTTCATTTTGCTGGTGTGAAAATGGAGAGCCTGTACCCACTGGGCTATACCAGGCCTAGGCCTTCCTTATACAGTACGTGCCCTTGGTGACAGTTCCATCCCCAGCTATTGCCCTGGTGCTGTCCTTCCAGGGGCAACCGGCCCCAGAGGGGTACGGCAAGGCCTGTAGCATCAATGCACTCTGCTGAGCAGAGATAGGAAGGCAAGATGCTGCTTCTGAGCTCCACTTGTGCACCCTGCTAGGGCTTGCTTTGCAGATTAGCTAAAGTTCAGTTCAGGGAGCGGTTCTCATATCACTCTGACCCTGTTGCCCTCCCTGGTTGCTAACCACACGATCCATTGGACCACCCAGGAGAGGAGCTGGGGGGGTGGATGGGTGCAGGTCCATGGAGGGCTGGCTCTGCTGCAGAAGCAATTGCTGTAGGAGCCTGGACTTTGCTTATCATCACTGTGTCATAACGTAGGCGTGGCATTCGTTGGAATCCCAGTAGTAGTCGGGGCAGTCGGCTTTACTGGAGCAGGCATTGCAGCTGGGTCCATTGCTGCCAAGATGATGTCCGCAGCAGCCATAGCCAATGGAGGAGGGGTAGCCGCTGGGAGTGCTGTGGCAACCCTGCAATCCATTGGTAAGTAATGGGGAGCTAACCTGTCACTGAAATGCACGTGTGTCTGGTAGTGCACTCCTGCCCTATGAACAACTCTTCATGGAGAGAGTCTGGCATTTCTGCGGTGGTTCTGACTTCTCTTGCATGTAATGAGGAATGAGTCTCTCCCCTGACTGGCCAAACCTGCTCCCCACAGATCCTGCTAATAAACTGCTAAGCACTTAGATGCAACATGCTCTAGCTTCTCTGTTCACTAGGTGTTCACTCCGTACCATTGCTCGCTTCCATTGCTGTAGAGGAACAGATGGGATCTTCAGAGGTGCTCAGGGTTCACTCACCTCACTCTGTTCTCGCTGGGGATGCGCCCCATTGACTTTAAGGGGAATAGTGTCAGTGTTTGAGTGTTTGAAAATCCCACTCCTGTTCAAGGCTGCACCAACAAGGCTGGTCAGCAAAGTACAGAACCGGCCTCTTGGCTCCTGGTAAAAGGGACTCTGCCAAGCAACAGCGTAACCTATTGCATCCATACAGAAAGCACAAAGAGTCATGACTTCTGTAGTGCCCGGATGTGGGAAGGGGATAACTGGCCTGCTAGTATAACGTCGTGATACTGACTAGCTGATTCTCTGTTTCCTCTCAGGTGCTGCAGGCCTCCCTGTAGCTGCCAAAGCTGTGATGGTAGGTGTTGGGGCAGCAGCCAGTGCCTTATTCTGAAAGCTCCAACGGCTCCTTTATGCTCTGGAAGACGCACTGACTCGTCTGCTGGCAGTTTCTCAATGGCACCATCAGGCTTATGCATCAAGTAGCAAGTTAGAGAAATGGCTCTGTAGCTGAATGCAAAAACAAGTGGCCTGTAGAAACAGCTCCCGCACATTTGTCGCTTGTTCTACCTTCTCCACAACAGACGTCAAGTTCTGTTGGGATTATGGCTGAATTATTGCTGTTGGCTGAAATGTGAGAAATCAATAAACTTTTGCAAATTTAAATGCCCTGAGTTGTTATGGTTGAAAATTGTTGATTGTGTGTCAGTGGAAAAATAGCTCACTGAATGTGCACACACACCTTCATGCCACTGGATTGCCAGGACCAAAACAAAGTGTTGTCAAAGTGGAAAAAAGAGCTAGAAGCTCTAGACCTCTGCCAGAGATAGATCTATCCAGAGCCGGCTTTGCAATAAACCTGGGGTTTAATCTTGTGGCCACTCAATGTGGCTATGGCTAGCCATTCCTAGCTCAGTGGCGGGTTACTCAGTGGAGTATTGTACCTTATTGTTTCTTGATGACTCAGCCCCAAGACACGCAATACAGTGAGATGGGAAAGCTCTAAGAAGAGCACCCCTGCTACTAGGGCCTCGTGCAGTGGCTTGATGCAGCTGGTCCTCCAATCCCCCATTACTGTGACAGTCTCAAACCAGGATGAAACCATTCTCTGTCTAGTCCAGGCATTAGAGTTACGTGGGTATTAAAATCAAACAGAAAACAGAGTTTTGGGCCATGTCACTAAAAATCCCCCTCCCCCAATTACTCACCTTTCAGCCTCTTGTGATGTCACCATTTCACTAGTTCGCCTTGACCACTGTATCTTCTAGGCTAATGTAACAAGCAAAAAAAACCCAACCAAGCAGAATTTTAAACCACAGAGGTCCCCTCTAGCCACTCTACAGCCGCACAGAAGAGGGTGGAACCCCAGGGGGGCAGTTGTTTTGCAGCTTATATCTACAGAATGTTTCTTGGGCAAGGAGACGGGGAGGTGGTACCCGGCCCAGCTAGGATGTGGCAAGGATGGGGTTTACTGTCTTGGCATAGAAGGACTGTACCATTTGGGTCTGGATCACAAGGGGAGGCACTGCAAGTGGTTTTCTCTGTTTGTGCCCTACAAATGTTAACATGCAAATCCTCCAGCGTCCGGGTGTCCGGCGGCAGGGAGGTTCAAGGGGAGCAGGGCGTGGGATCTTGCCATCCCTGCTGTTGGTGCAGGATGCTTCGTCCTCTCGACACACATACCCATGCAGTAGCAGATGCCTGGAAACTGAGCTCCTGATACAGCTGCATTGCACAGCAATCAATTCATTCTGCTCACCCGGTGCTGGAGGTAAGTTGCTGCTCTGAGGGTAAGAGACCCTTCATTCTAATAGCCCTGACCTACCACTTCTAACTCTGTCCAGGGCTAGGGAATCTGCGTGCAGTGGGTGATGATTCAAGGAGAAGTGAGGGGATGCCTATAAATTACATAAAGCATTGTGGGGGTGGGGGTGGGGCTTAATTTTGCTTGTTTGTTTCAGTGTTACAAGGGGTGGATGGGTCAGTGGGTCTTGGCAAAAATCACCAAACTGTGTTATGTCGTTTATACACAATTCCTGAAAGACGAACTGCTGGGGAAGTGAATGATGCCTTTAAATGAAATCCTACTTTAAGCACCCAGAATTCCTCATTCGGGCTTTGGAAGAAAGATTCTTCCAGGGTGAATAAAGTCCAACTTGGGCTGGAAAATAGAAATCTAAGAAATCAGTTTCGTTTCCTGTGTTGTTTGCACACAAAGCTGTAAGCAGACCTTCTGTTTGGGCCAATCAGCGTAGAGAAGCCCTGAGAACATGGCCCTGTTAGAGCTTGCATAGCTACAGCCGAGAGGGGGGGCAAATGCTTCTTCAAAGCTTCTGAATCTCCGTCTTCTACCAGCTTTTAGGGGAGACGAGGTGGGTGAGGTAATAGCTCTTCCTGGACCAACTCCTGTTGGTGTGAGAGATGAGCTTTCAAGCTACACAGGGCTCTTCGTCAGGTGTGGGACAGGGACTCCGGGTGTCACAGCTAAATGCAAGGTCGCACAGATTGTTTAGAATATGGAGTTGACACCTAGGGTATGGGACCAGTCCAGGTGATGTGGCCCCTTTAATGCCCCTGTGGCCGCAGGACAAAGAGGTGAGTGGGTTACTGATTTTTGTCATACGCCCGAAACCCAGCGTCTTTACGAAGCCCAAGATTTTTAGTGGCTAGCAAAATTATGAATTTAAGCTCCCAGGATTGCCTTTTGAGGGTGCCAGTTTCCTTTGAGGACATGGCCTGAGCGTAAGAGCTCACAACAGAGTGAGCCTTTGGCGAGAAGCGTTCGCCCCCTGGGTGAGAGCACATTTTGTCTTTTATCATTTTCATGTGAGTCCATTCGAGAGCGCAGCAATTGTCTGGCTTCACCCACCGAGGGACCAGCCGGGCTTTTACCCCAGCTGGCTCATTACATGGTTTTTAGAAGCCACATCCCAGCTTACACTGCAGCTGCTATAGAAAGGGAGGAATTTGCACACGCCAAGGGAAGGAGACAGGGACAAAGTCAACCCTATGCTGAGGTGGTGGCAGTCCAGGCAGGGGAAGGGAAGAGCAGAGGAGGAGCTGGGCCATGGTTGTTACCCTAGAATTTCTTGATACGTGTGCAGCTTCCCAACAGAGCTGTGCTCCCCACACGTGCACTGGGCATGACTCCTTGCAGCTAGGAGTTCACTTGTCCGTGACAAGGTCCCACACCCTCCATGTGGGGGTCAGCTATGCAGGAGGAGGATGGGTTACCCCAGCTATTAGCGCAGGATCCGCAAAGGAAGAGGCCTGTGCTGAGGCTCTCTTGTGTTAGTGGCTCTGGGACACCTCCCCAGAGCTGCACTGGGCGTTGCTAGGAGGGAGTTGCCCTATGCTGTTGCCGACGTAACCCCAGGCCTCTGGCACCTGCCCGAGGCATGGGGCGTGGGTGGAGTCTCAGACCTGGTCTAAGTGTATTTTTGGCTTTTTGCTCAGGGCTGACGAAGCGGAGCTGCTATCCCAGTCATCAGGGCGTGTGGGTCAGAGTCTGAGTCATGGTTGGTAAGATCCTTCTCTTTCACGAACTGAGCTTTGACCAGGAACGGTCTCCGTCCCAGGCAACACGAATGCGTCAGGGTATCATGCAGGCAGCCAGTAACCCTGCAAGCCCAGAACAGGGGTTCTTGCATCTGGCTCTGGCCCCTGTAAGAGACCGGAAACTGGATGGAGATGGACCTCGGGTCTGATCCAGTTTGGCAATTCCTATGTACATGGGCAGGCCTGGGAAACTTGCTCTTCTAATGCAGCCCAGTGGTCTGTTCATACAGCACGGCTTGCGTGAGGATCTATTTGCCATTGAACTAAGGCAGAGAAAGGCTTACTGTGACAAGCATTAGCTTGGAAAGACTGGGAGGGGGCCAGATTCTGGTGAGCTACAGCAGTGTAAATCGGGAGTCATTCCACTGATCTCACTGGTCCCTTGGTTCTCCTTTATTTGATCCTTTTAAAATATCCCTTTTGGAGCATCCCTTTTAAAATATCCCTTTATTTCCCTTTTCACTGCTGCGCCTACCCGGCCCCGAGGATCCCAGAAGCCATCTTCCCAGCGTTGCTGGCCTCACCGGGAGCTAGGGTGACCAGAGGTCCTGATTTTATAGGGACAGTCCAGATTTTGGGGGCTTTGTCTTATATAGGCACCTATTACCCCCCCACCCCCGGCCCGATTTTTCAGACTCGCTGTCTGGTCACCCTACCAGGAGGCCTGGGGCTGGTCAGTGCTCTTGAATCAAGAGAATGAGCGAGCCTTTCAGAGAGTGGAGCCCTGAGTACATAGCTCATTATCGAGTAGAAATGCTCAAAGATGACGGCAAAGTGGAATCCAGCATGTTTAGAGACAGGGAACGTTCAAACAAAATCCAGGTCACTCACGCTAACCAGCATCACAGGCCTCTCCCCATTTCTATTCTGACCTGCTGATCATCTGCTGAAGTCTTTGATGGCTCACTAGTATAAACATCTCCTTTCCTAGGATTTATCCCCATTGCTGTGGGAGCAACTGTTGGATTAGGTAAGTTGCAAGCTCAGGACAGTGGGTCAATATTGCAAAATACTTGAGATTGTAACTGAGATTTATTGCGCCTTGGGTTTACTTGGCTCATCTGTTCTCCCAAAGCACAGGAGTCTCGCCTACTGAGAACGTGTTGGCCCTTATGACCCGTGTGGAGCAGAATGCTGCGGCACTTGGCTGTCTGATGCCTGCCCCAAGCCAAGCGAAGCTGCAGGCGCTCACAGGAGAGCAGGGAGAGGGGCTGGAGACATAGGCGCCGACTCCGTGGGTGCGCCAGGGCTGCATCACCCACGGGGAAAAATTAGTGGGTGCTCGGCACCCACCGGCAGCCAAGCTCCCCTCCTCCCACACCACCTCCTCCTCCCCTGAGAGCGCCGTGTCCGCGCTCCTCCACCTACCTCCCAGCGCTGCCTGCCCGGCTGCCGCCAAACAGCTGCTTGGCCTCTCTGGGAGGGGAGGGAGGAGCGGGAACGTGGCGTACTCAGGGGAGGAGGCAGGGAAGAGCCGGGGCCGGGGCGGGGATTTGGAGAGGGAGTCGGAATAGGGGCAGGGAGGGGGCGGAGTTAGGGCGGGAACTTTGGGGAACGGGTTGGAATGAGGGTGGGGCAGGGGCGGGGTCTCGTGGAAGGGGTGGAGTCAGGACGGGGGCTTGAAAATGTACAAGCCCTGTATTGAATTTTGCCACTGCAAAAATGGAGCCATGGGTGGTGGTTCAGAGCATGAGCAATTGAAGCAGTGAGGGAGCCGGTCTGGGGGTGGCTCTGGGGACCGAAGCTGGAGATGCAGTGCTCTGGCATCCCATTTTGCAGCACTTTTTGTCATGCAGGAGTTGCCACCGTTCTTGTCCCAGCAGCGCTCGGGGCAGCAGGCTTTACTGGAGCAGGCATTGCAGTTGGGACACCTGCTGCCAAGATGATGTCAGCAGCGGCTGTAGCCAATGGAGGAGGGGTAGCCGCTGGAAGTGCTGTGGCAACCCTGCAATCCATAGGTAAGTCTAGCAGGCATTAGGAGCTGAGCTTCGTTCATATGCATCAGTGTCTGATCTGGCAAACAATTCTGCAGTGAAGGATGATCTTAGTATTTCCACATTTGCTCTCACTTCTCTGGCATGTAAAGAACTGTCCCTCCACTGTCTTGGCAAATGAGCTCTGCTCCTCCCTGTTCGTATGGTCCTCCATGCTATCCTGTTATCAGTGGTCTCACTAGTGGGGACCTGGGCTCACTGCCTAACTAGCACTGGCCTTATCCTGCACTCACCTAGGATCCTGTTCACGATCTTCTTGCAAAGGGGAAACCGTCAGATGCAGGACCTGTAGCTGCAAATGCTGTCAGGCAAGAGGTGGAATTCCACATTGCCAGGGGGGATGCTTCCTCAATCTCACAGCTCTAGCCAGCCAGGAGAAATTAAGCCAGGGACGCTAGCCTTATCCCAACACCGAACCAGGTGTATGTGCAATTACACTCGGCTGCCACTCCACTGCAGAGGAACACAAACAAGCAGATGCTTGAAAGAAAGTGTTTTGGTTTTCTAAGTGCCCAGGAGAAGGGAGTGAGGGGAAGGGGAAGAGCTTAGAAAGTAGCTGCTGTTACTCATATAAATCCACAGAAGGCCCTTAAAGGCGATGGCAAAAGGAAGCCAGACGTGATTAACTCCACTCTAGCTGTGGACTGGGCTCACTCACTATTCTGCATTAGACACAAATGACCCGAGCTAGAGGAACGCAGATTCCAGTGTGTTCTGTGAAGACAGGGGAACAAAGCACACGGCTGTCTTGCTCGTCCTGGTGACGGCAGGCCGATTTAAGAACGTAATCCATTAGATCCATGCCAAAAACGAAGGAGGGTTATTTGTTTTGTTGTGCCCCCCGTCAGACTGTGTCGGCAGGAGCTTTGCTGGAAATTGATGTACCACAGGCAGGGATTAACTGGCCTGCTTGGAGAACTCAGGAACTGGGGTAACATTTCCTCTGTTTCCTCTCAGGTGCTGCAGGACTTTCTCTTGCTACAAAAGGTATCCTGGCAGCTGCTGGGGGAGCACTTGCATACTTCTTTCCAAAGTGAAAGCTACGACTGCTCTTCCTCCTGCAGAAACAGCCACTGCAGCCTGCCGCTTGCTTCTTCTGCCTTCTCCACAAACAGCCTTTACAGTTGGTTTGGCTGGTGACTGAGTTATTCCTGCTGGCTGAAATGTGAGAAAACAATAAAAGCCTTTTGCTGATTTAAATGTCGTTACAGAGCTGACAGCTGTTGAGTGTGTGGCAGAGTGGAAGCTGACCACGGCGTTTGTGCGTGCGTGCCACACACACACACACTCGCTGAGTGTGACCACAGCCACGATCAGTTGGAGTCTGCTCATGCCCAGCACCTTGCCAGAAGAGGGCGTTGCAGGGCATTTGGGGTTCCAGCTCATGTCCATTCCTAACTCAGGGGCAGGGTGCTGGGGAGCACGATGCTACCTCTCTTTCCGGTCTCGTAGGGATCTTTTCTGTTGCTCAGTGCAGTCCAGCTGTGTGCAAAGCCCCAAAAGGGGAAAGCTCCAACAAGAACTAGTGTCTGCCAATAAGGCCCCTCTGGAGTGGAGATCACAAATGGTCCCCTGCGTCCAGGCCAGTGTGCTGGCGTCTCCAGCTAGCCCAATGGCACAAAAACTATTTCACATCCTGATTGCTGGGGGGCTGGAACAATGTGTAGCGTGGGAGCCATTGAACCACACTGTAAACCCTGGATATGATGGAAACCACGTTAAGCCGGGGGGTGCACCAGCAACCCCTGCGCTCTTAATTCCAGCCCCTGTGCTGAGCACTATTCACCTGCCGCCCCATGGGAACAAAGCGTAATCTGATCACCAATTCTGGTCGTCTACATCTTGCGCGTTCCCTTGCTGCAGCTGAATCAGAAGCCGCTGCCTGACTTAGACCCCCCTTCGCTGAAATGCTGACACTACCGATCTTTGCGTGTAGCCGGACGAGATCGAACTGTCTGAGAGCTTAATGCTCACGTGAAACAGCTCCTGGTATCTGTTACCTTGAGTTGAGCCAGTGCTTATTGGCTCAGCAAATACCAAAGACGCTAAGGAGCTGCTATGGGGGACCGGAGATCTGATGCAAAGGTAAAAACTAGTTCTACCATCATATAAAAATACTCTCCACCAGCTTTCTCAGAGAGAGATTAATCTACACTAACGTGGTGACCATTAGCCTCCGGCACAGAGGCTGAGTTTGATCAGCTCAGGCAGCTGGCCCTGGTGGTGTGCACAGAAAAGTGAACGGTTACTGCAGGTTTCCGTAAACAAGGCCAGTTCAGTGGAGGGTGATGAGGTGTACCAACCCCACCTGGGGCCAGAAGGGGTCAGTGAGAGCCTGGAGGAGCTCAATCACCCCTGCCCTGCTACACCTGCCATGCGTGTCAAGCCCAGAGGGAGGCATTAAAGGGCTGAACCTGGTACAGGTGTGGCTGGCTATGAGGGAGAGCAGGTGCTTGGCTCTCACTCAAGCAGGGAAGCTTGGCAGGAGCTGAGGAGACCTGCTGGCAGACAGGGTCTCCCTGAAGGTAGCTAGGCCTGCAACAGGGAGCCCAAGGCAATTGGGAAGGGAAGTGGTAGGGAGTGAGTCTGCCCAGGGCTGCATGCTGGGTCAGAGACTACCCTTCCAGAGAGAGAGAGAGAGAGAGAGAGAGAGAGAACTTCCCTCCTGCAGAATCAGCTGGCCAGCAGGAAGCTCTGCAGGGAGCCTGGGGAAGAGGCTTGGAGGGAGTGGCCCTGATACACCAAGAGCCTGGGAAAAGGCTGCGAGAGAGGCCTAAGACACAGCAACGTAGGAAGAGATTCCACAGAGACAGCAAGGGGTCTGCGTAGTCAGGCCTTGGCTGCTGATTCAAGGGTCCCTATCCGCCCACTGAGGAAGGTGGAGCAGAAACCCCCCAACAAGGGGGGAGGACTGATGAAGTCCCCTGATGCTACATGTAAGGACTAGTGAGACTGGAGTGAGACCTAAAGCCCACTGTGAGGTTGGTAGACTGCTTGTCGGACCATTGGTTTACCGTGGAAGGAGTTGGACTATGCGTGACCCAGCCAGAGGGCCGAGCCGCAAGAAGAAGCAGACCAGGGCCCCGGTGCCTTCAGCAAGGGATGCAGAAGGAGAGCCTGTGTCCCATGAGCAGCTCCCTGGGGCTGGGCTGGCTGGTGAGTCACACTTGTACCTGCTGTTTTATCCAAACATGGCTCCCTTCCCCACCTTAGCTCCCGGTGTGAGGTTAGAGTCGCGTGCACTTGCTGTGGTGACCCAGTAGCTTTATGTGGCTTTTACGCTGAGCTCTGCATCCCCAGCCTAGCTGCAGATGCATGAGCAGGCTTCAGCTCCTTCTGATGCGTCCTCAGCAGAACTGCGCACCAGGCTCCAGGCCTGCGTGTGACTGCAGAGGTGTCGCTGTGCGTGGAATTTGGCCTCTAAAACCTCTTGCAGGTGAAGGCACATAAGGAAAGCCCCCCAGCTCCGCTCTCTGATCTGGGGGGAGGGGGGTGTTTGCAGGGCTGGAAGTTAGATAAAGGCATCTCTTTAACTTGGCGCCTGACCACATTTAGTCTGAGTCTGGTCGACTGACTACCTAGGACCCCAAAAGGCCAGTTTTGCAGAAATCCCCTTTTTCCGTGTATACAAGAAGAGCATTTTTCCCCTTGTTGCCTGTGGTTATTCTGTGGGTCAGTGGCTCTCGCTGTTCTGTAACTAGCATTCCATGCAGTGACTTTAAAGATGCATTTCAAACAGCGAGCAAGCCAGCAGCTCTGCTGGGAGTCCACTCAAGGTTAGCCCCTGGCCTCCTATCGTTTAGCTCTTGCCGAGAGATCGAACATGCTGCCTCCACAGCACCCTGGGTATTTGGGTTTTACTTCAGGCAGACTCCATCTATAGAGAGGGTCTCTGGTAAGCACCCTCCCCAAATACAGAGAAGTGACCAGTCAGCTGCCCTTCCCAAGGGAACTGATCGGTGTTCTGCAGCATCAGGAAACCTATCAGTCACCTGTCTACTTGTAAAGTATCAGAGCCTAGTTCTCCAATGTATGCACAAAGCTACCAGCCTGGGACCAGAACCAGATCCTCAGCTGGTGTAATCAGAAGTGAATGACAGCAGTCTGATCTACACCAGCTGAGGAGCTGGCCCATGCCATTTCATCTCTTTGACCTTTGATGGACATTGGTGCCTGGTGATAACCTGTGTTTAGGAAAGCAGGAACTACTGTTTTGGTGCAAAACCTTGTTACTTGCATTACTGCATACCGAACCCCTCTGTGCTAGGCACTGTACAATCAGAACACCGTGAGGGTCCCTGCCCCAGAGAGCAACAAGAGACAACATGTGGGTACAGACAGATATGAGGAGATAATATTGGGCTGCATGATGAGCAGTGATCTCAGCACACCAGTGATTGAATTTAAGGGTTTTTTTCATAGGCATCACAGAAAAGGAGAGTTTTAAGGGAGGAACTCAAGGTCAACAATGGTAGCGCTGTTTATATTCAGGAGGAGCAACTCCAAACCTAAGGGACAGTGGGGGTCGGGGGGTGTGTGTGGAAGTACAAAGGGGCTTGTTTGAAAATGTAACACATGGGCAATGGAGGCAGAGCTGACATCCCTGTAGCAAAGGCCTGATGACGGGTGGGATGGGGAAAGGCTGTCAAGGGCTTGAAAGGGAAGACAAGTAGCTTATGGTGGGGGGGAGGGGAAGGGTTGGAGAGAAGGATGTTCTTTAAATGCATATATGTTAATCGCTGCTATTTAATGGCCGAGCATTGCAATGATGGGGGAACCCTGCCCTGTCTCACTTCAGAGCTGAGGGAGAAGTATCAGGGCCTCCAGCGTGCGCTCAAAGCTGGTTTGTGGCCAGTGAGAGATTCTCTCTCCCACACAGTTGCTAATATTTGCATAAGTCTTGGTTGCATTTTGTGCCCCAAGTGTGGAAACATGCTGACTCAAACTACTCCCCTGATTAATTCCAGTGGAGTCCAGCAAGGTCATGCTGGCACTTTTTAAAGGGATCCAGGGTTTCCTTCTGCTGGCAGCGCTCCCCACTGGCGGATGAGAGGGGGTGGTGAGAGAAGAGAGCCCAGCACCTGTTCAGGCTTTAAGACCAGCGTTGCTCAGAGACACCGCTCGACTGTCCTCGTTTTACGGGATGTCGCTCGTTTGGTTTTTTTGTCAAATTACTCCATGCAGAGTTGGTGTGTTCTCACTCTTAGCACTGAAAGTTATTTGCGTCTGCCCTGTAGAATCATGAGACGGCTGGAGGTGGCAATAGCCCTTCCTGTAAAGGAAGGCATCCCTGCCGCGCTTTCAGGGTCCTGCATGGATACATTTTCATGTCTCTTTCATGGGGTCTGTCATTCACTGTGTCCCACATTTGCTTACGCACAAGCAAATTACCCAGCCAAGAGGGTCAGCAGCATGACACCTCCCCAACCTGCTATTCATCCTTTACTTCAGTGTGTGTGACCAATTCACTTTTAAAAAGTTTGATGCCAACTTTCATAGAGTCACAAAGCTACCCCAAGTAACTGGAGCTATTTTAAAACAAGGGAAATTGTGGGGTGTGTGTTTTTCTGAATATACAGCTTTGCATGATTGTGTGAAAATGGAACATCTGTTCTTTACCATAATTTATTCAAAAACAGGAGGAGGACAATAGTTAACTGGTGGCCAGATGCCAGGAATCCCCTAATCTGCTCTAATCCATGAGTTCAGACCATAGCCCACTGTTTCTGCCGGAGAATCTCCACTCTTCTGATTTGGAAGCAGCAGCCGTCAGCCTAGTGCTTTACCTACGTATTTCAAAACCACCAAAAAGTCAAACTCTGTTCTTTACACCTTACAATACCTAGCAGGGTTTGCCCAGTAATGGCTCCATAAAGCGCCCTACATGCCAGGGATAGACGTAGGAGCAATAGAATGAGCCTAACTCTCCCTTAATTTCAATATCCAGAAAATCTTCTCCATGGAGAGAGAATAGCCTAGGACCTAGTCTCCTCCTGGTCTTCAAGAAGATCAGCCCCTCAAGCCTTACCCAGTATCCTGGAGAGACCACGCAGCTTCCCCAGGTCTCACTGCTCACTACACCTACAGAGGCCACTACCCAAGTTAAAGGCTGACTTAGTGCAGCTGGTTGTACAGTTAGGTGTGTAGAGAGCCAGGGGACAGACTGATGGCACAGGGCAGTCGGCACTGATGTTATTTTGGGTCACTTGCATTAGGGCAGCTCTTAGATGATTCCAAACAGAGATCAGGGCTTCATTGTGCTTGGCACTGTACGGACATAATGGAAAGGCAGGTCCTGGCCCAAACAGCTTATTTAGAATCCAGCCTGCGTCAGCACTGACCAGAAGTCGTCATCAGCAGTCTCTGAGCAATGAGCTAACAAGATCAGGAGGTTCCTGATGCACAGATGTCCACAAGAGTTAGTCTCTGGGACCCCAGAGGGGCAGGACAGAGCAGGGAGACTGTCACTTTACCATGTGCTTGGATTAGGGTGGCTGCCGATTTAAAGCTTTAGGGCACTCCCAGCCACTCATGGTAAACTGGCCCGTGGGTGCATGCTATACTGCATTCAAGAGGGCAGCTGAGTTTAGCCCTCTCCTGCAGCAGTGCTGGGAAGGCCTATAGTTCGTTGCCAGTGTTGCCTTCTTTCACGCCCTATAAACAAGCCTGCACATCAGCTTCTTCCCTTCTCACCCCGACCCCTTATTGTCGGACTCCTTGCCGGGGAGACAAGTCTGAGAAGGAAGGGAGTGAAGGGGCAGTAGTTTTTGTTCTGCAAACAAGGGATGGGTGGGTGTAAAAATATATATAAAAAGGCTCGGGGAACCTTCCCACATTTTCAGCGGAAGGTACTTTGCTCACTCATTCATCTGCCCCCATGCCAAATCTCCCCCCACCCTTTTTAATTCTTAAAAAGACAGCCTTTCAACCAGCCGTGTGATGTTAACAAAGCAGTATTGGCACACTCGGCTCCCAAGCGACCCTCCAAAATCAAAGAACAACCTTGCAGACCAACTCTGTTACAGCAGCAAACTGGTATGGGACCAGATTTCAATGCTAAACTTCTAGATGAAGCCTGCAGAAGATAACTTCTCATTGGTCAATGTGCTGATCAATGGTAGCACGATACTCTGATGCAGAGAAAAAACAAGTTTACTTCCAGACTCCACAGCTCTGGGGGGCTAAAAGGACCCCAGGTTCCTCTCCAGCAACCCCAGGCTGCAACCCCCTGCCTCTGTGTGGGATACACCTCATCTTTATTACCCTGTTGGCTTTCACCCCAACAGTAGAGAGCACATGGGTCCCCGTCTGAGCCTTGTTGCACAGTTAAGCATATTCACGTGACACCTGATGTAAAGAATCTCCAAGCAGGACAATCTTACCTCACCCTGTTCACACAAGCCCAGGCAGCTTCCCGGGGCTATGCAAGCGGCAGGTCCAGCGTGTCACGCTAGCAGTAGGGTCTCTGCAGCGCGCCTGCTGGCTTGACCTTCATATTGGCAAAGGTCACCTTTTCCAAGCAGCAAAGCTTTACAGGCTGCAGAATATAAAGTTCTCCCTTTGTTACTGTTCCTAAAAAGGCTGACCTCCCCCTGAAACCTCCTCTGAGCACCTCCAAAGCTCGCACGCTAATATAAGGCACCTGGTGGAGAAGTAAAGGCTACCTAAGCACCATATAGAAACTAATTCCTTTCAGGTGGGCTTAAGAAAAGGCTCTTTCCTCTTTTCCTAACCAGACTAAGTCAACATAGGGCTGACGAACAAATGAATGTTAACTTGTACAGAGCACTCTCCATGCAACCTCTATACGCTAATTCGGGAGTGATCTGCATGAGTCCATCAGACCCAGCTTTGGGGGTAGAATGGGTAGGGAGAGATGGGTGGCTGGACACACGTTAAACATGCAGGATAAATGGGGAAGAATACTTGGGGCCAGGTTCTGCACTTAGTTACACCAGTGTAAATCCTGAATGCCTCAGGATTCATACTGGTGTAAGAGCAGAATCTGACCAGCCCTTTGTTTCCACACACACACATGAGACACCGACAAAGATGTAGGTAGTTTTATTATAAACAGTGTTTAATTCAAATTGTACAGGGTGACAGATGACCGACTGGACTGATACGTGAAATGAGAACTTTTTATCAGAACAATATAAAAAAAAACCCCCACAAATGCAGTAGGTGCTTAATACATATACACACACACACTTAAACCTGCCACTTTCTCCAAAACCTCCCTACCCCACTGCGATTCCTCAGAACATAGCCACTACACGCACAGATAGCAAAGACCAGACCTACAACTGTTGGCTATTTAAAAAAAAAAAATCATTGCAATAATATGGACCAGCCCAAGAACTTCTGTGGATTTATCATTTGTTAATTGACTAAACACTTTGTTATAAAGGAAGTAGACTAATGCTTAAATCCTATTTGTATATAATTAAGGCCCTGACTCTGTAAACGCTTATGCACATGCTCCACTTCAAGCACAAGAATAGTCTCATTCATGTCTAGGGTTCTATTCACAAGTTTAAAGTTAAGGCCGTGAGTATCTCTGGGATTTGAGCCTAAATCGTGGGGAAAGGAAAAATATCATTGCAAGAGCAACAATAAAAATGTACTACTCGAATGGACTTGCTAAAGTATCTTAAATTCTTTTTATATTAATGTGAGACTTTTCCCTGGGGCCAAAAAACGTCCCTTGTGTTCCCTTTGAAATAGAGTTCAGAGAAGTTCTGCCTCCGAGGTCAGGACTGTGTTTCTCTTTCTTTGCACCAATACGATGCCCTCCCTAGTGTCCAGGTGCAGCAAGCACAGGGTTTTTCTTTAACCCCCTCCCACCCCACCCCCAAAAAAACTCCACTTTTTTGTATTTTGAAGCATGTATAAAAAGGGAGCCTTATCCAGTGTTATACACTTATACTACATTAGTGTACAAGGCTTTCTATTTCTAACATTTGTATTCCAGTTACTAGATCTTCTACAATAATCTACCTGGGAGAAATGCATTAACCAAGGGGATTGGTCATCAAGCTGCCATTCCCATAGTTTTGCTACGACCTTTTCAAAACACATGCCATTGTTTTTAATAAAAGTCTTGGTTTAACCATGTCTGTCTCCTTAAGTGAACACCAGCTGTTAATGCTTATGTCTGGCTCCCTTACAATGATGCTACAAAGATACCAAAAAAAAATCATACAGAGCTTCCATAACTTGTCTTGATAGATTTGGCTTCATAAGAACCCAGGTTACAGCTTTGGAAGTGGGCCTAAAATATCTGGTCACTCTTTGGTCTACCTAGAGGAAACCCATGTGGTTCAGTAGTTTATCACTAAACAGTATTAGTGCAATATTTAGTGCTTAAAAAAAAAAAGTGTGTGTGTGTAAATACTACACATACTCTCCCACAGAAAAGCTTCTAAAACAGACTCTGAGAAACTGCTGAGCTTGAATTAATATGCAAACTAGATCCCATTAACTTAGGTTTGAATAGAGACTGGGAGTGGCTGGGTCATTACACGTATTGAATCTATTTCCCCATGTTAAGTATCCTCACACCTTCTTGTCAACAGTCTAAATGGGCTAGCTTGATTATCACTACAAAAGTTTTTATCTCCGGCTGATAATAGCTCATCTTAATTAATTAGCCTCTGACTCCACCTTTTCATGTTCTCTGTATGTGTGTATATATCTTCTTCTTCTATGTTCCATTCTGTGCATCCGATGAAGTGGGCTGTAGCCCACAAAAGCTTATGGTCAAATAAATTTGTTAGTCTCTAAGGTGCCACAAGTCCTCCTTTTCTTTTTGCAGACACAGACTAACACGGCTGCTACTCTGAAATCTCTCAGGACAGTTATTTGGTGTGGCAAATGTTAACTGCACTATTATAAATTTATCTCTTTGTCTAAACAGAAATGTGACCAGTGCTGTATCATATCTCTTACCTTTTCCAGCACTTAGTCGTGTTCAGCAAGTTTAAATTGAACAGTCATTCGACTTTAAGATGCTTTCTGTGAACGAGGAAGGGTTGCTAGTAGGCTGCAAATGTACCACTTAGGTCCCAATCCTGCAACCACTTATACACATGCTTACGTGTACTCATGTGGGTCAGTACGGGACTATTCATGTGTTTCAGGTTAAGTACACGCAAGTTTTGGCAGAATCGGGGCCTTAAAAACACTCCCACTCGCCTCCCACACCCAATGTGTCTAAATACAAAGGAGAAATGTGGATCTAATTAGAAAAAC
Source organism: Caretta caretta (assembly GCF_965140235.1). Classification (NCBI taxonomy): domain Eukaryota; kingdom Metazoa; phylum Chordata; order Testudines; family Cheloniidae; genus Caretta; species Caretta caretta. Next base: position 3,878,531 of record NC_134224.1, read on the forward strand.
TGGAGAATTTCACTGTACCTATTAGAGGGCATAAACCGCATTTTGGATTGATTTCCCCCCCCTCCCCCCCAGCTAAAGTGATGTTAACATAAGAACGTAAGAACAGCCACACTGGGTCAGACCAAAGGTCCATCTAGCCCAGTCTCCCGTCTTCTGACGGTGGCCAATGGCAGGTGCCCCCACAGGGAGTGAACAGAACAGGTCATCTCAAGTGATGCATCCCCTGTCGCCCGTTCCCAGCTTCTGGCAAACAGCTAAATGATCAGGATAAACTGTAGCTGTGGATTTTCAGGGGCAACAGCTAAACTAAGTTGTCCTGTACCAAGGAATCGAGCTGGCTGTTAAGGATTATTACATGACATTCGTAGCAGCAGATGGGTAATGCCAATTGTGCTCTCACACAGCAGCTGCACTTATATCCTCAGCAACTTTATTTTTACCGTTACCATCAAGCAAAGTGATGGATGGCTTATTACTATGGCAGGTCGCTTGGTTCTTTTGTAAATCTGTCCACATAAGTAGTGTAAAGATCCCCAAAGTACTTCAGGGGCAGACGTTACAAATTGTTCTAATAGGATGTATATGAAAATGCTCTTGTAAAGCAGGGAAATAGAAAAGGAAAACTAGGACTTGGGCTTAGTGGCACATAGTTATAGAATAGGGGGACAAAGTGACCTTTCCCCCCCACAGCTTTTGCTGGTGTGTGCCACAACTTTGGAAGTGTCTCTATATAATTATGGTAGCACTCAGACATCAACCAGGATGGGGTCCCATTGTGCTAGGTCCTGTACAAAACACACAGGAAAACATGGTCCTTGCCCTGAAGAGCTTAAACTTTGGATTTTTTAAAAATAAAAACAAGTTACAAGGTATAAGCTTTAAACTGGTATCCTGCCATTATTTGCGAAACAAGGATTTAACCTTTCAGCCAGGTTGAAAAATGTTTAGTCATTTTTCCAGAATACAGATATTGCTGATCAACAAAGAACATCCTTACCCGGCCAGCCCATCTGGTGCGGGAATAACCTGTCCTTTAGGTGTCACACATTTAACTACACCAATCTCCACTTTTTTAAAAAGCTGATTTTTAGAAGAGGTATTTATTCACTATCTACCCATTTAGGCCTTTTAAAGTAATACTTTACAGTTGCATAGCACCTTTCAGAGGACTGCAAGGCACTTTACAGAATTTAATCTCATAACACCCATGAGGTAGGAAAGTATATCCAATTTACAGATGGGGAAACTGAGGTACAGAGGGGCAAGTGACTCAAATAAGGCTTTCATCTACATTATAGGAGTAGTTTTTATAATGTATGTTAGGTCTAGGGCTACATGATGAGCCAATTGCATTGCTGGGAATAGAACGGAGGAGTCCTGTCTCAATCCTTTTGTCTAACATCTAAAGAATTTTGTTAAGGACACTAGCTGCCCAACAGATCCAGACTGCCCTTTGGTGTATTCTGGTTGTTAGGGTTATAAACACATATAGGAAATACTAAAATGTGAAGCAGTTCCACCCAAGATAGTCTGTTCATTTGTGGATAAGCAATGAGAGCCATCCATTCCATACCCAATCCAGCTGCTGGACACAGATCGTCTGGACACCAAGAATGCAGACTGGATTTTGGTCAATGAAATGGACTGTACCTTTATGATGATCTGATTTTAAATTTTTTAAAACTTGACCACTTTTCAAGAGCTGCTCTCTGCATTTTATTCCCCCCCCCCCCCCCCCCCGTCAAGAGTGAGGTTGGGAAATTCCAGTTGTTAAACACAAACCTCCACCAATTAGCCCTGAAAATCTTTAGCTGAATGTTACCATCTTATCGGTGTTTAAGAACTAGGCATCAGAGAATCCAAGGGGGTCTGGATTTTATGAAACCGTTAAAACTTTTAAAACCGTTCTAGAATTTTTCAGCATGTTGGGCCAGATCTAGAGCTGGTATAAATAAGCGTAGTTCTGTTGATTTCAATAGATGTGGCCTCTAACTTTTATAAATTAAAAAAAAAAAAAATCGCTGGCCAGAACACCATCATAGCCCTCTTCCTCAAATCTAAATAGCAAAAAAAAAAAAACATATTAGACAGAGCTTGGACTTCTTGACCTATGAACGTCTAAATTAGGGCTACCATAGACTTGTCCCATCTCTGCTGTAAGTGCAGACGTGCATTATGTGGTTGATTAGGTTGGACCTTCTTTGAAGAAGAAACATTGCATGCAGAATGATGGGACGCATACACCTTAAGCCCATCTAACGTTATTCACCTGCTATACAAAAATCACTTGTCCGCATAAACTGACCCCAAAGCCAAACATGATAAAGTATTTGCAATGCAGAGCTCTTGGGAACACAGTGCAGCCGCTGCAGGTTCTCCACTTTTATTTAAATATTCCATTACCCGTTGGCAAGTGCAAAAGAACTTCCTTCTAAGGCAACACAAAAACACCCAAAGAGCATTAAGAGACTTTTTGTTGAAAATAACACACAAGATTTTACGCATGCTCAACCAGACACTGTAGGCTTGGGGAGAATTGCTGGGTGAAATTCTATGGGCTGTATTAAAGTAGGTGGTCAGACTAGATCCGGGATTGGCAACCTTTGACATGCGGTAAGCCCCCTGGCGGGCTGTGGGCCAAAGGTTGCTGATCCCTGGACTAGATGATCATCATGTTCCCTTTTAGATTATTATCTCTGAGATTTACAGCTGGCAATCCCAGCTTTAAAAGCCAACTACTCCAAACAGTCATAAATCCAGCCCTATTGTGCACAAAACATGTGTACCTCCATTTTCCAGGTCAATTTTCCCTGAGCAAAAATATATGACTATTTCTGGTACATGTATGGCTAGGGCTAATTCATGGACGTGCTTTCCTTGGCTTTACTGAGCTACAGATGGTTCTCAAGGTACTGACCATAACAGACTGAGGGATTGCAATGGTGTAAAATCTCGTCTTGCTCGGTCATCTTTCAAGGCATCTATGAGCAGGGACATAAAATGGCAATAGACTGCTTATCTTTGCATATACCTACAATTAAACAGCCGTAATGCTTCAGTGTAGACACAGGTAATCCACCTCTCTGAGACGCAGTGGGTTGGTTGACGGAAGAATTCTTCTGCCACTCCAGAGCTCTCTACGGCCGGGGTAGGTCAGTTTAACAATCTCTCTCGGGGGTGCGGATTTTTCACAACCCGGAGACAGACATCGCTATGCCAGCGTCCGTTCCCAACGTAGATGAGCCCTGACAAGTGCAAATTTTACTGCACTGGTAATACTTGTGTAATGCAAGCAGGCTTTTTGGCTCTAAGGTTGCAGCTCTTAAGGGAAAAACTGGATTCCATGGTTCAGCTTTACTACTGCAGAAGAAAGGTAAAACTCTCATCCACAGTACATGAAATAAGAAACCAGCAGGTGGTCTGTCACTTGAGAACTGAGAAAAGCCTGATTCATGTTGCTCTCTGGACAAATGATGCAACTGACAACTAGAGAAGGATTTGGTAGGCTTTGACTGTTTGTAAGGATTTGTCCTGGGAATTAAAAAGTTTTGCAACTTCAAAAGAAAGATTTACAGTGGGCTGGTCTACGCTGGGAATTTACATTGGCATACCTACAGCTCTCAAAATCCACACCTCTGAGCAATGTAACTATGCCAACTTAATCCCCAAGGTGTCACAGTGCTAGGTTGATGGAAGAATTCTTCTGTTGACGTAGCTACTGCCTCCCTACTTATGAAGGGAGAGCCCCTCCCATCAGCGTAGGTAGCGTCTAACTGCACGGCTGGTGCCACTGTAGTGGTTGAGGTGTGTATACCCAGTATATACAGTGAAGATAGGTCGATTCTATCAGTTCTCTGCTACTTGTCTGCTAAGTTGGCTGCTCAAAGCTACCTGCTTCTTTCAGGCCTGCAAACGAGCCTGCAGAGATGTTCCCTTCTATTTGGAATGTACTGTAGAGCAGCAGCTAAGCAGGGGAGGAGAGCAAATCCAGATTCTGAATCCACTGGATTGATCAAGAATGTTAAATAGGAGAACACACAAAGCAACAAGAGAATGCAACCATGCTTTGTTGAGGCCAGCCAAACTCCAAATGCCCTCATTTTACACTTAAAGCATGGAGACTGAAGATGAAAAGAGGAGCACAGTACACAAGGTCTTATCCACAGTAGCTGTTTTGTAAGGCAACAGTTCATAACCCTGGCTGTAAAGCTCCCTCGGCACTGCTTGGCCATTATATTACGGTACCCTTAGGAAGTAAGAAACCGATACCACCGATGCCATTTTATTTTAAGCTTGCGAGGCGACATTACTGAACTGGAGACTGTTGCCAGATGAATGCAGATTTTTTTAGATCAGTGGCTAATGAGGTCAATGGAATAATTAATGCAACATGCATCTTTCCTTTGTGCTGGATTCCAAAGTCAATGGAAGCTGATGGAGATCAGCACATACAGTGTGCTCAGCGTATTTCAGGATACATCCCACTAGAAAATGTCAGAATTGTGCAGAGGACAACCGGGCCCCAAAAAGGCATTTTTAAAATCTTTGCAAAATCGACAGTCTCAAATTACTGGCTCTGGCTGTAATTCACTATGTAATATACTCTGTAATATGGAACCAGGCAGCCTGGCTTCCAGGCCCTCAAGCTAAACAATCTTAACAGCTATGCTGTCCTATCTGTGCCCAGAAAAGAAACACTTGAAAATCGTGTCATTGGGTTAGGAGGCCTAAAAATAAGCAAAGAAACCCTACTGGCAGAAAGCAGCACCTTCTGTTTGTCCTGCTTGCATTCACCACTGTCCTTTCTTTGCCAAGTGCAGACTAAAAAAGTTATTTATTTTCTCCTTAAATAGAACATTTCAAGTTACGAGCAGTATTGCCCGGGCAGCGAGCAATACAGATAGAACTATTTAAAATAAAAATAAAGTAAGAGTTTCAGGAAACCCAGTAACTTTGAAACTGTGTGTGTAGTTAATATCTCTTGAACTCTTCGAGGCAACAGGTCTTGCCCCAGTGTTGAGTCCAATCAAAATGACGACAGATCTGAGAGGCTGAGGCAGCACTGGAATATCAAGGAAATGCATATTGTCTCTTACAAAGAGCCACCAAGCAGCAGTTGTTACACTGGGAAAAACTAAACTACGGTCCTGTTAATGGGACAAAAAGAACCAAAACGGCAATGAACTGTTTATCATACAAAAAATTAAATAAAAAGACAAATACAACATTCATCAACATTGCTGTGTCAGTCAGTCAGGCTAAAGTGGTATAGATTTGTTTGCTAAGAGGATATGAGGGGTAATTATTTTTCATTCCAAGAACCTGGAACAAACTGACATCCTGTAGTTCCATAGACAGCCAAGAGTGACGTTCTCCAGAACCAGAAAGAAAAATGAGTAAGTCACCCATCATATACAAAGATACGATTTTATTCTACGGGAAAATTTCTGTAACTTCTATCCAGGGAAAAGCAGAAATTTTTGTTTAAAAACAAACCTAACAGGATGTCTTGACTGTTTCCCTTGCTTATTCATTGAAAAAATTTCACACAACTCTCTAATAGAAAGGGGTGAAAAAACAACCTGACAAAGACATTATAGCTGCCCTCATAAGCAATGTCCAAGAATTACAATAATTCATGGATATCTCCTGTGATGTGAGGTTCTGGGTAGACCTGCATGCAACTGAGACACTACTTGTTCTGTTTTTTCGGGGCAATGGAGTTGTGGGTTTTTGTTTTTTCCAACCATACAGTATCTGTCGTCGACAGTTAAAGGCATGGGGATATTTTTTCTTCTTAAAAAAACATCAGCTGTTCGAACACAAGCTGTGTGTTTGCTATCTACCTACTTTTAATATTACTATAGGGAGAAGGTTAGTATTTAAACACTGTAAAATTAATGTAATTGAGATCATTAAGCCTCCAAGCCTCTGGGCAGTTTATTGGTAGGGTAATAATGGCCAGGGTATTTTCCCCCACAGCTTTAGGACAAGATGTGAAATAAACAGTCTCTGATCAGAAATGACAGACACAGATGGACTTGGATCATACAGAATCAGGGGCAGGTTTACTTTTCACACAGTTTTCTGTATTAAAAAATACATCAGTGAAATCCGTTACAGGCAGGGACAGGACTACCGAGTACACAACGTCAAGAGACTACTTTCCAATTTTATTGTTTAAATTACCTTTGTTACTGCTAAAAGTAAAGAACATTAAAAAAACAAATTTAATTCAAGGCTGTTGATTTTCAACTCCTGAAACTGCAGTGAGAGGGTCAGATATCAAAACCCTGCTACAGAAGTTGGGCAACTGGCTGCAACTACTGATTTAAAAAAAAAAGAAAAGAAAAAGTACAATTCTCTTTAAAAATAGTCTTGTATTTATGACCTGTTGTCCTCAGAAATGAGCATCTTAAGCTTGAGAAAATGGAGAGACAGATGTTATCTAATCAGTGTCCTGTCCTCTGGATACAGTATGGGAGATTCCCCTTTTAAAAGATACAGTAACAGCCAAGCCATTGAAAAAAATATTTCAATTTCCAACACTATCACTAAATTTCTTTGGGTGGGATGGGGTAAAAAAACACACAAGGTACTTTTCTACCACAGTTCTGTTGTCAAAAGTAATACTGCACTGTTGCAAGGGTGGAGAGAGTATCTTCACTTTGAAATGACAAGGCCCTCCAGACTTGCACGGTATAAAAACAAAGAATTAGGGGGGAATGGGAGAAAAAGGGAAGGAAAGCTGCCGTATGACAAAAAAAAACCCAAACCAAAACAACTCCCTCCAAAACAACTATTTTTGCGCACCACAGCATTTGCTAGATTACATCAACAGATTGCAGAGGCTATTCAGGGGATTTTCTGCACATAGCCCTAGACCCTCGCTCTCCTATATGTTTTCCAGAGATTTTTGTCCCATAACGTGATTGCTCTGATGCTTGACTTACAGCATCTCCCACACATCAGAGATCCAACAGAGTCGTAGTTACTAGCATGGACTAAGAGCTAGACTCTGGGGTCATGTGACTGTTTGAACGCAGCCCAGGTAATCATCCACTAGGGTAGTAATCTGGCAGATATAACATTGACTTCTGGCTTAATATCTTTCTTAATCTTTGATCCCAGTAAAAAATAAAATAAAACTAAAAAAGTGTGTGTATACATAACGGAAGGTGTCTATTTGTCTAGACCTCACTGCACTTTGTCTCCTGTCCACATGGAGATCTCTAGGATCTCCACAGGCTCTTTGGCAGCAATGGCTGCCAGCCATTGGGCTGCAAAGTCATGTGAGCCACAGTCTAGTTCTCTATGCCCATGGTTACTATGGTAGAATTTATACAACAGTTTTGCTTAAAAATATTTCACAATTTTGTTTTAATCCCAAACAAATGAAGGATTTATGCACCGCTTGAACAGGTTAATTAATCTTGAGTTTGTTTAGAGGATTTATCACTGCATTGGACACTGGCGTTTCTTGCAGCTTAAAGTAGTTTGCTTCCTTCTGATTCCAGTTTGCACATCCATTGTGGTTCAAAATATGCCTGTGTAGTGATGTTAACTTGGCTTATTTGATACACAACATTTTCTGAAGGCTGGATGTGTTCACAGTTTGGTACTTGCAACGGGTATTGAAAGGAAAATACCCCACTTCAGTTAGTCTGACAATTCAATATCAGAGTCCTCTGATCTGACTTTGGCAAGTTCTTCGTGTACCTCCCTCACCATAAGAATACGTGTTAACATGATGTCCAAGGTCCCGGGGTCTATTGGCAACGTGGAGTACCACATAGGGCTATTAGGTACACAAGACCGCTCAGGTTGAAGGTAAAACACATCACTTCTCTGCTTCACGCTTTCAGAACTGTTAGTGTAAAGAAAGGAAGACTGTATATCAGAAGGCAGCATTATCAGTCCTGTTTACAACACAGTTCAAGAGACAAAGGGAAAGTAGCTCAGCCCTATTACCTGACGTTACCTTGAGACGGAATCACTACAATTTAAACAGTAAAATTTGGATCTCCATTCTAGTGACTCAATCTCCGCCCTTCACTGCAGTGAGCTGACAATCAGTCTCCAGTTTAAAGGGCATTAGCTGTTTATAGAACCAAACAGAACAGCTGCGTCTCCTTATGGAGGTGGTTCTTCAGTTGCAGTTTCATCCCATTACATGATATCACCGTCTTAACATAATTAACGTTCAATCTCAGAATAAAACTGGTTCTCGTGTTCTAGGCAACATGGGAGCTCCTGGTAAGTATATGCAGACTAACTGCATTACTGATATTTCCCAGGACACTGGATAACTTTTGAAGCCTTCTTTGGGATACTGAGAGTACCAGAGCCTAGCCTGCCTGTTAGTGATAGCAGAATGGTGAACCCATCCACTTGAAAGACTGGCCTTAAGAATCGGAGAGAGTGCCTTGCAGTCTTGCCTAGCAAGAAGAGTAAAGCCCTCAGCAGAAAGGATTCTGCTCCCTGCTGGGCTTTACAATTGTCACATTAAAATCCAGAAAGTGAAAGAGGCTTTTCACTGCCAATTCTGCAGAGGCTGAACTATGATGTCATATGAGGTGGTGCAGCAAATGTGTGATAGCTCAGAATGACACCTTCTGACAGTATGAGAGTGAACACAAGGAACGTGCGAAAGGAGCAGGGAGTGGAGAGAGTTGCTGGACATGGCTTTGCCTGAGCAGGGCTATTTTGCACTAATTTGGCTGTGTGTGGGTTTCAAATAATGATTTACAGGGCTATTAGCAGGCACTAATGAGATGTCGCTCTCTGGCATGTATGTTCTTTTGAGAGAGAATAATACTGAACTCCATTTCTCAATGATCTTAAGTGGAGAGTGGGGGAGAGACTGAATGATTTATACGTTCATCCTTGTTCTGCAGCTTCCTTTGTGACTCCTGGAGTAAAGTTAATCTCATCTTTCAGCAAGTAAATGTCAGCATCTCTAGTTTACTTCATCGGACGCATGCAGTGGAAAACGTATTTTCCACTGCATGCATCAGATGAAGTGAGCTGTAGCTCACGAAAGCTTATGCTCAAATAAATCTGTAAGTCTCTAAGGTGCTACAAGTCCTCCTTTTCTTTTTGCAGATACACACTAACACGGCTGCTACTCTGAAACATCTCTTGCTGTTACCTCTAAATCATATTTTTCCACCCTACTTTATGAGGAAAGTGCTACTGAGATGCTGCTTATCTTGAGCAACAGATTACTGCATTGTAGAGCTTGGCTCTACTTCTTGGAGCAAGGGGCCAAATTACAGTCATTCTGCAGGGTCCAGGATCCGTGAGCGTGAGGGCAAAGGAACGGCAGGGGTTACTGCATCCTCCTCTGCCCCTCTCCTCCACCTAGCCCGGGGAACTCTTGGAAAAGTTAATGCAAACCACAGCTGTATTACCATGCAACAGCATTTCCCCATCACCGGTTGAACCTTGGGGAACCTGCTGGTGTCTGGCTCCATTTGAGCTGTGATGTTGTTGAGGAGGAGTAGGGAGCCTCCGAGCCTGTGCAGAGGCAAAGGGCTGGGTGACCCTGGTCCTGAGGAACTCGATAGGGATTTGCGGATGGATCATTTCCTTGCTTCTTTGCAGGGTAACTGCATGCGTGGAACCCCCTTCTTGTGCGGTGTTTGGAGAAAACTCCCCAAGAGGAGCCGCAGAGTTGCCCTACCCCACCTCAAGTTTCCTTGCAGGAGGGCACAATCTGGTCCAAGTATAATCCAAAATTAGGCTGTGCCAATCACTCACCATTTTGACAAGTAAAACTCATAGAGTCGGACTGGACATCTCAGAGGGTTATCTGTGTTTTCAGCCATTTCCACTGCTGTTGGAACCTCCTCGTCCTCACTCCGTTTCCTTTTTCCTACAGATAACTTATCTGGATACAGGAAAACGACACCACATGAGCTCAGTGGAGAACAGTCCTCCTCTGTGAGAGTAAGCTGAAGCTGTCTTGTTTAGTTCTGCACCCTGATGGGGCTTTGAGCAGCGCATACATGACATGCTGTTTGATAGGCTCGCTTTTCACGCAAACTGACGCTGCCAAGTCAAACACTGGAAACAACTTTGTCAAATGAATGCCATCACTTGTGTCGCTGACCGTTAAAAAGGAGCCCAACATAATAGAAAGGATCTGTTTCTACACAGATTTAAATGCTGGATCAGGATAATGTAATGGCTTAAACAATATTTAGTTTCACCTTGTTAATGCTGGTTTATAGGGACTGATAAGAGCCCTTGCCCCCATCCACAGCTCAAGTGCTAGAACACCATCGTACCCGTGCACGGTCATCCTCGGTGTGCCTGTTCCCCATCTACCTCAGAGTGTGTACATCCTTTCAAAGACAGATCCACTTACCAGCCACTATCCTTTTCTCCCCCATCTCCTTCTGCTGCACCTTCAGAGCAGACACCCCCACTGCTTTTAATAGTAGTTATATAAAAATGAAATAAAGATCGACCACACAGTATATCTTGCTTATGCAAATGACCTTTGCCAGGACCCAGAATGAATTTTGGGTAAGTTCCGAAACGAAGGATAGGTCTCTATGTACAGCACTGCAGTAGTGTACCTGTATCTATACAGCTGTGGCACATGTGGTGAAGATGCTCGATGGCGATGGAAGAGAGCTCTCCCACCAACCTAAGTGTTCATGTAAACAGTGCTATGTCGCTGTAACCTATGTTGCTCAGGGGGGTGGAATATTCACACCCCTGAGCAACTAAGTTTTGCCAACATAGGCTGTAGTGTAGTCATAGCCTAAGACATAGTGGCCCAATTCTGTATGGACCTGTAACACTATTGGAATCCATGGAGCTACACATGGTGTAAGTCAATGTAGAAATTGGCCCAGTATCCTCCAGAGCCCATCGAACAATCAGACCAGACATATTACAAAGTACCTCCCCTGTGAAAGATGCTATGAATAATAAAATGGCATAATAGCAGAAACCACCTGACAGGCATTTAAAAGAGACTTTGTGGTCACTCATTTAGAAAATAAGTAGTGCATGTTATCAATCTTATCAAGGACTTCAACTCTAGGAGGGAAAAGTAGACGTGTTACTCCCCTCCTGGAGAAGTTAAGAAGACCTAGCACCAAGCAAAAGCGGACCAACAATAGCAACTATCTTAATAGAGAGAATTCATGGCTTATCAAAATTAACTAAAGTAGCCAGTAGCATGATGATCCTGCTTGCTGTCCTTACAAAGTCTCTGATCAGTGGCAGTCAGCATGCTTCCACCAAGTTTTCAATTCACAAACAAGTCAAACATCACCGTCCCACCAACGAGGCTCCTCTCCCAGGGCTCATTGCCACCCCTCACAGAATCAGATTTAGCTTTAGCATTTCCCAGCTTACCCATGAGCTGTTAAACCACTACTGCAGCGAAGGAAAGCTGCATTCTCTCTCTATGTCTGGGGCCTGCAAAAGGACAGTTTCCACTCCCTCCTCCTGCATTTCATGTGTGTCAACAGCTCTGGCTGGCTTGGCTTTATGTGTCCTCCGGCTGCTCTGTCTTAGGGTGTGTATGCTACAAAGCAGATCCTAACTAAGCAGACTAACTTCAAGTGCCCCTGACTTCAATGGGGGCTAAAGGTGCTCAGCATCTTAAGGAGCCTGGTCCTTCGTGCTATCAGCTCTTCAGGAAGGGAATGAATCTTATTCTAGGTTTGCATTGCTGGATGTGCTTTTGCTGCTCTAAAAATGATTAGTGAAAAGCTGTCAAATATTCTGGGCAGCTCATTCACAGGTTTCTATCAGCTGTCGGGGCTCATACAGAATTTTGGTTTAAACCCAGCTGGAAGTCAAAAAGAAAAGGGGGTGGGAGGACAAGGGGAGGGAAGTTAAAGTATCAGCAGAATCCCAAATATTAGTAAATGTGCAAAATGCACGACTACATTTTTTCCCCCGTTTTAAAATGAAGCATTGGCAATGGTGTTGGGGCTACAAAAATCCAAATTAAAACCACTCAAGTCATTAGAAAGCAGCAACACACCTGATTCTACCTCTTGTTTTTGAAAAGGTGGGAAAAAACGCAGGTACGTCATCTTGGTGTTGTATTTCAGAGTCCGGGTGCGTCTCATAACGTGGGCAAAGGACAGCTTCAGATGCTCACTGACATTCTTTAGTTGGAAGTATTTGGTATTGAAGAACAGAAGTGTGTTCAATAAGACTATAGGGGAATATGCACCGAGCTGTTTACATTCCCATAAATGTTCCTCTTCAATTCTCGAGAACATGTAACCTGAGGATAATGGGTAAAGGAAAAGGAAAAATCAGCTCTTTACTAAACAACTATCTCATTGTAAGGGCAACTCTCTGCTCTCAGATATGAGTAAGCAGCTTCAGCAGTGACCTAGGGGGCACAATGTGATCCCTGAAGATTTTCATAGGTTTAAGGAAAGCAATAAACCCCTGTTGGATGGGGGAGGAGTTGCACGAAAAAGGCAGGTCCTGCCAGACAAATTATAATATAAATCAAATCCTCCCAGACAACCTGATGCATCAATGACTTGTACATCAGGTCAAACTCAGACCTACAGTAAGTACATTTAACTTGACTGAAATCAACAGAACTGCATACACTTACACAAGGGATAAATATGACCCATCAAGCATGAGGAAGACCAAGCTATTGATCAGTGAGACTTTTCAAAAGCAAATGGAAATAAGGGTCTAAAGCAGCCATTATTTATCTCAGACCTCAGCACACGTTCATGTTATGTAGCCCAATCAACTCCTTACACATTAACACTTCTTGGGCGTGGAGCATGGATAGTGACGTGATACCTCCATTTGGAGATACACTGCTGTGACATAGTGAACTTGAGAGCAGGTAAAGAAAAGGAATTTATGGAGGTTAATCACAGATGTCAGGTTTCAGAGTAGCAGCCGTGTTAGTCTCTATTCACAAAAAGAAAAGGAGTACTTGTGGCACCTTACAGACTAACAAATTTATCTGAGCATAAGCTTTCGTGACTTACAGCTCACTTCATCGGATGCATTCAGTTTTTTCCACTGAATGCACCTGATGAAATGGGTTTTAGCCCACGAAACCTTATGCTCAAATAAATTTGTTAGTCTCTAAGGTGCTATAAGTACTCCTTTTCTAATCACAGATGTGTTAGGCAACCAGAGGTCTTGGTGGATGTAGCACCATGTAAATGCATGGGTTTTCTTTTGTTTTTTTATTAAAAGAAATACACAGAAAGATGGTCATGGATCCAGGTATGCAGTCACCACAATCACTAAAGGTTCTTTGGTACCCTGAAACCAAGCTCCTCTATCCAAATTACAGTGTTTAAAAAAAAAAAAGTGTTCAGCTGTTTTAGTTGTATTTATAAAATTACCACCTTTGTCTCATTCAGCGCCCCTCAAGTATACCAACCAGCCAACTCTGCAGGAAACAGAGGGAGGATTTATAACAAGACTTTGAAAGCCTCCCATGAAAGATGCTAGATGAAGAGCATTCAAAAATTAATTCATGAAGCTCCAAGACATATGGCTACGGGAAGCGTTATACCCATTTTACAGAGGCATAACCTGAGGCAGAGAGATGGTTAAGTGTGTCTTGCTAAAGGTCCCATAGTAAGTAAGTGGCAGAGTTGAATATGGAATCCAGGATTCCCGTCTCTCACAAATGACTACATGTTGTGGAGAGGGGAGGAGGATAGCACCTCACAGTACAGATCACGCACCTAATCATGGTAGACTTAATGGAGTGGTTCAGTGCTGCTGTTCTTTCGCCCCAGCACTCTTCAGATGACATGTACTGTAAGGAGCACCCTTGAGAACTCATTCATTTATAAAGATGGGTTTCACTGTCATGCATGTATATAAAAACAACACAATATGAAAAATAATTGTCCTACCATTTGGAAGTATTGTAGGTTCCCAGATTTTCAATAGTTTTGTAAGTTCAATCATAAACCTGGAATAGGGCTCGGTAAATATGTTATCTATTCTACCATTCTCAAACAGGTACTACAAGAGAAAAGAAAGGAAGAGATACAATTCATAGTTACATAGAAGAGTGCTGACAGGTTACTGGGTGTCAGATTTATTTTGGTTCTCTCCTACGGTATTTCTCTTTGCCTTCCTTTTACAATTACGCTAAAAATGAATGTGCATTTCCAAATGTGTTATGTTCCAAATCACTCTACTGGCTTCCCAAGTATGATAAACACAGGGACAGTGGCCTCTCTTATTAAATGGGAGATGCAGGCACGAATTATTATTAATGCGCAGATCTAGAGCAGTGTTCTGAAAATTTACCATCCTTAAACACAACAAAATACATCCCCAAACATGGCTCTGTCTACAGATGCCAGCGTAATAATTTCAGCCTCTTTCTAATGAACTGGGCTTAAATATGTTAACACACTGTCCCTTGCCAACACAGACAGCACCTAAGCCTACCAAGGGCACAACCACAGACTTATTATGATGTCACAGGCAGGCTTGTTCTCAGTAATCTTTACGGGGGGACGTGGGGGGGGAAGAGTTCAATCTTCATCATGGAAGTATTGTCCTTTAATGGCTAATGGACTAGGATACAAACATTCTACTGCAGTTTGGGAAAAAAAAAAAGAAGTTTGCTTGAAAAAGAAATGCAATCCAAAGAAATTTCTGATGCTTCCTGGATGCTGGTCACAGGCAAACCAAATTTATAGCTCTTCTTCCATTTTGTCAAGCATGTCTGGTGAAAAACGTTAAGGTGACAAGTCAACCAACCAACCAAATGAGGTTTAATGCCCAGAAAAGCATTTGATCCTAAATCTCTGAATGGTTACTGGAGAGAGTGAACAAATATGCTACCTAAGGAAAAACTGGCCCCACCTTGAACTGAGTCAGTTTGCGTTTTAAAGAGCTAGTTATAAGGTTCTGGGGGTTTTTTGTCATTGTTTCAGCTTACAGTAAACAAGCAGGCCACAATAACTCGTTACATTTTTTCTTCCTATTGGTTAATTCTAATTTTATTGTTCTCATGATATTATTTCTTTAAGTGGTTTATCTGTGATAATTAACTGCCTAGCAATGGCAGTCCAAGACTTTTTCCAGATATGCTAGCATGTTAAGGAAGGGTGTTCCTTAACCACTCATGATAGGGCCTGCCCTGGCTGCCAGACAGGTTTTTGAGGTTTGTGTGAGGGGTTAAGAATAAGCCTTAAAAATGGGGTAACCAAGTGGCCCTCATCTCCAAAATAAAATCCCAAAAGCCAACAATTACTATAGACACTACATTAAAAAACGTCTTATTTACAAACTTGGCAATGCAGTGGTTCAATGAGTTACCTGCTGAATTCCAAGGCACAAGTATAAGATGCTGTCGGGATCATATTTTTCACCGTTTGGTCTCCGCACCTCTTGGATAAACTGGCACAAGCCAAAACTCAGCTCAGCAAAAGTGCATGAGAGAATATCCTCCTTGAGTTTCACAGGTCGAACTGTGGGGAACAGAAATACAGGAGACATAAGACCCCATTCTGCAGGTCTATCCTTCTGTACTTCCTGGTCCCGTACATCACGTGAGCAAAGTTGTTACAACATCCATCTCCGACACACAACTCATCTCACGTCTAAAATAACAGTTCATCACTTTCCCATCTTAGTTAACAATTATGACGCAGTTGTTGTTTTCTGAGTATTTAGTAACATCCTTAACTGCCACCATATGTAACCAATACAAATTTTAACTGAGCAATAAGAAAATGGGTACTTAAAACTAAGCAAGACTGTATAGTAGTGTGATCACTGAACCCATGAAATAGTGACTTATAGTTTAGGCTGGCAGTGTAGGTTTCATAAATCAATTTCATTTCTATAGCTAGATTCAGGGGAATCTTGAGTGGGAGAATGATCTTGAGCATTTCCTAGTAGCTCCGGAAATGAATTGGGTGCAGAATGTTTGACTCCTTTACTTAAAGGGAGGAAGGAATTAAGCGTTTAAAGGGTCAGGATATGGAGAGTGGGAAGAAGAGCAAACATAAGAGTTGGTTCCAGAATAAATGGTCAGAGAACTCTGAGTGAATGCACTGGGCTTGCTCCCTCCATCCCATAGGCAAGTTGCTTCTGCAGACTAGACAGAAAGCCTTTGTGGGGTAAGTTTGGGTATGGAGGCAGCTCCTGGGAGTATGCAGGAAGATGAGTGGAGTTCCCTCACCCGCAAAACATAGGATAGACAAAAAATGAATGGATTGCATTTCTGTGGGAACCTACAACCAGCTGTTCTTATATAACAAAAAAATTCCAAAGGAGCACAGGGAAAAAGTTCTCTTCCTAATCCGAAGATTTTTCCTTTCTGATATAAACCCCTCCCATTCTGTTTCAGAAATTTTTTTTTTTAAATTTATTTCCCCAAAAGTATTTTAAAATCTATCCGTTTGTTCTCTTCCCTGCAACCAAACCCCTCCACAACTCTCAACTACTATTTCTAAATTAATGGATTTATTAATCCAGTTCGCCTCAGAAAGCATGCCCATAAAACTCTTGGTGTATTCCTAGGTCAGACTAGGGAAGAGGGAAAGGGAAGCAGTGGCATTGGACTCAGCCTCTGCCAGAACCCCAGAATTACTGGATGCTTCTGCTAAATATCACCACCAGTGAAAATGTTAACAATGTTGACATTTCAGACATCATTATTAGGCTCTAGAGCCAACGTACCAATGATATAAAAGGAATGCTTCGTGCCTTTCTGAGCTGTAGCATAGCATTGGGAAACATTTGGAAGATTTTTCTATGTAACTGTAAGGGCAAGAAATGAAGGGTCTGATTCTCTGCTTCATCATTCACTATAAAACCAGTGAAGAGTTACAAAACTGGCATATGAATACTTAAATTCTGGAGAAACAGATGGGGACAACACAAGGGTCAGTACAGGGTCATACCCTATGCTAGCTCAGTCAGAACCCTGCACCTCTATAAACACACCTGTGCTTCAAATCAAGTACAAATGTGCATAAAATGAACACTTGTAGGGACATGAGTGATTGTAATATTTATACTGTTCAACTTCCAAATTTCGAGTCCTGCTTCGATAGGTGACATAATAGATTAAAAGCAATAGACAAAAAAGATGCTTAAAAAAAACCAAAACCAATAGCCATGAAACTTGAGACCCGTTTCCTAAAATCCTTGCTCCTAGGGACCTGGGCCTCAGTATCAATGGCACGCCTCTGACTCCATCTTGAGAGCTACATCACAACAGGTGTCCTCCAAGTAGCAGGTTTTGATTCAACAGAAAAAAGTTTACCTCCAAATTTTAGTTCCCCTTGGTCTTCCTGTGCGTTCTTCCATTGGACCCAATTCCTCCAGGCATTTACCCCATACATGTACTTCAGGGTCATCCCAGAAACAGAGCAGCCTGGATAGGAACCCTGCATAAGATTCCGAGGCTCCACAGAAACAATGGACTTCTTCCTTCCCTGCAGGAAATCCAAAAAAGCTCATATAACAGTGTCCAGTTATGGACCCCTTTTAACCTGATCTCACAGGAAAAGTGCATTACACTTTGACCAGCTAGAAAACGCTTACACTCCTGAAGCTCCTGTTATAACAGAGTGTCAGAGGACTTCATAAAGAGTGGAGAAATATTAACTTCATTTTAAAGAAGGGACAACTAAGGCACAGGGAGGTTCTGCACACACAGCAAGTCAATGACAGAGACAAAACATAGGTCTCCTTGCTTCTAGTCTCCTGCCCTAATCCCTGGACAGCAATGCCACAGCCCATGATTAAAATGCATAAACGAGTAAAACTTGATAGTTTTCTGTGCATTATTATACAAATAAAAATATAGGCTCCAAAAAAGTTGCTTTTAAATGCTACACACTCTTTAAATGCTACCCTATAAAAAGAACACTGATTCCTCCTAACAAAAATATCTAATTTTATAGAATAAACATAAAATGTAGATAAAATATTTCCAATCCTGATCTTTGTTTCCTTATTTTGTGTTTGTTCAAACTCACGAAAAGTAAATATGTACGTAAGATTAGCACCTTAGATACATGGAGTTTTTAATATGATGGAAGGATGCTTTCTTACCCGTCTTTTTGGCTGTGGGAAGCCATCTCTATGTCTCCGCCTTGCTCGTGAACGTGAGTGGAGACCCAGTCCTTTACTGAGCGGGTCAAATGAGTCTAAAGTCAAAACAACATCAGCACAAGTTAAATTAATTATATGATTTAACGGGGCCATCTAGAAATGAGTTTCAGACATTACTAAGTATCTTAAAATTCGAGATGCCACATCTGGATATTCCTATTGCATTACCACTGGATAGTTAAGCAGTGGTATTAAGTTGTAAAGCAGCTCTGTTGAGGTTGTCAGCTAGAAGGAAGCTCGGAGATGGAGGACTCCTATGTAAGGGACATGGAATTCTCAGGGTAGGGGGAAAAGCCCCAATACACTGATGTGCTTCTCTACATAAGAAACTGATATCCTTTGTACTCATGAAAGACTCATTAAGACTCCCACCAGGACAGAGAGGTGTCAAATTCACAAGCAGTCAATGAAGAGTAACCACTATTCTCTATCAAATCCTCTACACGATGTTTTTTTAAAGTGTAAGCAAACACGTGCTCTATGTTATAGGGTTCAAGTATCTCTATTAGAGAAGATGTACTGCAGCTTTAAGAACATGCATTTGTACTGAGTAACAAACATAAGCCCTTCATGGGCAAATTAACTTCTTGCATTAAAGATAACGGAAGGCTAGTTCCCAGCAAATCATGTAGATTTTTTTTTTTAATACGTGACAGTGCATTTTTCTACATGTTACACAAACCTGAGGGAAAGTCTGCCTCCAGGTCCTGCTCCATGTCCCCTTTAGAGAACTGCCTCAGCTCGGGGTCTGGATCCTGCATGGCATTTGATCGTAAGGCATAGTGATTCAGCTCGTCCTCCCAGCTGTGTGGAGTTGACACTGCTTCTGATTCTAGGTCTCCACTGTAGGTGCTGCCTTGATCTGCAATTAAGAGGAGCCATGTACACCAAATGCACCAAACGGAAAAAGAGATGTACAGTAGGACCCAAGTCCTCTCTGCAAATGAAATACCAACCTTTCTCAAATATCTTAGGGTCCAGGAATAGCTCATGCTCAGAAGTTTGGGATCCTTAAGAGAAAAAAAAATACAACTAGAATTCGTATGGACATGAAGTATTTTACTTATTTAAAACAGCAGCTGAAATGCAGAATTTCTTAGCTCATATAATTGATCCAAAAGGTCAGGAGACTAACCAGTCAATCTCGGGCGAAGAATAGTGCGGGCAGCAGGCGTGCAGATTCTATATTCCCCACTATCGCTCTACTAATACACCTTAACCTGGGCTCCAGTCATCTCATGGAAAAATAAAACCAAACCCCCCATCATTCACACACCATTTTCTTAATTTTTTTCCTCACCTCACTATTTACTGGGGTCATTTGCAGACAAACAGGATCTTTGTTTTGACTTTTCAGGTTGCTTCCCATCTTTCATAAGGGGAGATTCCCCCTTCTCCCCCTAATCCCTTCTACAGTCCAGTCGATGAAAACACGACTTAGACAGCTGGGAAGCACTTGGGTGGCATAACCAGCTCTATGCTACTCTCCTGGTGCACACCACCTGAAAATGCACAAAGTTCTGGGGCAACAGCTCCGCACCCCCTGGGGTCTCTTACTGCCAATGCAAGTGAGACCAGCCCCTGGCTTCCCCCAAGATCAGGGAAGTGTAAAAATGCCACGTTGCCACCTCTGGCCCCCTGTACCTCCTCTGGTCCTTTGACAAGTACAGCTCAACCAGACCCAAGGTTCTAGCCCATAAACCCCTGAAAAAATCACATGTGGCTACTTGTGAGTGAGGGGATCAGGACCTGCAATGGGAACCGAGCAGCAATCGTAAATGAATTTTAAAGAAAAAACAAACAAACATGCCCTCAAAATAAACAACAAAAAAACAGACGGCAGGATATGGAAGCAAAATTATTTCTAAATGGACTATGTGTTTAAAGTATTCAAGGAAGCATCCTGGCTTTAAGAGACGGGTAACCAAAATCCCTTATGGAGGAAGGCCATTTTCACTGCATTTGCCCATGGGAAAATAAAATAGCAGCTTGCTGATGGGGCAAAAGGAAGGCTTATCACAGCATGAGGCAGGGGCATCTGGTCCAATGCAGGCAAAGCTGACATTTACCTACCTTTCACAGAAATGCTTCCTTTAATATCCTTTTTAAGATGATCACATACCTCCATGAGAGTGCGTTTTTTCCTTCTCTTCATCTTCTGCAATCATTTCTGCCATTTGAAGGAGATCAGCCTCAAATGGATTTGTGGGAATCTTCTCCTTGATGTCCTGAATAGTCTCTATGATCTTATCGGCATTGTCCAGAGTAGTTGGGATAAGCATGGGAACTGGAACCTAAACACACACAGGAAAGTTTAGATTTCCGAGCAATGACTTGTTTTGTTGTACATGAAGTAGTTTTTTGTGTACCAAATGCATTGAAGAGGATCCAGCTATTTTTCTTCCTCTGGCTCTTAGTCTGTGTTGCCCCTTTAGTCTATCTGCAGATGGGATAACTTGCTGTATCTCTGCAATAACTGGAACGATTCCTTTTACCACCACCTCTTTCCCCTACTGCCCAGCTTTATGACTCTGCATAATGACCAAAACGAATCAAGTGGAAGAGGACTGGATGGGATTCCCTCTAAACCCCATAACTGACCAGAGATTTGAGTGCCAGAAGAGCTCAATGTCTGAACACATGGCCTTTGTGGCACTTCCAGCCTCTGAAAACTCTGGGACCTAGACCCCAGGATCTGAATCTGAACCCAAGATTCTCACATTGGATTAGCCTATGCTAACTCTTTTCCTAAAAGGATGTTTACAGTATTTACATTGCTAGAGGTTCTGAAAGCACCCTGGGACAGTGGTAGAAACGCTACATAAGCGGGTATTTTGTTATAGATAAGAGAGACTCAGGCCGAAGATTTTAGGAAATCTCTCTCTAATTCAAATCTTTTGATAATGAAGTTGGGACCCCTGGGTTATAATTTAAGGTACAGTAGCAGAGAAGCTCTTTGAGGATGGGTATTAAATTTTAAGTGACCTCTAAGGCAATGGGACATGACTATAGCTCTTGCAACCATCTTTTCCCCCGAATACTGCCTACTGGGATGTGTTTAGACAGAGTAAGAACAAATATTACCCTCACTGTTCTTTGTTCTAGCGAGACCAATCTGTAAACTGCAGGCCATAGAACATAACCATGAGTTGTCAGATGAGCTAAAGGGTAACTTACAGGTACTGGGACCCCAAGTGGAACTGGCGTATACTGGGTGAAGAGGTGAAGGGGCACGGGCACAAACACTGGTACAGGAACAGGCACCACAAGGATTTGGGGTCGAACTTCATCTTCCTCTGTCATATTAAAAAAAAAAAAAAAAAAAAAGTGGTTTGGTTCCCAGAGGCAAAGGAGCGTCTGACAACTCAGTAATATCTCAGAGTGGTCCATGGAGAATCATTATTAATAATTCCATTAACAGTGACTTCTGCTTGTAACTCTCCATGCACAACCTTGTACGTTCATCCCAGTGACTGACATGTCTACATAGCTGTGCGCACACCTCCTGCCCCTAGCTCTTAACAGAGGATTACATGCCAGGTAATAAGACAGATTTACCTGAAACAGGACAGGATTCCTGTCAAGACAGATAAATGTATGTATCACAGAAAGTCAAGGGCTATGACTTAGACCACTCTTCACCGGACTAGCTTCCACCCCCTTTTATGGCAAGGGCTAAATCCTGGTCACAAAGGGTCAAATGGGAGTTTTACGATTGATTTCACTTGAATTGGAATATAACCTTAAAACGTTTAGGGCAAGTATTCAAAGAGGATGCCAAATTTGTGCCTTTGTCTGCATCAATAAAAGCCAGCATTTTATTGAAAAACTGCACCTACACATGCCAAGTGGATTATTCCATATCTAACTATTTAATTCACCCACACTGGGTTTAAGTTTGACACTCCACTCTTTTTATGGACTTACTCTAGCAAATCCCCTGCATCTTCCTTGGAAGTGACATTTAACTTTAGTGCTGTTATTAGAAACTGTTAGGTGTACAATTCAGATGTAAACAATACTGTGACCATATACACGAACAATGGCGGAGAAAGGTATTTCATATGCTGTTCTATCAGAAGAAGGATGATTGAAATGAATACTAGACTGCGCGATCTTGTGTCTTGTACTCAAATTGGGAGCCAAAACCTCCTTAATTCTAACCCTAGAGCAACACAAGGTCCCTCCGTAGCCTTCAGCATGTCTCTTGACCTCCCTGCTTCACTTTCCATGTCTATAACATGACGATAGCACCCTTGTGAAAGTTAGAGACGATTCCAAGGTGCATTCCACATGCAGTTTTCATGCACTTCAAGAAATGCAGATGAAGATTCTTATATAGTTATAACAGAAAATGATGCTTAAAAGCACTATGCAATCAAGCAAAACCCTTTTATTTTAATATTAGAAATCCTTGTCACACACACTGTTACTCATTCACCTGCAATACAGGCCTTTTTTTAAAAAGGAAGGCAACCTGACACGTACCAGTCTGGCATTCCTTATTCTGGGTATGAGGTTTGCAAGATGTGGCCTTGGTCTGGGTGATCGGCTTGCACAATAATGCTTTGTTTTTTAAAAGCCTTGGAGGTTGTGATGGTGGTAGTTTCAGGGCGTCTGTCTGAGTACTAGCCTGGTTTTAAATACAGAAAAGAAAGTATGTTAAGTTCAATACATTTGGCTATGGTATTTTGTTACAATATGAGATACAAGCCTCCTGCAATATAAGACAGATATAATTTAAAAAATGGAGAATTTGGTATGCAACATACTTTACTGTTAAAGTGTGATAACCACAAAAAATTTTAAAAAATGGTATCTTATTTGCTCCTCGTGTGTCTTTACATCTCTCTCTTATTTCTGTCAGTGAAGCAAAGGGTGTTTTGTTTATTGCTGTCAACACTGCTGAGAATAAACCTGCAAGAGTGTCTTGTTTTAGATAACAAATAATGCTGGCTAAGTTCTGATTTGAAACCTTAACTGTTTAACAAATATCTAAGACCCAGAAAGAACACAGCTTAGTTTTCAGATGCCATGTGGGGAATGCAATTAGAAATATCCCATCAACTAGGCAAACTCACGTGAAGTCACTAAAAGGGAAAAAATATAAAAGTAGAACACACCAAGCCCGTCGATCTTAGGATCACTTTTTTGACTGTAAGCAGACTGATTAGTTTTGTTTCTAATTTCCTGCACACTGTGCTGAATCTCTCTCTCTCATCATCTATTCCAATAGCATGATCAGATTATAGTAGAGACTCCACTAAGGGGGGGGAACATATATTTGCATTAATGGGCATATCGTAGTTTAGAACATCAAATCAGCAGTTTACCAGTGTACACCAGAAGAAAGACTTCTCTGTGCAGTAAAAATTCTAGCTATCTATGAAGATGTTAACACGTTGGATGTATTTTGAATCTCAGTCACTGTCAGAAAAAAGATCAGTTTAAATAACTGCTGTAACACTACATATGGAAGAGATATTTGATGTTTGGATAATATCTCTAACAAATTAGTGTGTCTGAGCAAAGCGTGGGGGAGGGGGAGCAGGAGGAAGCGTAAAGGTTCTTTTGCAAAAAACTTACATCTCCAATGATCTTTGCTGTCACAGTAGGAACTGCACCTGTTAATTAGAACAGCATAAACTTAATTTCTGTGTTGCCTAACAGCAAGGCCCTCTTCCTACAGAGGTCAAGTCTTAATCCCCACTGGGCCCAATTCTCTGTTGAATTTAATTAACATTATAGTTATTTACACCTATGCAAAGTGAATGTGAAACCCTCGCCATTCTAATCTGGTAGCATTTTACATTGGCTCTGCAGTGGTATAAGTGAAGGCACAAAGTGCAGGGCAATGAAGAACTGGGCCTGTTATCTTCAGTGGGAGCAAGACCTAATGCTGCCTATCAGGTCTATGAGCAACCAAAATATAAGCCCAAGGAAAAAAAGATATAAAGACTTTGAAATTGAGTATTGAGGAATTCTACCTTGTAAGACGGTGTTGGAATTAACCGTGGGCTGGGCAGCAGGGGCACTTGCTAGGGATACCACGTTTGCTATGACTGGAGTTGAATCCTTCCTTAGAGAAGGAGGGCCTGATGAAGACGTTGGTGTCATGGAAAGGTTTGCTGTTTAGAAAAAGCAGAAGAAATATAGTGTAAGCATCAATATTACTGATAACAGGGCGTATTCATAGCTAGTCTAACATATGATGCAAGACCCACCCTCCACTCCAATATATACACTCTTATAGTTAAAAGCTTGTTGTAAGTGTCAACTGCAGGTTTTCAATTTAGATTAAAAAAAATCTGTTTCTTTAAATTCCATATGCAAACCATGCTACCCAATCAGTGGGACATCTCAGATGTTCATCACAGCATGAAAGGACCTTTCTATTTGTATTATTATGTTTTATTACATAAGTGCCATGGGGCCAACTGAGAACGGGACTGCACTGTGCTAGGAACTGTACAAACTGTAGTATAAGAGACAGACCATGCCCAAAATCCTTATAATCTAAACAACTCAGGCGAATTGTAACCATATCCTACAAGACTCTTCACTATCAAAGGTTTGTTTAAGTCCTTGACATTCATAATCCCCACGTTTACCATATTTCACAAAAGGTACTGTTCCCAGGAGTCTCTGGTACTAATCCGGACATGAGGCCAGATTTTCAGAAGTATTGCACACCTGTAGCACTTCTGTTTCAGATGAAGTTGCAGGTACTCTGAACTTCTGAAAATCAGGGCCATGGTACCTATCACTATCCTTACTACTTAAAACACACTAACTGACAAACTTTACACTACACCAGGAGTGTCAAATGTTTTAGTGACGGTGTGAGAGTATAAATTAAATTACTGAGTTACATATTACCCTCAATCCACAGCAAAAGTCCCACTGCTATCAATAGGAGATTTTCACAAGGATCAAGGGTAGAATATGGCCTGGAAGCATACAATACGCTTTAATATTATTTATTATTTGGTGAGTAATTTACAGTGTTGCAGTCACTATCATTCGCTGGCAGAATATGCCCCTCTTTAGGACCACTACTATTTCTCCCCTTTGTTTCTCTACCTCTTCCTGTCTTCCTCCCCTCTAACACTTCATTCCCTACAGCAACTCACAGTTCCTATTCCTTTGGGATGAACTTTCACCCTCCTTCCCATTCCATCTGCTCAAATAATCAGTGAGGAATAGCTACAGCTTACATCAAGCTTAACACTAATATTTTAAGAGTCAACACCTAACGAAACTGGAGCTCGGAGTCATTGTTTCAAAATGTCTGCACATTTGGGAAGACAACCCAGAACTGGTTAAACTGAGTTCACATTTGAAAGTTTGTCTTCGCAATCATGAGGTTTACAAATGTATTTTTTTTAATTAATACGTAGATTCTGCCAAATATAATGCTGCCATGTGGGCCGCTTCAAGAAAACCAGATGCCTGATATCTCTTCAACGGACATTACTCTAATCGAATGTGCTTTTGCGAACAGTGACACTCAAAAAATAATTTATTTGTCTCGTTTTCTCTACATTGAGCATTTATGTCTACTTAACACGTAGAGAAATCTTGTTTCTCCGCTACAGAGGATTCAAGTAACAAGAGGCAGAAAAGCCCTATATCAGTGTTTCTCAACCTGAGTGAGGAGGGATCACAAGTGCAAGGCCAGCATTAGGGGGTGGCAAGCAGGGCACTTGTCTGGGGCCTCATGCCAAAAAGGGGCCCGTGAAGCTAAGTTATAT
Source organism: Caretta caretta (assembly GCF_965140235.1). Taxonomy (NCBI): domain Eukaryota; kingdom Metazoa; phylum Chordata; order Testudines; family Cheloniidae; genus Caretta; species Caretta caretta. Next base: position 3,904,408 of record NC_134224.1, read on the forward strand.
GCTTCAGCCCCGGGCAGCAGGGCTCAGGCTTTGGTTTAGTAGAGGGGTAAAAAAATATATTTATTTATTTTTTTAAAGACCAAAGCGGGTTGCCAGCACAGAAAGGTTGAGAAACATGGCCCTGTATCATAGAATCATTTAGAAGGGACTGCTAGGGTCTAGTCTAACCCGCTGCCAAGATGCGGGATATACCTGAGTCCATCCAATGGCTATTCTCTCAGTAGGGGGTGTGTGCGTACATTATTTATGAAAAGATCCACTGAACTGAGTTTCCCCCGAAATGTACATACTGCATTATCCAAAGCAATTGTTCTGTTCTTATGTTCTAATTCACATCCTATTTTACCTGTGTTGTTCTGAGGTGGGGGTTCAGACACAGTTTGCTGATTACAGAACATCAAAATACAAAGCAGGTTGCAAAAATGTTTGATCTCCCCTTGCCATTTCATAGACTCACTGAGTTTACCTTGTCTTTTACAACCATCACACTTTGCCATCTAAAAAAAAAACAGCACAGGGAAAAAAATTAAAAAACTCAAATACCAGGATAACAATGCATGCATATAAGTGACCCCCTTCCCACCTACCTCCAAAAAAAGCTTTCAGCTTATATGCTGGTTACTTTTATAATAGCCGCAACATTTAGTGGCATTGCCACAAAACAGCCTAAGGAATGAGAGCATTATATGGTGTTCTCCTGCGAGGTTCCTCTATATGTAGAACTGGTGTTCACAACTTGAGGGGGGTGGGAGGCATTCAAAGCCACAAAGGGAACCTGGCACCCAACTCCCCTTTCTACCTTTGGCTATCTCCTCTGCAAAGCCTAGGAGCAGCACCAAAGCCAATAAACAGGATTTTATAATTAAAGAGGCACAGGGTGGTGAGCTGAGTGTGCCCCAGAGTGAGTCAGAGAACAAGCAGGGCTGAAGACCCAAATAACCTGACTAATTCTGACAGTAAATGAAAAACACCAAAGAGCAAAGACTTCTTTTTCATTCAGATCCCACAGATATGCACAATTTTAACGGAAGCAGAGGTCCACTGTAGACAGTTTCACGCAGCTCTTGGGCTTCAGAAGTTCTTTTGTTATGGCATTTAAATATCAGAAAGTGTCGCATGAAAGCTACTTACCTGATAAAACAAAACCGTAAATTTAGACATGCACTCTTCTGAGCAGAACTCCTCCATCTTCCCCCCAAAGTGATTCTGGACCAGTTTGGGGGAAGCCTGTAAACAGTAACTGCACATTTTACAGTGGTTTCCCCAACGTTTAGCCAAGTCGTGTTTATAGAGCAGTTTACAACCTAAGACATCAAAGGAAGAACAAAAAAAAATTTTTTTATATCAAATTAAGGTGTTTATTTAGCTCTTGCAGTTAATTGTGACTTTTATAATCAATTTTAATATATTATCGTAAAGTATGGACAAAGACCTAGGAAGGTTAACAGATGAGATTTCTCATTTTCTTGCCCTAATTTTATGGCAGGATGCTTTCTGATAGGATTTACCTGACACACAGGCCTGCCTTTTCTTACCTTCACTACAGAATGGCTTGTCTATTCCTGAGAATCGCACTGTCTCCTTGATAATCTTCTCAATTTTGCAGTATGCACACATTGCCATTACACTACTTCTCTTCTTATATTCATCACAGCAGGTCTTCCCACAAAACTGAAACATTTTACCCTGTAATTACATGAGAATAATGCAATTATGCAAAATCTTGTTTTCCCTCCAAAACCAGTATTTTTAAATAGTTAAAAAACAAAACAAAACAAAAAAAAACACATGTAAGGGATTTCTAGTGCTGGTGAAAGTCACCATTTGATAATGCTGGAGAATAAAGTCCGCAGAACAGGTGCAGCACAAGGTGGGAGTGGAAAGGTTCCCACAGATGCACCCATCAATGTTCTTCACTCCTGATCGAAGGGATCATCTCTAGAGGCAAGAAGGAAAGCTGCCTACATAGTCATTTAATCCTTTGCCTTTCTTCTGAGGCAATCAAAAAGGAAGCAAATCAATGCCAATTCTGATGGTGGTTTTGCTGTACCGAACCTACTACCCAAATCCCAGGATAGCTGGCCATAGCAAGACACCGAAGGACTATTGCCAGGTTATTGCCCCTCGTTAGGGTTTTGTGTCCGTTTCTGATTCAGAAAGATCTGCATGCAAAGCTCTAATCTTTATTACCTTGTAGTCAAGCAGTTCAGGTTTGGTTGCAAACAGTCGGTTACAGTGCTGACACTTGAGTTTCACAACAGTGCGGGCGAAAGTGACTTGCTGGGACTGAGCAGCGAGCCTCTGGAGACCAGCTGCAGCTGAGCTGCTCATGGGACTGGGGGAGACAGTCGAGGTAGTGCCACCTGATGCGGATACCGTTGCCCCAGAGGGAATGCTCACAATGACTTGACCCTGCGACAAGGGCACCACAGAGGAGGAGTTCATTCCTGCAGGCTTGTTGAACAAGTTCTGTTGGAAAGCAATTGAGGAAGGTATATTTTGCAACAGGAAACCCATGTCTTGGAGATTATAGCACTAGTCTGCCATTCTATTAATTGAACTTTGAAAGAAAGTCTAGACATGATACCTGAAAAGCTACAACACAGCTGTAACTGCAGAAATTGCGTATACTCCCATCTGACATAGCCAGGTGATACTGAGGGATTGCTGAAGTTTTACAGCTGTTACACTGAACTTGGACACCTGATGGAAAAACAATGAAAAAAGAAAACATAGCGAATAAACCCATGATTAAAAGCATTGCAAATGGCTTTATGCTGTGCATACAAAAAAACACCAAGCATTCTGAAGGACAAAGTTAGATATATCTAAGAAAGAATATGACCAACATCCTATAGAAAAAGCAGCAGCCAGAGTAGATTGAGCACTTTATGATATGTTGACATGAGCACTGCAATGGTGGTACATAAGTTCCTGCATCGCACTTTATTGTTAATTAATGCTCACAGTATTGCTGGCAGGTCAGTAAACATTTGCCCATTTTACAAGCGAAGCATCAGAGGGACAGAAGCTAAAGCCAAAGCGGGAATGAGTGTCAATCTGGAATGTTAAAATGCAAAAGCTCCGAGGCCCTCACCTGTCATTTGTGACACGTAAAACCCTCAACCCTTTTACAACAAAAAATAAAAATACAAAACCTGCTGTTTAAACAATAATACATTTGAAGGGTTTGGCAGAAACATGATGACCTATGTACAAGATACAGGAAGCAGAGTACTAGAGTGATTAAAGTCTTCCCAATGCTTTTGACTATATGAAAAGCTATAATTTTTTAAAATTATAATTGTAGTACTAGAACACGGTGTATGCAGAATGCAAAAGAATGTATGTTCCTTGATAAAATCCCATGGTTAACTGGCTGAGAAAGAACTTGGCCTGCAAAGAACTGGAGTGTTTTACAAACAAAGGCCAACAAACAAACCAACAAACCATGCACTGGTTATCACCTCAGAACCATCATTTATGTACAATTTCATCGCAACTGTAGGCATGCCCATGACAAAACGGTGCACTTGAGTAGTGCACCCTGCCACTCACACTCACACCTGTCTGTTTCATGCTTGTGAAGAGGAAGTACATTAAGATTTACAGGTATCTTCCTGCTCTCTGAAGTCATAGGAAATTCTGCACAGGTTGTTATTCTAGCAGACAGGGAACAGGATGTGAATTCGATATCAACACAGCAGATAGATCCACTTTTAGGGCTATCAGCATTCAAAGCATGCAAGTAAGTTTACACCCAAGTACACAAAAAGAAAAAGAGGTAGTAAACTAAAAGTTGATAAAACTTTAGCTTCTATTCTTTTTTCCTGGCAAAATAAGATAATATTTAAACTGGAAGCACTGCAAAGTTAATAGTTGTGTATACAACAAGGAAAAAACATAGCTTTTATTTCAGCCTATTATTCTAATGATTTTTTAAGCTTTGTTTTCAGGATGAACTAAGTTTGATCTAAAACTAGATGGAACTACAGATGTAAAACAAAAACAAAGGAATACAGTTACCTGCAGATGTAACCATTTTAACTCTGTAGGCTGACAAGCAGTTAACAGAGCAAAAGAGTTCGGTCTTTCCTAAATTATTTGTGCTCTCTATCATCTCAGCTGAAGATCTCAAAGACTTGCACAGTGCACAGGGTGTGATTTTTGCTGATTTCTGTGGAAAGAATAAAATAAGTCACTCATCTGGAGCTTAAAATTTGTATCAAACCTGCACATTTATGTACTAGAGTGATTAAATATGAGAGCCAGTGTATGTGAAGTTTGATTTCTTATGAAGTTATTGCAGTGTTTATTACTTACAATGTATTTCTTCACTGTAACCTTATGCTCCCTCATGTTTGTTTGTACTCCTTGTTTTATGTCTAGGTTGTAAGCCCGTCTTTTTATGTGTTTAAATAGTACCTAGCATAATAGTTCTGGGGCCTCTAGCCACTGCTGCAACACCAACAATTCCATTCATCTAGTAGCTTTGGTTGGAGTGTCTCAAATATTTTGCTAACGTTAACTTTCAACACACCAGTGAAGTAGGTACGCAATATTGCCATTTTTGCAGATGGAAAGACAAAGGCACAGACAGATGAAGTTACTTGCCATGGGACACAGTCAGTGGCAGGGCTGAGACTAGAGTCAACTACCATCTCCTATCCTTAAAAATGCATTTTGTTCTGTAATCAAGTAATATTGGAATTTTGTGGAAGGACACAAGGGAAAGACAGACTATATACAATGTAAGCATTTAAACTATCAAAGACAAGCAGTTGGTTAGAACTGGTTTATCAGTTGCGATAAATATATTTTGGGCATAAGTTATATACAAGCAATAAAAGATTTATTAACCTTTCATTTTCTTTTTTTTATAAGCTTTGTAAATATTATGGTGGCGCCAGTAAGGTCTCCATAGTTAAGGTTATACTGAGATTCGTACAAACAGAACTAAAATCCCTTTTTTCACTGTTTAATTAATTTGGTTTCTTAATTTGTCCCAACAGCTCTTTGGAAGACAATTTAATTTTCCAGGTCATTTTCTGGATGAAATGTTCCTACTTTTCCAGAACAAACACTTAAAAAAAATCATTTTGAAATTTATCCCCTTTTTCTGACTTATGTAATCTGAATAATGGAACTGCAGGCTCTTCAAATTACATACTGCATGCTTACTCTAGCTACAGTTGAGGGAATTTTTTTCTAAAATAATTAATTTTTTTAGATGCTATTTGTCATAACATTTTTGTTTTAATTATAAATCAAAAGCTCGTGTCTTTAAGAGATACCATTATAATATCAGAGGTAAAGATAAATTAATAGGGAGATATGAATGACCCTATCATTGTCCCCTCCCACATTCCCCTTCACCCAACTCCCTTTACACAGTCATCTCTCCACTCCCACTGGCTCCCCACAACACTGCTTTCTGGAGTTGGAGGAACAGAAGAGGAGAGTGGGGATGTGGGTTTGTTAGAGATGTGAGGGCGCGGAGGGACATCTAAGTCCCACCACTGATTTGCAACTGTACAAGCTGTACAGCTACATTGTCTTAAAAATTTCTTCTAAAAAGGAGACAGGAGATAAAAAATTAAGGGGAAGAAAAAGAAAAAAAAAAACAAACACAGAGGGAGGATGCAAGTGACCAAAACTTAAAATATGCTCAGCCATAGACTGAATTTCTTAAAGTCCTGGGAGAAGGTGAGGGGGGAGGGATTATTTGCATCGTTTGCAGGAACAGAACCTAAGAAATAAAAGAATAAAAAAAGGAAGGCTGGAGGCTGACATTAGTAGAGGACAGTTACAGTTGTGTGGGTGCCTTTGCTATACATTTCTTTAAATTGTTTGATTGCTTAAGTTTAGCCTTAACTAGTTTTTTGGAGTCACATTCCTTTTTTAGAGATAAAAACATTCTTGTGATTTTGTACCCTTCAGTTATTGATATATACTCCCAAAATGTAACACCAGTTAATGGAGATTTTTCTCTGGGAATGTCAAAACAAAATATATACCAGTGATACTGAAACAATTATTTCATAGAGCTAATGGCTTTTAGCTGTAGAGCTATAAAATATTCACTATTCATATTGGAAAGCAACAATTAGCCAGCTATTATTAAAAAAAAAGTTAGTTAAAAGGATCAGAAAGGGCAGTGAATCAAGCAGGGTTGGGAAGAGAGGAAACAAAGCCCCTCAACTCACTGTCATATGAAAATGTTTGAGATACATGTTCGTAACTCATTTATGCAGTACAAATGGGTTTCTCCAATGACATACAACATAAAACTTAAATTTGAAATCATTCTTTCCCAGATTTCTACTGCATAAAGATACATTTTTCTCCCTTTTCCCAGTTCCTTTCCATCTAAGACCTGTTCCTTGCTCTTTCATCCAGGTTTAGGCTACAATTTTCAGCAGTGATCATTGTTTTTGAAGGTACATTTTTGCATCTGCACATCAATTACCTGCAGATACAAATGCCACCATTTAATCAGCCAAGTACCTGATTTGCAGGCAGAGTCAAGTATCTTGACATCTTAATGGTGATACCTGAATGGACAATGCAAAAATGGAGGTTACATTTAAAATATCAGGGCCTTATTATTTATCTTCTATACAGAGCTACAAATCTACAGGGCACCATACTGTGGTAGGTAGGTGTCAAACAGGTAACTGGTTCCTACACTTAAGGACTTACAACCTAAAGACAACAAAACAAGGGGGATAGCCATTAGAGCTTGAGTGTTCAACATAGGGTTCTCTTAGAGACAGGCTTGAGATATAGTTTGGATGTCAATTTGAATTTCTCCAAAGTTGGTGATGTCTGGATATGAGATTTTGGTTCAGGTCTATTTCTAGTTTATCAGAGGTGGAGTCAGAGGAAGCTTAGCATCTGCTGGTAGCCGTTCTAGGCATGCAAGGTAGCATGAAAAAAGGTATGGAGACAAAGTGACATGTTTGAGCAGAGCTTGAGAAATTAAAGGGCAGAGATGTATTCAGGACAGAGTTAATGAGAAGCCTTCAGTTGGTCTATTCTAAAGTCTACCCTTATCAATTAAAGTAACTTCTCAATCGATGGGGCACATGAAGTTTTAGGAGTATCAAAAAAAAAAGTACCTGTTTGTACCCGGTAACACATGTTGAACTGCAGAACTTCTTTGACTGTCCTTCTATTTGAAGAACGTGGCATTGGCCAGAGCCACTGTAACAGTAGCCCCCGCAATTCTCACAGCAGTTCATAGTCAGGTTATTAGCAGAACGGAACTTGGAGAAGCAGGCATCACTGCAGAGTTTGTGTACAACATTCTGATAATTCACTTCATGTCTAATCTAAAAGAATAAAAAGTAAAATAGTTAGTGTCTGAGATATTAAACTGTTCTGATCTGCAGGAAATTCAAACTAGAAAGTAGAAGTTACATATAAATTACCACTGCATTCTTCTGGCACATGCTGCACTTGGTTGAAATGCTGTTAGTATGAATAGTAACAACAGGTTTCCTTTTCAATTCATATGTAGAAAGACATGACTGGCTGCAGAAATCCTTGCTGGAGTTTGTATTGTCAAACTGCGCAGTGATCACATCCTTTGGATTTAGGATCTCTCTATTTAAATTTAAAAAAAAAAAAAAAATTTAAAAGACAGATCAGCTTGATACATCTGTGGACCTTGGCAGACCAAACGCATTCTCTGTAATAGCAGTAGTAAGAGAGTGTGACAGTCTCTCACTCCCATGGGCTTTATTTCAATACAGTAGCCTTTCTCAACTATTAAACCCGCAGAATACACTGTTTAAAAATCTTACTCTCAAATTGCTGACTTTGTAAATCTGAAGGTAACAAATCTGTTATTGAGGAAGTCACAGTGATATAAACAAAGTAGCATTCACTATGAAAAGTGACTTTTGTAACTAAAGATACCACATATGAATAACTCTCCTTGATAATCAGATCCTGCCACAATTAGGCTCAGAGGCTATTCATCTGCCTCAGATTATGGTATATATTACATATTGATGAAAGCTTGAACAGCTACACCCAAAATTTCTCTTGGTTTAGTTTGGAGATAAGGAGACAAAAGAAGATATGGTTTATAGGCATTAAAACTGCTTCTGTAGCAGTAGACAACAAATCCTGGTTCAATGGTACTTTCTTATTCAGAACAGGTTTTTCAATTTATGCCTATAAAGGGCAAAGTTTCTTTTTCCATACCTGACAGGAGTTGTGAGCATCTGATTTAAGTCATGATATCCCCATAACTAGAAACTTATTTCATGCTCAATAATTTCATTTCTTCAGCTCAGCAAGGGTTAGATATTATATAATGAAGTGCCACCTGCGTGCTCTCAGGTGGCTTCTTTGGTCAAAAACTTAATGGACAAAACATAACCTTGCAAAGTGGAGAGACTACTCCTATTGCTAAGTTTGATAAATAGCTTAGAGAGCTAGAATTTGTAGGGAATCTCATGAAATACAAGCTATCAATTACATTCAACTACTAAGCTTGATTTTACTTCATTGACTTTAGTAATGTAATTGTTTTAAGTTGAAGAGCATCTGTTAAATGCATTCTCAAAATATATTTAAAACTTGAAGAAGTCTAATTTTGTATATGATTATTTTTAGAATGGGGGAAGGGGACCAAGTACCTTTTGAGAGGCAAACTTTTATTTCCTGTCGATTTTAACTGGAAAAAAAGAAGGTGTGCATATCAGGGTAAGCGTTTTAAAAAATATATGTAGTTGCATACAACAGCCCATTTGCAGTGACAGAAAACCCAGTTCACACTACCATTTGCAGACAGCTCAATCAGCAGAGGCAGAGAATGAAATGTATTTCTGAAAGGAAAGACTGGTGGTAGAAGTGGATACTGGGGGGCCAGAGGAGGAAGGAAAGGATGTAAAATAGTGATCCCTAACAAGGTAACTTTTCTTCACAAACAAAGCCTTTAATTATTCATCTGAATGTTAGTTATTACTAGAACTAGCTAGAACACTGCTTTACTTTGAGCAGCTTGAGCACGTCTTCTTTGTAGAAGCTGGTGGACGAGAAGCTGGAACAGTGTATCCAGTGAGGCACAGTGTGGAGCAGAAGAGCTGAGTAGAGCCTTTCCTCTGGTACGCCGTTTGTCCCTTCTGGAGGATTTTTTTACAGCCAGAACAGGAAACCCGAATGGCTGTGGTTGGAACTGAAGGCAGCATTTTACTCATGCCAGAGGATGCCACAGCAGGCTGGAAACCTGATGTCAACTGTGGAGCTAGAAAAACAAGAGGAAATATATATTAACAGCCAGTATGTACTGGGTGAAATTCACCCTGTGCAGAAGGCCAGCCTCTGCATTTGAGGGACTAACTGGGATTTCAGTAATGCACAAGCTTTGTCCATACATACGTATATATGCGCCTTGTCCTGGCCTTCTGCACAGGAGCAAATTCCACCCATTGTTATAATTAAATACATACTTTTACACCCCTTCCAGATTTAATTCTCTCTTGGGTTCTGAAATACAAGCATTTTGTAGGTTCCAACTGAAGAGTGTCCAGAGTGTCTAGAAGCTCAACCAGACTTCATTCTGCTGCAGTTAGATAGCAAATGAAAAGCAAGCTAACCCACGGCGTCATTTTTTGAAGTTGAAACATGTGGAAGATTTAATTACATTTGGTCTTTCCTGTTCCTTACCAAGAGGACTGCCACTGACTGAAAATACAGCACTGATCTTCAGCTCCCCTTCCTGAGTTTTTGGCTGCTGGCCGTACTCCTGAACAAAGGGAAAAGGAGACCAAATAAACAAACCTAACAAAAAGTGACATTAAAACAAATGAAAGGACATCAATTCCTTCATAATGTGCTACTAAATACAAGATCCAAGAAACCAAAAAAAAATGAGAACTCTTCATAAACTTCTATGTCAAAAATCAAGGGCCAGAGACATACCAGACATTGTTGCATACAAAAACCATATATATACCCACTGCATTCTCAAAGCTCACATTGGTGTATGCAAATTGTGTAGTGCTGTGTGGAGATTTCATAGCATGAATTGTATGTCCCCTTCATCAGTTATATTTTCAAGACACTTTGATGGCCAAGTCTTAAAACAAATCCATGCTTCTCCCCAAATAATTAGCAGTTATTAGAGAGCTTTTCAGTTACAAAGCATGTTGCAACTTATTGTTCTTGCCCTTGCCTTGTAAAATAGAGGCAAGTACAGTCCTCAATTTACATATGAGAAAACAGAGATTATGGACATGAGGAAGTCACTTAAAGGGAGTAGATGTGGGAACTAAAATGAGGTGTTCCTGTCTTCTATTCAGATCATGCACCCCTACTTGCTCTCTCCAGACATTTAAACCAAACAGCAGCCACCACCCAGAAGCAAGGCACATTCTATATGCAGATTCTAAAGTCTAAAACAATAGTTTCATGGAACTATATAAATGTTTAAACAATTTTCAAAACACACAACACATTCAATGTTCTATAAAGGAATCTACAAGGCAGATAAAGTTTATCCTATTTCCAGGCATGTGGGGGCAGTAAAATCCACATACTGTGTATAATGTCAAGCTTTATAATATTTCTATTGGGGATGGAGGAAATTCCAAACTTCTTTACTAAGACAACTGAGTTACGTCTCTTAGAATTTCCCACAAGAACACCCAGGGATACTAGTTCCCTTTGGGAACTGACGGACTGCAACATTTAAAGTTTCTTCTCTTTTTAAAGTGAAGTTTTATCCGTGTGCACCAGAACAGAGCTTTTTTTTTTTTTTTTAACTATAAAAAAAAACAAAACTGTAAAACAACTGAAAACCACTACAGCTTTTAAGGTTTACAAATCAGCTGTAAATAGACATTTTAACAACTTTAATTATAGTGTTGGCTGCAGGCACTGTTGGTAATGGGAACAGGATCACATCCTGATGTCCATCATGCATGATTCGGTTCTCAGAGAGCAAAATTTCAAAGCAATACAATTGAGCTAAAAATTAGAAAGCATCAGCCTTGAAAATCACTTGCAGCAAAGTCTGCTGTGTATTTCAGACTGAAGAAAAAACACATTCCCAACTTAACAAAGCCAAATTAAGAAAATCCTCACCAGCTTCCACATCCTCAGTAACAAATAAAGATGAATACTACAGCGTTCTTTTACCCAAGTGATTTGTGTGTCTAAGAATTTAAACTTCATATATCTTAGTTTCCAAGTCTTCACTGACATTGATCAATATGACCTTTGATAAGCAAAGGATATCCTGCATTAAGTTCTGCTTTCATAGCCAAACCGTACAGCCTGAAATAAGAATCTGCAAATTATTACACACAAGAATGAATGTTTAAATTACAGTGAACAAAATAAATAAAAAATAAATCAATGTTGTATTCTCCAACCAAACACTGACACAGATACCAACTAGCAAGTCCTAGAGTAAACGAGATTCATGAAATATTTTGTCAAATAATTTGGAATAATACATACACTTGAGAAAAAAAATAATCACAAAATGTTCATGAACTTTGCACAAACAAAATGAGGTGAAATTTGAAAGAATAGTTGTTACAAATGATATTTCCAGCTTTAACCAGTACACAGGAAACTTCTTCTTTACATTTATCTATGAATAACATCTTTGTTCACTTGGACCCAGAAGGCACCATAGTGCAAGTTTATAAAGATTTTAAAAGAAAAATAAATGGAAAGACTAAAAGGGGCAGATAGAGAAGAAAGAGTACAAAAAGGTACAGAAAGAACAAAACAAAAAAATCCACCACTAAACAAAACCACCAAAACACAGGCAGCAGCGTCAATACTATCAGTATTTACAAACCCTAACCTTGTTCTCCTCTTACCTAGAGAATAATTATTCTCACACACACACACACTCTTTTTAAAAGCCTTAGGCAAACACTAATTACCCTATGAGGATGATATTATACCCATATTAGGAATGAGGAAGACTGAGGCATTGTCAAATCAAATGATTTGCTTAAGGCCACAAAACGATCAAGTGACAAAGATAGGTTAGAACTTTTAAAATCCTGCCCATGCCCCCCTGCCACCATATTCAATCCACTAGCCCAGTGGTGCCCAACTTATTACACAGGAGGGCCACATAAACCTACGGAGGGCCACATAAACCTAAGCACAGTCTTGTGTGGGAGGCCAAACAGATTCTACATATTTTAATAAGATTTAAACTCACCTGTACTGATTTATATTTTAAGTTCAGTTTGTTTCGTATGTATTTAGATAGACTAGTGGTTCCCAAACTTGTTCCGCCGCTTGTGCAGGGAAAGCCCCTTGCGGGGTGGGCCGGGCTGTTTACCTGCCATGTCCGCAGGTTCGGCCAATCGCGGTTCCCAGTGGTCGCGGTTCGTTGCTTCAGGCGCAGCAGCAAACCGCGGCCAGTGGGAGCCACGATCAGCCGAACCTGTGGACGTGGCAGGTAAACTGGCCCGGCCCGGCCCGCCAGGGGCTTTCCCTGCACAAGCAACGGAACAAGTTTGGGAACCACTGAGAACGACAATACTGTATATAGAAACAACCTATTTATACATTTGTGTAAACTAAAATGACGACAAAACGCTAATGAATCGGCCATTAGTATATTGTGCTGAAGCAGGCTGCGGGCCTTAGGAAATGCACTGGTGGGCCGTGTATGGCCCACAGGCCGTCGGTTGGGCACCATTGCATTAGACCAATGGTTCTCAACCTTAGAATCATTCAACTTTTTTCCGTATGGTCACAAAAATTTCTATAAAGTTCAAGAAAGCATTTAAGCATACACTTAAATGTTCCTATAACTGAAGTCAAGTCAATGGGAGTTAAGCATGTGGCTAACTGCTTTTGTGAATCAAGGCCTCTACGGGTATGTCTACACAGGGATAAAAGACCCAGGGCACAGCTGCAGCTGGCCTGGGCTCATCGGACTCAGGCTCTGGGGTTGAAAATACTACTATGTAGACGTTTGGGATTGGGCCCCACAAGCCTGAGCCAGCTGATCTGGGCCACCCACAGGTTTTTTATCCCCATGTAGACAATCCCTAAGCTCTATTTCCAAAAAATTGTTTCTAGCCTTTATGCTTATGAAGGTAATCTTTCAGATGTAAACAGCAGATGTAGTCTATTTTTATATACTGCTAAGGTGTGACAATTCACAAAATAGTCAATAAAAACCATGAATTATACTTTAGATTTTTTAAACATGACATTGCCATGGGCTGGACCGAAGTGTCTACTTTAGCCACAAATGACATCATAAACTTATATGCAGTGCTATGGTTTTAAAAAATTATGTATTACGGCATTTTTGTTTTTACCTAACAAACAGTATGAAACATTCTGGGATACGGGGTCATGGGAGGAAAAAAGCTGTTTGGTTTTGGGACTGGGGCTAGTAAAAGACAGAGAATCCCTGCACTAAGATGTACTGCCTGTAGGACTAAGCTTCAACCAACAACCAAGCGCAAGATTTAATTCATACCCAGTTTACAGGACTGGGTGTAAGGAACCAGAATATAAGAAGTAGCGGCAGCCTTACCTCAGCGTTATCAGGTTCGTCTTTAATTTTGTCTAACAGTCCCTGCTGTGGTGCTATCGCTTTATCATATTCATCATCCAAAGGCTCTTCCTTAATTCTAATATTTGATGCAAAGGAATTCCCCAGCTCCTGACCAATGGATTCCTTACTCGCAAACAGGTAGCTAGACTCCTGAAGCACAATAATATGGAAAAGAATGACACAATATCCAACGTTTAGATGACCATTTCCTGTATGTCTGTAACTATTCCCTTCCCTCTTCAAATGCTTTGGCTCTTGTGAACAAAGCAACAGACACTTAAAACCGGCAGGCTCTACAAATCTAGGATGAAATCACAGCCTTGCTGAAGTCAATGGTAAAACTCCCACAGACTTCAGTAGGGTCAGGATTTCATCTATTAAGCAGTTTTTCCACATAAGAACGGCAGTACTCGGTCAGACCAAAGGTCCATCGGCCCAGTACCCTCTCCTCTGACAGCGGACAATGCCAGGTGAGCCAGAGGAAACGAACAGAACAGGTAATCATTAAGTGATCCTTTCCATCGCTAGTCCCAGCTTCGAGCAAACGGCACGGGGCACTGCAGAAGAGCTCACCACACAGGGACCACTTGTGTAGTAGTTGGTCTCTAAATGATGTGTACAGCAACTTTACTATCAAGGGCCCCCATCCAAAGAGGGTGGGAAAAATTAAAATAATCTGCATTTGATCTTTCAAAGTAGTAAAAATGTATATGGAGACAAACTGCAAATATTTTTTAAAAATTCAGTTTTAAAGTTACACTCACACATAAAACAGTTATTTGGAAATACCCAAAACAAATACATTTTGCTATACCAAAAAAAACCCCTGAGAGATCCATAACTTACCCTGAAGTTAGTTTCTGGAATCTGTGGTGCTAACTGTGTCCGTAACGTTTCTTCTACTTGATTAGTAACTGGGGAAAATGTATATTAAAGTGAATACAATTCTTAGACAAAACTGCTTCAAATCTGTCTTGGGTCTCTGAATATCTCCAATGTATTATAATCAAACTTCTCCTTCTCTTCCTTCCCAAAGCAGGTCGAATATAATGCTCAAGCAGAATTAAGATTTTTGTTCTTCGATTAGACAATTTATTTCCCCACATCAGTGAAATGGTCATAAAATTCTGAATTCTCCCTGTGGGTTATTTGCATCCGAATGAACTCTGAGGATCCTGCCATGTTTCTGCATTTACATTTATATCTGGCTATTGATTTTTTCAAAACAAGGAAACAAAAACAACTCATCTATTTCTTGCTTTTCTGCCCCTTTCCCTCACTCCATAAGCACTAGCAGCTAATACATGATGAGATGTATTCAGTGCATGCTCTTTGTAAAATGTTCAAAGATACTGCATTTGTTACATAAGTCTAGCAAGTTTGTGAACATTTATTATAGTTGTCACAGTTAGTGGCCACTTTACTCAAGGTTGCAAAAAGAGTTTCTGAGAGTTTCAACTTTAAGCTCATCATAATTTTCCAAAATATGCCCCTCTGGGACAGAAATATTTTGTGATTCAGACATAAACTGAGATTGTAAGACATTGATTTTAAAATACTTGTAGAGTTACAAGCCTTTGAAAATGCAGGATTGGGTATGCACAGCAGTAAATACCCGAGATGTAAATTGTGCAGAACACTAAAAGGCAGCAATCAGAAACCTCTCATTCCAGGACCAGTCTTACAGCCTACTTTCTCCCCATTCCCAGAGATTTCTGAACATGATTAGATCATATGTTACTTCAGCTTGTTTTGTTACTGTCAAGCTTTGCATCCCACACTGTACTGAGGCTTCCAGAGCCTGGGAAGTTTGAAATAGGTGCATGGGTAGCAGGACCACTAGACCACTTTCAGGCTCCCTTGACTGAGGAGAGGATCCCCAGGCATCCCTTTGGCCCTGTCCATGATGGTTGGAGAGAGAGTCCAAGAAGCAAATTCCTTGTTCCAGTAGAGAGAGTGTCTCAAAGCTGCTCTCTAGCTGACTTCTTGAAGGCACTAGTGTAGCTCTAATAAACCTTCCCCCATTGCCACTATGAAAGGCACATTCCTTGAACGGCACACATATTAATAGCATGCATTTCACAGAAGTATCAGTGCATTACTGACAAACTTTTAAAGACAAAAATCACGGAAGAGAAAAATGGAAGTATAAAGAGACTGCAAAGAACATGATCACAATCACAGTAAGAAAGTTTAAGGTGACATTGAGCTCACTTAATAAAGCCTCAATTAACAGGGTTTAGGTTGAGATATTCCGAAGAAGGCTAAGGGAGTCAAGCACCCAATGCCTAAAGGCTAGAATTTTCAGAAGAGCCTAAATACATAATTTATAAAATATGCATTTGTCATATTTCAAGGTTTAATGTAAAATACTTTCCCTGCATTCAAGTGGACACATTACCCTCCCCAAGATAATGAGTTACCTAACTAACTCTATGAGTGGTCTGTATCTAGTTCTCTTTTTCCCCTCTCCTGAGCTGTTATTTCTGTGGGTTAAACTGTTACCTGCTTTATCAAGGAAACTGCTTTTCAATCTGGAATCCAACTCTTTAGGAATTTTTTCCAAACGTTTTTCACGTTCTTGGAAAGGTCCTTCTCTGCTTTTCTCTTTTGTTGAAAAAGTCTCTTTACCATTATCTCTTGCTATGCTAAAATCCTTCCGAATGGGTTTAAATATAGGGCCCTGGTCACATGATGAAGTTATGTCCTTTTGGATTGCATTTTGTATTTGCAATTCTTTTTCACTGTCCAATTCGTGTTCTGTAACTCTCTTTCCATCCTCCAGGTTATCTTCAGTGTGAATCGTAGAAGGGAGACTGTCTTTTGGAGTAAAATTTTGATCGTCCTCATTGTCACTCCCAACAACTGGAATCCCTGCAAGATCTCCCGAGTTCAGAAAATAATCATCTTCATCCAGCAGTGAGTTTTCAGATCCCGTTCGATTCTGCATTTCATAGGATATGCTTTCAAGGGCAGGTATTAAATTGTGATCCGTGTCCTCAGACATTTCTGCATCCAGAATATCACCACCTATGAATAAGGAAAAAGAGTGTTCAAAAACCACCATGTTTGGGTTTAACAGAGAATATGCGTACAGCATTAAACTTTAGCTTACTCATAAATACACACATAAATAAAAGAAGCACTTACATTTCTCTGTAATGTCAAAAACTGCATTAGATTTGTCTTCAAACTGTAAGAAGGAAAGCATTACATGATTATCCATGGCAAGTGTGATGTACTGTGGTGTAACTTACCCTACAACAAAATTCACAACCCACCACCACCAAAATTGTCAATACAAGATTTTGTAAATTAGGATTACTCTATTCTGCAATATAACTGATTAGAAGTTGCAAAGTGACATTTATTGTAGCTGCTTTAGTAGTATACAGAAAAGCACAGCTATGGAGTTTTAGAAATAATACTGCCTCACTTAAGGGTAAAAAACCCCCCAATTTAGTTTAATCTCCACCCCACCCCAAAAAAAAACACAACAAAAAAAACCCACACACCCAAATAAGTAAAGATCAGGGATTCCACCCAACGGAAACTAAGGCCTAATGTAGTCCAAATTAGCCTTTGTCATACCCAAATACTAAGGTGACCAGCACACTATGAATACAGAGACCACAGCACACAGAACTTCCATTGACCTTATGGGCTGCATAACCATAACGGATACTCTTGCCATTTGGCCAGGGAATCTTCCCTTTTCCGTAACACACATATAAGGTAACACCTTATTTCCCAAGAGTTTTGACAGTGCATGAGAGTAAGGGACAGAACTGAAAAGTGCTTGTTTTTATGTATTGTACGGAACATGTGTTTTCATTATACATTCCCTGATAGATGTTAACATTGATAGCATCCTTTGAGGCTTTTCAAAGCAAGAATGTCCACCAAGGAGAACCAGAATGTTCAACAGCATTATTACTATTTCTTCTGGTGACATATCTTTCCTTTCAGTGGAAATCGTAAAGCTTCCTTTTTAAGTCATATCTGCTTTCTGAAGGCAACTGTAAGAGGTAAAGAAGTTAAACTTCCCATCGAGGCTAGAATAATCTTTGCCTTCCTCATCTGGAGCACAAGATAAGATTAGACAAACAGACATCCCCTTAGGTAATGTGTAGCTCCTGGAAGGTTTGAGCTTTCTTACTGTTGCAAAAAGGAGGACTTGTGGCATCTTAGAGACTAACAAATTTATTTGAGCACAAGCTTTCGTGAGCTACAGCTCACTTCATTGAATGCATTAATTTGGTAGTCTGGTGAGATGCAAATCTCAGGCTGGTCTGTGGGCCCAATTCTCTTCTCAATTACACGAGTGTAAATCAGGAGTATTTCCACTGAAGTGAACAGAGTTACATTAGTGTAAAAATCACTGTGAGAATAAAATCAGGATCTATAAATCCAGAACTCTTCCTAGCGCTGGTACCTAGATATTGAGAACTCAAGAGAGAAGGATGCAATACTGGAAGTATCCCTGGTAGCAGATTCTCAGTAGGCACTTGCTGCCATTTCCCCAGGGTGTGCAGGTATGTAGCCATACTGGAAGTCTCCTGTAAGAGGTTCAGTTCTACATCCAGATCCAGTAGCAATGTTTTCACTCTTCTTCATGAGGACAAAGAACATACTAGAGAAAACTTGCTAGTGAGGCATTTTAAGTTTCCAATGGAGGTGAGACATTAGATCAAACTCATTCTCCTTCTTGAGTTGCATTAAAATCTTAAGTGATTCTTGAGCTCTTGAGCAGCTCTGAGAACTATTTCTTAGGATCCACCATAGCCTTTGGTAGTCATCTTACACGTGTTCAGAATCTAGCTCTTTTTCCTCCTCTCCAGGTCCCATACGTGCTGGCAAAGTGCTGAAGTCCTGTAGTTCCTGGAGGCTAGAGTGCTAGAACCCTAATTACTTCTGCTCCATGGAGGGGATTCAGAACCATAAAATGTTAGAGATGAAGAAGGGGCCAGAGAGATATTTGCTTTATGGCAGATTTGCAGGATGTGTCCTTTATGGAATTCAAAACTTTGCCATGATCAATTTGACAAGGAATCAGACGATAATGGAGTCTACATGGAGGATGCTGAAGCTGGAAAGTTGTACCTCAAGAACACATCAATTTTTCCATCCTTGAAGTCTTTTGGAAAGAAATCACTGTTAAAGAGACATTTATCCTGTAGAGGACCTCTCTAACTTGGGCACTTTCACATAGTACTGTACAATCCTTTGTCACTTTATAGAAACTGAGAGATCCTGTGAATTGTCACCTGTAAGTTTTGCCCCTTCAATAAACTAACTGCTTCATTCAGGGAAATGAGAGGTTCAACTTAGATTGTAAACAATAAGTGTTTGTACAGCACCTAGCATTATGGGACTTTAGGCGCCAACATACAATACCATGTTCCTTCTCTGAACAGGCAGAAAAATATTTGCAATTTAGACGGCTTGGAATGGCTCTTTAAAGTGTTTACCACATTTTCAACCATCAGATTATTCTTGAAGGAAAAACCTGTTTTGGATTTGTCTCTTTCCTCTATGGAGCTGTCAGAATGAGAGGTGATGTGTACGTTTTCCTTGGGCGTTAGTAGATCCTTTTGGATTTATTCTTTTTACAGGATTCAAGGCATACATGAAAACATGAATAGATCACTAGTGTGTTTTTATTTCTACTTTGTTTTACCCTGCTGGCAACCATTGAAGGCCCTAGTTTTATATACAGTATATCACACAATCCACCTTAGAATTAAATATCCTTCTTGATAGGTTCCCTTCTTGGGACTCTTAGCAGACTTGGAGGAGCCTTCAACCACAGCAGGAACAAGGAGTAATTGACCTGGGAAAGACATACTGGAGTGTAACTACTTAGGTCAAGGCAGAAGCAAGAACTGAGAACAGAGGTACCAAGTCTGGATGTGTTGGAGAAACTTCTCTGCCTATTGCCAATAAGGCCAACTATAAAGCTTCAGAAAATAGGGACTATAATACTTGATCAGTCTACCTAGTCCAGTATACAGTTTCTGACAGTGGCCAGCACCGAAACCCTCAGGTGCAAAAATCCTCAAAATGGACAACTCAATGACCAGCCTATTGCGACTGGGGAAAACATCCCCTATCAATCAGTGGTTTAATTATACACTGAAGGGTGAGGGTTTATATCCCTTTTTTCCCCTCTAATTAATGTAACTGTGGATATTCTCACTACTCATATATATTTCTAATCCATTTTTTAATCCCATTAAACTCTATGTCTCCATGTTATCTCATGGAAGTAACTTCCATGTTTATACATTTTGTTGTAACAAATAATTATCTTTTAGCAGTTTTGAATTTGTTGCTTTCAATTTCTTTGGGTGCCCCCACCATTCTTGTATTACGAGAAAGGGTAAATAAGAATGCCCAACTGGCCTTCTCTATACCTTCTTTACTTTGTATACTTTTATCATTCTATCTCTTCATTGTCATCTCTCTAAGAAGTCCCAATATTTCCTCACATGGAAGTCTTTCCATGCCCCAAACAAATGTCCTCTATTTCTGAATGCCCTCTATTTATTCTGCTCTAGCCTTTTAGAAGGTGCCAAGAAATGAACAAAGTATTCCAAGTGTGGATATATATTTGACTTATACAATGATATTAAACATATTTTTCTATCCCATTCCTTATGCATCCCAATATTGTTTAGTTTAAACAAAAAACACTCCTGAATATTGAACAGAAATTTTCACTGAACTTCCAAGGAAACCCTAATAATGGCGTAGCCCCAACTTGTTGGGGAGCAGCCCTGGTTCTTGAACTATCCAATCTCCCTTAAGTCTATCTAAGCTTCTGCTCTTCTTTACCATCACACTGTTGCATTGAAGGAACAGACCCCAAGAGCCATTTGGAGGTAGGGGCTCAAATTGCTCAGATTGTCTCCGGAAGAGGTACCTACCTCTTCCTATGGGCATAAAAAGACAACTTCCTTCATTTTTTCTGCACTGAATAAGTACCGAGCAAGTACAGCACCTGCATTCTCCTTTTTCCCTTTTCAGCCATCCCCCAAAACTTCTCTGACCTTCCAAAGTTGAGGCTAGACTGCCTAGTTTTCTAAGGGCAGAACCCTGTGACATGAACTCCCACAGAAGTCTTTGAAGGTTGAGAGTTCTGAGCACCACACATCATCAAGACCTAAAAACATAAGTCTGCAGATTGGCTATTGCTTTTTCAAAAAAGGCAGATGTTTTGCTTGTCATAGTGCAATCTTAGGCGGCTCACCCTTCAAGTGTCTGCTCTACCACTAGTGTAGCTCTGATGAGTGGAGCACAATTTCGTTCTAGAAAATTTTAGGAGAAAAATAATATAGTCCTATAGTTGCATAACTGGAACAAAGAGCTAGCTTCAGAGTTTGAGGTTATTTTCATATACAAAATAGTACGTAAGTGTACAGAGCAATTTCTCACAGCACAGTATCCTACTGATTACAAGAAGCAGTACACAGCTACTCTACACGGGGATGAGAACATAGCCATCTTATAGGAAACAGAAAAAGTCAATATCCAAAACCAAAGTGTTGTTGCACTGAGTAATATAGGGACACTAAAATAGCAGGGTTTTTATAAATTACCATATTATGCTAATACAGATGTTCTGGTGTGATATTATAAGTAGACTCACAACAACTGCAATTAACAAACAAGAGGAGGCGGGAGGAAAGTTTTTCCCCATAAAAAGCTGCTTGACCTGCACTGTCCCAAAGCAGAGTTTAAGGAAGCTAGCTGCAAAAATTAGCAATAAAATAAGATAAATGAGTGTTCTTGCTACTCACATTACTACATCACTTTGTACTCCTGACTTGACTGCACATAGGTTTTAAGAGACAACAGGACAATTGACACACTCCTTACCAGTGGATCATAATACCCTCACACTAGTTACCACAGGCCTTATTGGGTGCTTCTGCATGTAGTCTTATCCCTTTAAATTGTATACATACTGGAAAAAATGCTGCGTTGCATTTAAGGCAATGTTCTGATCCTCTCTCTGACTACAATACTTCACGGTAGCTCTACTGTAAGATCTACAGCTCCAGTCAACATGAGAAAATTGTTAGTCCATACCACTTTAAATTCTTCTGAACACTGCCTTCACTTTGCCCTAGTTTGGTCTCCTTACATCACTGGCAATGTGTTTTAGTGATCCAAGTATGGAACTGGAGTCCAGGAATTCTCATCATGGCTCAACTGCTGACCCACTGCATTACTCTGAGAAAGTTAATTTGAACATTGCACCTCAGTTTCCCAAACTAGCGTGAGGATGCCAGTACTTCACGAAGATGTTGTGAGGATCACTTAATATTGGTAAAGCTATTTAAACATGCAAGTTGCTATATAAGTAGCAAGTATTATTTTGGAAACCAGATCCTACTGCTTATAGGTCTGATCTTGCTGAGCACCTTCAACCCCTATTCAAGTCGGTGGGAATTGGGGGCACTCTGCATATCACAAGTATCCCACATATTGCAGGGCAGAGCTCCATGTACTGTATCTATCACCCACACTTCTTTATGATGCACATTTGTTATAGCTAGAAGGACCTGGAAGAAGATGGAGCACACCAAGCTCCAATAGTCTGTGCCTGATGTTCCAAGTGTATTTCCAAAAGTGATCTTAATAAATTGAGGCAAGATATAGGATTACTGCACCACTTTGCTAGCCAAAGAGTATTTTTCTAAGTGAGGATGTTTTATTTTGCTATGTATTCATGTCACATCATTTCTATAAAGTGCACTTAGTGTGATAGGTATGCTTATGACAGCTAAATTCTGAAACTAGCAAAAGTTATGTGTTGCTATTTTTCATAATGGAGATGTTTTAGAAGAATATGGATTTTAAGTATTTTCTCAAGTTTGAAGATTACATTATCTTGTATTCTGCATATCCAAAGTGCTCTTCAGCTGTGCACACAAGAAGCCTGCTTAAGTGTTAGCTTGTCTAAAGAAAATAAGGCTTTTGATAAGCTGGGCACCAAAATATTTAGCAGAATTGTCAGATTAATTGAAGTAAATCCGATATGTTGTGCTTTAGTTTAATTCTTCCTTTTAAGCCTAAGCATCTAAAAAACCACACTGCTGTGTAAAATGTATTTTACTCAAGTTGCAAGGCACATCAGAATTATTAGACACTAGAAAACTCACCACCAGCCCCATTTTTTGCCTGGCATAGGTGACAGAAGGGCATTAACTGTAGTTTAGTATTAAACACTTTAATTTGAAATAATTAAAAACTTGTTCATAATTACAATGTCATTCAAAATGGCAACAACATCCATAAACCAAACATTTAACTAATAATTATTTTTGTGTAATACAAAGAGTAAGGCTGCCTTGAGGCTGGCAATTTCATTTTTTATGCAAAACAGGTAAGTATAACATTTTTTAAAAACAAACCATTAAGTTCCCTCCCTTGTTCCTTTGTAACAATCCCTTGGAAGCTTGAAATATTTTTTCCCTTCACAGTTTTTCACCACATAGGTTTTAGGGCTGATTATAGGCAGGGATGCTAGGTCAACTGTAATATATATTTTTTAAATCACAGATTCCACAGTTTCCTACCTCCTATGCAGTTTCCCATGTGCGCACACACCACAGCCACATCGCTTTGGAAAACAGAAAACTTTTACAGAAGACAGAATTTTTTTTAAAAAAAGGTCATTCAAAATGTAATTAATATTCCTGAACCCAGGTATAACGAGGTCAGGAAGTGCTCCCTGACCCTTGGTGCATGACATCACTGGAGGGTTGTTAGGCATTCAGCCAATCACATTGCCCCTCCTAGATTTGAAACCTGTACAACACAAATAGTTAAAATTAATCAGTGGGCCATTCTTAGGGCTCCTTTTGCAGAATAACAGAGAGACCAATTGATTCATACCTTCAAACACCTAGAGAGTGAGGAGAGCAGAGGGTAACAAAGAGCCAGCCTGCTGCAAATACCTGCTACAGGAAAAGAAGCACTTCAACAGGAAGAGAACCCCTAGAGGTCAGAAGAGCCATAGAGATCTGTGAATAAGAGAGCCACAGAGTAGTGCATTAAAGACTGCTATTTAATTCTACAGAGCCCCCTAGCAGCTTCAGCAGTTTCAGCTGCCTGTAGCTAGCGTCTTATTTCTGCCATTCAGTTGCAGTGGGTGTGTAATGTATTTCTGTGTTATTTCTGGAGATAGTTGAAAAAAAGTTTTGCTATAACATGTCTCTGGAATTTTAATTTCTACTACACTGTAAGCATTTTTAGATACAAATCTATTCTGAAACAGAAAAAAAAATACAACTAAATTTAAATTTAATAATGGGGAAGTATCAACAAGACCCTATCATTTCTCCACATGTATTGGGGGGGGAGGGGGGAATATATATGGGTTGTCACTGAACTTGTCAATCTACTTTTTAAGTCAAAGAAACTGCATTACAACATGCATTTTAGAGAATAATTGCCAAGTACATAGAAGTACTAATACTGTGAGATGTACCCTTTAAAATCAGTGGGACTGTAAATACTCAACAACTCATAGGATTGGGCCCAGATTTTTTTAAAATCAAGATTTTAGCCTAACCTTGATAATGTCCCTTTAATTACAGTTATTTTTTTCTTTTTAAGCATAGGCAATTCCTAACAATTCTACATACATGTTAAAAAATACCAAGGAAGACATTTTTCTGTTTCGTATTGCTTCTGACCTTGTTATTCACGATAAAATGTAAAGCTATGCTTCATCCAAGGTTAATAGGCCACCTAAGCACCAAAATAAAAATTCTCAAAATATCCTTAATAGATTAACAGTGAGTTGCTAGCATCTTTACCCAAGCATCTAGGCTCCTACTATACATGAAGCCTGACCCTACATTATGCTGATGGCATCACCCCCACCCACCCAGAAATCTCAGTTGCAGATTGCAACAAAGCTATAGGAGGTCAGGCAAATGGTTTCCTCACATGCATACACACACTTTATTGCATATTTTTGAAAATTATTTGGTACTCGTAGTTTGTAACCAATAAAAGCAGAAGGGGCTCCTACTCCCATAAAAAAAATCCTCACCAAAAAAATGCAATAATGGGGGGAAACCTTCCTACCTGGCCCAATGGCCCCCAATAGGAAGGCTGTGGTTTGCAGCAGTTTTGTGCTGGTTGCAAAACCACCAGCCTGGTGCACATGGAGCGGAAGCCTGCCAATCTAGATGCCTGGAACCTACAACCATTTAAACAAAACAAAACAAAAAAAAAGGGGGGTGGGGGGAAGCGGGCAAGAGGAATTGGGGGGGTTACATCAGTTACATGCTGAACATCCTTCCTCCTCCTGCCATTTAAGTCATTATACACACATCCCCCAAATCCATGGATTGTGGTGAAACACATCTGCAACTCACGTTTAATTTTAGAAGAATTATACCGGTGTAAATCAGGAGGAACTTCACTGAAGTCAGAGTTACAATGGTATAAAACCAGGATGAAATCAAAATCAGTCCCTATACATTTTATCAGCAAATGTTACTGATGTGATATTCATTAGATGAAATATTCCAAACCAAGTTTCACTTTACATATTTTATTAACCCATTAGAATGTTTGTATTTTCCAGACTGAAAGTGTATGCTTAGAAGAATTTGTCCGCAGCTTCTAAAAAGTTAACATTTCCTCAGTTAGGAGATTCTATCCTGCAAGGTGCTGGAGAGCCCTTTGCTCCCATTTAACTCAATGTGAGTTGAGGAGGTCACTCAGTAACTCACAGGATTGAGGTTTTGATCACGTCATAAAAAAACAAAAACCGTGCGTTTAAATTAATACAGCCAACTGACAATGATGACTACAAATATACTGTTTGGGGCCAGAGGACCAGCATACCAGAATCTAAGAGTCACACTTTCCTTTACTCAGTGTATCTCCCAAGAGGTTAACTAGTTAACCACACTAACAATTGTTTTGTCAGAAATTATATTACTAACAGAACATCAATTTCCATCCCACCATCAACCTCAGCCTGGACCAGTCCACACAAGAGATCCACTTCCTGGATACTACGGTGCTAATAAGCGATGGTCACATAAACACCGCCCTATGCTGGAAACCTACTGACCGCGATGCCTACCTACATGCCTCCAGCTTTCATCCAGACCACACCACACGATCCATTGTCTACAGCAAAGCTCTACGATACAAACCGCATTTGCTCCAACCCCTCAGACAGAGACAAACACCTACAAGATCTCTATCAAGCGTTCTTACAACTACAATACCCACCTGCTGAAGTGAAGAAACAGATTGACAGAGCCAGAAGAGTACCCAGAAGTCACCTACTACAGGACAGGCCCAACAAAGAAAATAACAGAACGCCACTAGCCATCACCTTCAGCCCCCAACTAAAACCTTTCCAATGCATCATCAGGGATCTACAACCTATCCTGAAGGACAACCCATCACTCTCACAGATCTTGGGAGACAGGCCAGTCCTTGCTTACAGACACCTCCCAACCTGCAGTAAATACTCACCAGCAACCACATACCACACAACAGAACCACTAACCCAGGAACCTATCCTTGCAACAAAGCCCGTTGCCAACTGTGTCCACATATCTATTCAGGGGACACCATCATAGGGCCTAATCACATCAGCCACCCTATCAGGGCTCGTTCACCCGCACATCTACCAATGTGATATATGCCATCATGTGCCAGCAATGCCCCTCTGCCATGTACATTGGCCAAACTGGACAGTCTCTACGTAAAAGAATAAATGGACACA
This sequence comes from Caretta caretta, assembly GCF_965140235.1. Classification (NCBI taxonomy): domain Eukaryota; kingdom Metazoa; phylum Chordata; order Testudines; family Cheloniidae; genus Caretta; species Caretta caretta. The sequence goes on from NC_134224.1 coordinate 3,930,741, forward strand.
AATCAGTCGTCAAGAATTATAACATTCAAAAACCAGTTAGAGAACACTTCAATCTCTTTGGTCACTCGATTACAGACCTAAAAGTGGCAATTCTTCAACAAAAAAACTTCAAAAACAAACTCCAACGAGAGACTGCTGAATTGGAATTAATTTGCAAACTGGATACAATTAACTTAGGCTTGAATAAAGACTGGGAGTGGATGGGCCATAACACAAAGTAAAACTATTTCCACATGTTTATTCCTCTCTCCTGCCTTCCACCCCCACACTGTTCCTCAGACATTCTTGTCAACTGCTGGAAATGGCCCACCTTGATTATCACTACAAAAGGCTTCCGCCCCCCCCCCCCCCCTCCTGCTGGCAATAGCTCACCTTACCTGATCACTCTGGTTACAGTGTGTATGGTAACACACATTGTTTCATGTTCTCTGTGTATATAAATCTCCCCACTGTATTTTCCACTGAATGCATCCGATGGAGTGAGCTGTAGCTCACGAAAGCTTAGGCTCAAATAAATTGGTTAGTCTCTAAGGTGCCACAAGTCCTCCTTTTCTTTTTGCGGATACAGACTAACAGGGCTGCTACTCTGAAACAGAACATAGGTTGTTTTATTAAACTTACGACAATAAGTCTTTGAAGACAGTGATAACTCTAGACAGAGTCTGTTTTCTTCTGGTTTTGGCTCTAGTCCACCCCCAAATAAGAGACCTACAAGAGGGCTTTGCATATAAATTAAGAAAATACAGGAATGGGCTATCCTCTGGTTGCTGAAATATTACTTCAGGGATTCTCAGACTTTTTCACCATGTGGTCGACATTATGTTAATAGATTGATTGGTGGACCAGATAACAGACCTGTGGTCTTTACCTCCCTTCCCAAAACTGTCCTGTGGCAACTACAACAGTTGCTTACATGGAAGACAGGAAAGCCTTTATTTGTTTTTAGATACCTCTACTACAATGTGTTTTGTCCTTACTGAAACAATGTAATCAGGACATTGACTTTAGCTCTTTAATTCATCTTCCCTGCTGATGCTTTCTTTTGTCTGTTCCTCCTCTCTCTTTTACATGGTGCCTTGCCACCTGATCCTCTCCTTCCCCTACTCTCATAATCATGGACATTCCCCTCCAGCTGGTGGCTAAAATTCCAGTCCAGCTTGTGGTTCTAGTTCCCATGGCTGGCTCCTATTTCCTCTTCTCCTCCTACACAGTTGTGGCTCTTAGTAGAGGCAGCTAGACTGGATGCTCCTCCTTGTTTCCAATGTCTGCTATACATAATCTGGATACCTCCAAAAACATTATTATGTGACCCAAAAACTCCCAGCAACCCACCAGCAAATGCTCCACAGGACAGTTTTGAATTGTTGCACCACATAAATAAATGGGAGCACAAAAACAAGACAGTTTGTACAAGATGCCCCAGTAAAAATAGCCAACATAAATTAAACATGCTGGAAACAACTATCCAAGATGAGGACCCTAGTGGTAAAGATTAGACTGTTTCTTCTGTAGCATTTGGCTCCTATGACAGCATTCAAAATGACTATTACCAGCAGCCTAGAACTTCTTCATCCATTGTGATACTTTCCAGAAAACTCACTCCATGGTTGACAGAAGGAGTGAAGCAATTTTAGGAGACATAAAAGATATAGAAATTCATACCACAATGCAAGCACATGATACTCCAGTGCCCTTACAGAAAAATAAGAAGGTGCTGGCCTACAGAGCAGATATTTTGGAAAACAAGCTAAAACTAAACTCAATCTCAAGCTCACTCAAAAACAAAACATTGTCAAACTTTAGAGCCTACAAATCCACTCAGGCCTACATCATATTCTGCCAATCGCTAAGACAGACAAGTCTGTTTACATTGACGGGAGATACTGCTGACTGCTTCTTATTTACAATGTCACCTGAAAGTAAGAACAGGCATTCGCATGGCACTTTTATAGCCGGCATTGCAAGGTATTTACATGCCAGATATGCCAAACATTCGTATGCCCTTCCGTGCCTCAGCCACCATTCCAGAGGACATGCTTCCATGCTGATGATGCTCGTTAAAAAAATAACGTGTCAATTAAATTTGTGACTGTACACCTTGGGGGAGAACTGTATGTCTCCAGCTCTGTTTTACCTGCAGTCTGTATATATTTCATGTTATAGCAGTCTTGGACGATGACCCAGCACATGTTCGTTTTAATAACACTTTCACAGCAGATTTGACAAAACGCAAAGAAGGTACTGATATGAGATTTCTAAAAATAGCTACAGCACTCGACCCAAGGTTTAAGAATCGGAAGCGCCGTCCAAAATCTGAGAGGGACGAGGTGTGGAGCATGCTTTTAGAAGTCTTAAAAGAGCAACACTGATGTGGAAACTACAGAACACAAACCACCAAAAAGGAAAATCAACCTTCTGCTGGTGGCATCTGACTCAGATGATGAAAATGAACATGTCCACACTGCTCTGGATCATCATCAAGCAGAACCCATCATCAGCATGGAATCATGACCTCTGGAATGGTGGTTGAAGCGTGAATGGAAATATGTATCTTTAGCGCATCTGACATGTAAATATCTTGCAATGCCAGCTACAACAGTGCCAATGCGAACACTTATTCTAACTTTCAGGTGAGACTGTGAACAAGAAGCAGACAGCATTATCTCCTGCAAATTGTAACCAACCTTGTTTGTCTGAGTGATTGGCTAACCAAGAAGTAGGACTGAGTGGACTTGTAGGCTCAAAAATTTTACACTGTTTTATTTTTGAATGCAGGTTTTTTTTACATAATTCTACATTTGTAAGTTCAACTTTCATGATAAAGAGATTGTACTACAGTACTTGTATGAGGTGAATTGAACAATAAAATGTTTTTGTTTTTTACTGTACAAATATTTGTAATCAAAAATAAATATAAAGTGAGCATTGTACACTTTGTATTCTGTGCTGTAATTGAAATGAATATATTTTGAAATGTAGTAAACATCCAAATTTTTTAAAAATAAATGGTATTCTATTGTTGTTTAACAGTGTGATTAATTAATTTTTTAATCGCACGATTAATCGCTATTAATTTTTTTAATCCCATGACAGCCCTAATAAACATTGGTGTGGAATTTTAATAAATAGCCTGAGTATTTGTATATATGATTTCAGATATTTTTAATTCAAACAGGTAGATGAACTTTATGCTTTCTAGTTACAGAATTAAATTTATATGTAGAACTCTGTTTTGGCTTTTCCATCTAAACTGAAAAAGCATAGGTCTGATGTTTGTTGTAGTGTTTGATTGGGACTTTTTTCTGAATGATGCTCTAAAAAGGATTGTTTGATTCTGAACTGAGAGAGACTGGGGTTTAATTTTTCTATTATTACCGAGTGTTTAGTACAGAGGCGTTGTACTTTGGCCTGAGGAATAATGAGGCTGTTCGTGGTTCATATCCCAGACTTCATTGTGCTATACTGTCAGTGTTCAGTTGGACCAGCCTCCGCTGTCTCTGGAGCATGACTGGAGATTCCACTCTTGGTGATTTATGAATAATTATGGATACAGCTCTAAGGGGGAAATTTTATGAATGCTGTATATGTTTAATCGGTCTCAAATGCTAATTTCAGGAATTACTTTTTGTTACTGTTTGTACCTAAACATTTCTTGATTTATTTTAATTTACATGATGAATATTTCTACATTATTTCTCCCACCTATATTTCACTGTATACTTGCTATTAACTTAGCTTTAGATGAGAGTCTTTTGAATATTAATATATTAAAGACTGAAGTAAAAGCTGATTATATAATCTTCCCAAAGACATATTTTTTGTTTGTTTTTTACTAAAACCCTACTGATTTCCCTAAACAATTTTCTAGCTAATGCTACATTTTTTTTGTCATGGAAAAAGTATCGTTTTTCATGAAGAACCATGGCAACTTTCACAGGGCAACATCAAATTTCATGAACATTCATGTTAACAGCCAGTATCAATTAAACAATACTTCATCATGAGCTGAAATATTTCAGTACGTACCAGAATGAAGAAGCAAAGAATTTCCACTTACTTTTTAACTTGTTGGAACTTTGAAAATATTCAAGAATCAAAGGGAGAACTTATATAACTTACTGAAAAAATCAGAATAAATTTCAATAAAAAAATTAAACAAAAGATACAGGAACATCTGCTCTATGAAATTTTTTGTTCAGCTGAGTTCAGCCTGCCACAATATTCTGTGTACCTCATGCAATACGAGACTTAAAGTTGGCATAGATATTATTTACTCTCATTTTCAGTTCCTTTGCCAGAGTAGTGTAAAGTGGCCCTGTTATAAATGAGAATCCAGCCCAAATTCTCTGGTCTTATGCTCCTGTGTTTAAAATCCTGCAGTGCAACATAGTGTGAAAAGGTTATTTCAGCACTTGCATTGTGGACTGGCACACACAGATGACTGCAACACTTGTCAAATCAGAAAAATTATCAAAGTTCTTATACTTTGCCAATCTCAGTCTGATGAATCATGGCCTAAATAAGAGATTTTCACAGGAGGTGGGGAGAGGGGGGAGGAACTGCTGGACAGCTAGAATTTTATGTTTTTGAAGCAAGTGGTAAATTCTATGATTTCCATAAAATTGAAACCACAGTTAAGGAAGTTTTAATTACAATGATATTTGAATATCATATATATTTTTCAATGAAAATTAAGAGTTACACATAGACACTTTGAAACTTCAAAATGTGTTCCAATTTTTATATGCTTCTGAAAGGCCACTTAAAAGTTTCTAAATGTGCAATTTCATTGCAGTATTATTGAGTTAGAGACAATATTATTGTCAAAGCATTCCTACAATCTGACTGCTAGTTCTCTCTGGAGGAACTAAAAGAAAAACCAAAAACATTTTTGATAGGTGACCAACTGTGATTTTACCTTTCTAATTTATTTTTTGCCAAAAGCCAAAGAAAAGCAATAGTTTTGCACTGATAATCAAATATTACATTTGAGATTGCTTTCTAATATATAGCAAAAATGTATGGAAAATACAAAGCAGCTATGGTATTCACAACATTACCAGTTCTCAACTGGTCTAAAAAAGGCAGTAAGTAGCATGCATTTGTTGAACAAAGAACATTTTCGTACTCTAAAGCTACAGATAAGACGTCTTTAAAAAACTAGTTACTTTTATTTTTGTTTCCCTTGCAGTTTCTGGAAAGTAGCATTTGCAGACAGATGGCACTAAGAACAAGGAAAGGGTAAATAGAGAACTAGATGACATTTAAATTATAAGGGGAGCACCATTCCCTAACCTTTCTTATGGCTTACATGGGTGTCCTTTTTCCTGAGATGGCTAAACAGCAAATCAGGGTAGCAGACCTCCTATCTCTCTCAAACTCACCTGTCATGTGATCTTTGCTTCAGCGTGAACTATGCTGCTAGCAGTGCAGACACTACCTGCTGGTGGAACCAGTTCCACACAAGAGGCCAACTCGCCAGACTTCCTACTGCATTCCTGATATAATCCATTTAATCTTCCCTGTGGCACAGCTCAATTTCTGCTCCAGGTAATTCCCCATATGGATCCTTGCACATCCTTTTTGTGTTCCCTTTAGACATCTGACATTAAAAAATGCACTTCTGTTGCTCTTCTCTGCCTGTCTCCCTTTTTCACCAGTAGAGACATGATGTTGCTTTCACTATAGAACGGAAAGCAAAAAATAGGCTAAGACACTAGAAAGCAGGAGCAGCTGCCACCCTAATGACAAGGGCTTGATGAAAAGTCTTCTACTGGAGAAGTCTTACTTTAACAGGTAGAGATGATTACAAAGCACACCTGTTATCAGCAAGAACAGGACTGGACTACAATAGCTCTGTTTCTATGCAGCTAGGAACTTGTTATAAAATGGACAGACAGCAGCCATCTGGAGAGAGGGGGCTATTGACAGGAGTCCTTCAAGAAAATTCAGTAAATAGAATCAGCTACAATATTATTTAGACATTATTAGAAGGTGAAGATGGAAACAGGTCCATTTTAAGAACGTTGGACATGATTCTCACTGCAAGGCCACTTTACACAGCTCTAGTTGTGTGAAGGGCCTTAAAGTGTGCTTAAGTATATTTTACTTCCACTTGAAGACCCCTTTACACTGCTCTGGCAATGTAAAGTGGTCTTCATGTATAAGAGAATCAGGCCCATTTCATTCACATATAGCAGCCAAGTGTGGAAGGATAATGGTAGCAACATGTTCTTTGAGAGATGGACTGTGACAGTAAATGCCTTTGAGAATCATAGGGTTAGAAGGGACCACGAGTCTAACCCCCTGCCAAGATGAAAGGCTGTTTATAATGTCTTTGTACCACTGAAAAAGGTTCAGCAATAGCAATTCTCAAATGAGAGAACATTTCCTTCTATTTTCAATGGCATAAGAATCATACTGAAGTTAACAAATGTTTGAAGATATCTGCCTTATTGATGTAAGATGCCTGCTTGTCTATCAGCGCTAATTTAAATTTCCAAGGCCCCAAGGCTGCCTAACTTTACTCACACTTAGTACTTTACTCCACAAATATTCCCACTGATTTTAGTAAGGATGACAGAATAAGAACCTAAATAAATACATGCCCTGTTTAAATTGTAATCTGTTCAAGAGGACATTACAGTTAACTAAGAGGAAAGTGCCATGCACATTTGAGGCACTGAAAAAAAAAAAAAAAAAAGAATTTCACTCCTTAGTAGAAGATATATTAGTGGACAACCTTCAACTTAAACCTTTAGCATTTATAAATACAAAAGTAGTTTTCTAATAATTTAACTAGCTTTATTTATATTCCTTATAAAATGTATCAGTGTTGTTTTGGGGAGAACACTAATCTCCTTTTATAGTGATTTTTTAATATTAAAAGTTGCAGAATATTATTAAAAAGCAAATAGAAGGCCAGCTTTTTGCAACAGCAAAGCATTCATCTTTCCTTCATTCTTTGCAGATGTTCCTGGATCAAGTTGCAAGATTGCATCCAATGGATTTAGCAAGATGACAATTTCAACATGTACAGAACTATCACTCTGGAGTGACAGTCCTTGCAAAAGGTATGGGGCCGGGGGCGGGTGGGGGGGCGTGGAGGAGGTTCTTAACACAGATGAGAGCAATTTCTGAATATGCAAGCATTATAACTTATCAGGCTACCAAAAAGTTTAAAGGTAATTAGGATATCCAGAAAGGAAAGGAATTCATGGTTTTCCTCTTTTCACAATACATTACCACTGCGTATCCCAAACATCTCCTCTCAAAGATGGAATACATTTGGCAATAAACGCTGCATAATGTACCTAAGAGAAAGATAGGTTCACAGAAGACCTATATTACTAACATCTGAATTGAGTGGAAATGAAGTTTTGCCTTGTATTTTCTAATGTATTTCTCTCATCAAGTCCCTTACCCTCCCAACTCCTTGGTAATATCTGAGAGCCTGGTCACTGACACACACCTTTAGACTTGTGGGGAGTTGCACCAAGTTGAGTGGGACTGCTCCCGAGTATAAAGCTACACAAATCTATAAGTGTTTGAAGGATTGGGATCTAAGACAACATTATGTTGATGTTCCATGACCCTGTGGTAGTCTTGAGCAATATAAAACTGCTTAGACAGTGTTGCCAATTACATCCAGAAGATTCACATATGCTACCTAACAACTAAGCAATCACAAGGTTCATGTTATTTGAAACAAATTAATTAAGTTAATCTTCTTTTATACGTACGAACAAAAAGTTTTGTAGAGAATACTCATTGTCTCTAACTACATACATTTGTTAGTCTCTAAGGTGCCACAAGTACTTCTGTTCTCATTGTCTCTAAGGTCCAGAATTTGAAAGGACTTCATCATAAACAGCATCTTTCAGACAATGGAAATGGGACAGCTCAGAAGAATGGTAATGGGATACAAACTTTCTTTTCTAAATCAGAAGCTCAAATCCAGGTTAGTATTGATTCACTTATTACTGACAGTTTTCAACTGGAGTTATACAAGTGCAGAAAAGAGCCACTGACTTGCTGCACATTTATTTAGAAAAATGCTTTAAAACTTATTTTTATAAGCTATGCTTCAGGCAACTAAACAAAGGGAATAAGAAATCTATGACTGAGATCCCTTATCACTGTGGTAAAATAACATGCCTAATATTCATGCAGACTTAACTGTGAAACTGAAGGACCATGTCTCAGTATTAGGTGGGCTAATAGTACTCATATAGTAGCTGCAGTCCGAGCAGCTAAGAACTGGATGAGCCTGCCATGCTGAGAACTCACTTTGGTTTGGCATGGACAATTAACATAACTTTTTAAAAACAACTAGTGTGTGCTTAAACAAGGGAAAGCCAGACAATTAAATCCCAATGATGAAACCTAATGAACTTGAATTGTGTTGTTCGAATGATGACACCCGGAGGACCAACTGACACTCCCTTACAAAATTTTACAGCGGTCATACCGCTCAACTGATGGGCACTGGAAAATTTTAGGGAAACTTTAGAAAATTTCCAACATTTGAAATGCACCTTAGCTACCGGATTCCATGCCCTTAATTAGTGGGGACTTTGCTTGTTGGGTCATGGCATCGCCAGCCGGCTTTATGGTGGCATCTCGCCCCCAGCCCGGTCAGGACCTCCTGCCACAGACTACCGAGGCTTTGGCAGGGGAGGTTGGCGGGGACGGGGGGAGGAGAAGAGAAAGAAGGATCGTTTCCAGACAGCCATCTTTTCAAGACCACTTTAAAAGGTGGCTTCTGCTCCCCCATCCTCCACGGGCCAGGTCCCGCTCAGCGCCCCCCCCAACAGCGGAGACGGGCTGCCCCATCCCTTTAACCGGGACAAAGGGGAGCGGGCGCGCGAGTCCCTCCCACCAGCTCAGCACACTCCGGATACCCCCCCCCCCCCGGGCTGCCCCACTCCCTGCCCCTCTGCCTGCGAGCGCGGCCCCCTCCTCGGCGGGCCGGCACCGCCCACAGGCCCCCTCCCCCTGACCCGCCCCTGACCCTTCCCCTTTGACCTCCCCAGCCTCCCCCCCCCGGGCCCCCCCGCCGCTCACCCTGGCACGAGCTCTGGGTCCCTCCTCCTTTGCCTCCGCCATGTTGGGCCCCCGCAGCCCTCACACCCCGGGGGGGGGGTCTCTGCCGCTCGCCCCCCTGGAGGAGGAGGTGACACGGGGCGGTGGGGGTCGGCCCCGAGCCCTGCTGCGGGGGAGGGGGCTCCGACCGGGCTCCCCGGGAAGGGGGGGGTCTAGGCCGCTCCCTCGGGGGGGCGGAAGGGGGGGGGAGGCTGGTCGGACCCTCCAAGCCGCCAACCTCTTAAAGCTGCAACGACAAGCCCCAGCACGGGGGGGTGTGGCCGAGTGCGCATGCGCAAGGCGCATGCGCTGAGGCTCAGCTTCCCCCGCCCCCCCTCCCCGCGCATGCGCGCTTGCCCCCCCCTTGCTCCTTCAGGTCCAGGTTGGCTCCCTCTTAAAGGGCCCCGCGCCCATGTCTAGGCTGAGCTGGGGGGGGGCGGGGACCAGAGCCTGCAGCCTCAGTGGAGACCCAGGGGCTCTGTGCTCTGAAGGGAGGGGGAGGGGTTTGTTAGGGGTTGCACTACACCAGGCAGCACTTGTCGCCTCGTGCCAAGGCGTCCCCTGCAGCCTCAGCACAGTGCCCCAGTGGCCTCCCCCATGCTCCCGTACCCCACCCTCGCGCCCCACGCCCGGGTGCCCCACTACCCCCCTCGCCCTCTGGCACGCCCGCCGCCCATTTCGCACTCCCCACCTCACGCCGCAGCACCCGGGCAACCTTGCCACAGCGCCCCCTCGCCCTATGACGCTCACACTTCACACTCCGGCACCCGCACCGTAGGCCTCACATCGCGGCAGCTAGGCCACGATACCAGAGCCCCTGCCTCCATCACGTACCACAACATCCCCACCTCATGCCATGGTGCCCTCCCCTCTAGCACCTGGGACCAATTGGCCTCAGTGAAGACTGGCTGCAGGTCCCCACCCTCTGTGGGATTGCCAGATGCGATAAGGCAACTTTGTCCCAGTGACCAAGCTGTTCACAAGCCCCCATCAAAGCCATGCTTGAAGTGACCTCGTGGTGTCATGACATTACTCTTGGAGGCAGTATGTATTTGTTTATTTAAAGGAAGCCGGCAAGTTAAAAATAATATAGTCTTTCAAACAAATTTCCTCCCCTATGTTGCTCATGACATCTGAGTTAATTAGCACTGAAAGGATGTTGTTTATCTTTCATCTCTGAGATAATCTATTTTTGTTATTAATATTTATACTATGACAGAGCCCCAAGGTGCATCTCTCCCATCCTGGGATCAGCACCCCATTGTTTTAGAGACAAAAATAGACAGAGTCCCTACCCTGATGAGCTATTTATTGTTTGCCCTTCACTTGGACTGGCCAGTGAAACTAGATTAGTCAGTTTTGCTTTTGTTTATAGTGTCCAGGCTATGTCATTCACTAATAATAATATCATAGTAAGTTTCTAGTTAATTTCACTTTTTGTCAGTGCAATACCTGGATTGCAAATATGTGGAGGATAATTTATTTGTTTTCATTGGAGCTTTCCCAATTTTGCAGAAAGATTTCTGTTGGTCATAGGTTCAGCAAAGATCTGTTTCTACAGAAACTAATCCCCCAATCCTGCAAAGATTTGCACATGTTTAACTTTACGCACATAAGAGGTCTCATTTTTAAGTACAGGTTTCAGAGTAACAGCCGTGTTAGTCTGTCTTTGCAAAAAGAAAAGGAGTACTTGTGGCACCTTAGAGACTCATGCTCAAATAAATTGGTTAGTCTCTAAGGTGCCACAAGTACTCCTTTTATTTTTAAGTACATGAATAGTCCCACTGATTTTAAGTTAAACTTTAGCTTGTATGTAAATCTTTGCAGGATCTAAATCTTTGCAGGGTTTAAATCTTTAAAGCTTTGTAATGATGTTCATCACCTTGATACCTCCCACCAGTAACAGGGCATATGCCTTTCAAAAATACATGAAGACTGTAAATCCTTCATGCTAGAGACTGTCATCAGCTTTTACCTCGTATAGTGTCAAACATATTGTCAGCACCCAAGGATAATAAATATGAACAACATAATCCCAGTTGTTTACTAGTTAAATAATCTAATTGTTAATTAATTTTTTTTACTAAATAGAGTATTCATTTCCTATCCTAATCTGATGTGCACTGTTGTTGAACAGCTGTTAAACAATAGCCATATTCTTTGCCATAGATAGCTGCATTTCAGTGATGGTTGAAATGATCCCTGCATAAACTGTATCCTAATAAATTATTAATAAATTATTAATTATACTTTACTTTTCATCCTTAAATGAATTAACTATTTAATAGTTTATATATCAGTTCGTTACAGCTTAAAGTACTTTGGAATCCTTCACAATGAAAAGTGCTATATAATATAAACAATAAATTTGTTGTGAGACTTAATTAATATTTATAAAGTTCTCTTAATATTCTTGGATGGATGGAAGTGCAAAGTATAAATATTTATTAGTGGCCCAAAACAATGGAGTAACAATATTGTCAAATCCTAGAATACGATGAAGTTGTCTTAAAAATTATTATTTAAAAAAAAAGTGAAGTTCTTTTTCTTTGACTTTTGGTTGCTGAGCCTGTAAGTTGCGTAGGGATCACATCTTCAAACTTTGCTCCACAATCATTAGGGCTAGAGCTTGAAATGAAAGCTGAGATTTTTATGTAATCACATGACTCGAGGAGCTGGGGCTTTAAGAAATATCCCCAGACGCTCAATGAAATCACAAGTGTTTGCAAAACTGATGTTGCGCACTGTCGTGTCTGGAACAATGCTGTAGAGTACTGTGACACTTTTTATGAGTTGTTCAGCGCACAACGACAGGAACAATAAGCTTTTTCTTCTTATGTTTTTCTCATCAAAGAAGTAAACTGAGGAGCTGAGGAAATGTCAGCATAAGCCCCCAGATCTGACACTATACTGAAAATGCACACAAAACACTGAGTAATATTTTTTGTTAGCAATAGGCCCTGTCATTCAAATTGAATGTTACAAGACAATGTGCTGTTAACAAGTGTGCCGGATAAAGGATTTTCTTGTATTGGTACGGTGTTACTGATAGTGAGGTTTATTATTTTGTGGAATAATCTCCCACTGGAAGTGGGGAAAATCGTGTCACTTGAGACATTTAAAACTAGATCAGGCAGAGCCTTGGAGCATAGATTCTAAAGTACAGTCTTGCATTAGCCCCTCTTAAGAATGGAGTAGGCAAACTGATGGGACAAATTTTCAAAGTTGCCACAACTTGGCTTAATCTTGCACCTAACATTAACCATGTTTGTATTAAAATTTGTATATGAGATTGTGTATAACTCTGTTCTTCCAAAAATACTGCACGACACGCTGCTCAGCTATAGTAAAACTCTAGCTTTACTTACACAAAGATTTGCACTGGGTTAATTAACCCAGTGCCAACCCACATGTGGACACTCTTATTTTGGTTTAAGAATGACTTAGATTCATGTAGCTTAGACTTGTTCCTAATTGATTTAAGATAAACTGAAATAAGCTGTTTCAACTGACATAAGGGTTTCCACACAGCCTTGGGCACTGGTTTAATTAAATCCATTTAAAATCACATCTTAAGTTAACCGTGTGCAGCAGCATATAGGTAAGATTGTTACCAGTGGAGTAGAGTGAAAGTCCTAAATTACATCAGTACATTTCTGTGGTCTTTCAATTTTCTTATAATGAAGCGTCACTCCATTAATAGTAATTTTTCACTTCAGTGTGCTCAGATGCCACTCTGCTAAGTCCCCTGGCGTACAGCATTTCCCACATACCAGATAGATGCATTCCAAAGAGACTACCACCTGCCCACTCCCCTGCTCTAGGGGCCTGATCAGCAAACAGGAATCTATGCGTATGTCCATATTGCATTGTAAGCCCAGGTCTATAAGACCTGTGCTTGTAGAGTGTGTTTCCAAGCCCACACGTGAACCATAGGTGCTGGAACTAGGGGTGCTGACTTTAAGTGGTTTCGATTATATACAGGGTTTACAGTTTGGTTCATTGGCTCTCAGCACCCCCACTATAAAAATTGTTCCAGCACCACTGACCTGAGCATCCACACTCCATTGTAAACCTGGGTTTACAATTGCTGAATATGAGTCTCATAGCCATGGTAACGCATCCATACTGAAGTAGGCTGACCTTGTGACTCAGGTCTGTGGCTTGAGCTGTATCCACACTGCAAAATGACAGGGCTTGGACTTGAGTCACAGAGAGATTCAAGCTCTGTCCCAACACAATAGGAGGATCCTAGAACCCGGGTCCTATATGCTTGCTGACCCGAGTTAGACTGATTTTGTGTGTGAATGGAACGGGGGCTTAGGCTCAAATCTGAATCAGAGCCTGGACTTAGTGTGCTATGTAGACATACCCTGTGGAAGTTAAATAGGATTTGGATCAGGCCTAGGTGATAGAGGAGGGTTAAGAGAAGTAGACAATATCCCATGGCAAAAGGCTAATATGGCATCCACTGACTCCCACTCTTGGTGCATCTGTTTTTAGGCTGGAATGAAAAGGAACTGGATTACTCTTGCCACAGCTGCTTCCCACTGGTAGCAACAACACACAAAACTGATAATGCCCCCTGAAAATGCAAGGGGTGAAGAAAGCCCTTGCCACTGTTCCTGGGCTGAGGAAGTGGGAGCAATAACCAGGTAGGCTCTCTCCTGTTATAGCGAAACTCTACTTAACTATGACTTTTCTGTGTGAAAATAAACACTCCACTTCAGGACTTAGATTACGTGGTGATGGACACTATAGAGAAAAAAAACATAGACAGACAGGTAGATTAGACAGGTAGACAGATGTGAGGGCTCAGTTGTATACTGATTTATAATTGGTTTTAATTTACAGAAAAAAAACCCCAAACCATAGCCTATGGCACACCTCTGTTTAAGAGCATTTGTCTTTAAATTATTGACATTTCTAAAAAAAGTGATTGTGAAATTCCAATCATGTGCAGGCTGCAGTTCAATGAATTGAATGCATGATCATTCCACATACCCGCAGACATGAATAGCTGAGTGTGGATCATCCAAATAAACCCCTCGGCATTGCACATTCTTATCTATGCACTCCTTCCTCTATTTTAACTCAATTCGATTCAAAGAATTGCAGCTGCAAATACTTGGACCATTTAAAAGTGTTAAATTGTCCTGATCCAATACAAATAAATAACAATAATAATGTTTTCTTCCAAATTTAGAAGCAGATTCTGTGAGCATCTTCGCTTTATTTTGTGGGATTACCTGGAAGAATCATGGCTAGCATGGCTCTGGAGCACACTGTGTACACATTGGGAGCTCAGTTTTGAAACGTTGAGACCTTAATAGGACAATATATGAACAGCTGCGATTTCAAAAAATGGAAGTTTGGAGTTAACAGAACTGTACAACTCTATAGAATAAAACATTTACTGCTGTATTAGCAAACAAGCAGGTCAATTTTCGAGGGATGAGAAATAGGTCTGGGAGAAAAATTTTGGTCAAATAGTCTATACACTGAAAAATGCAGCTTTGGGGCCAATTAAACGATGAATGAATTTGGTGAATAGTTTTGGTTGAATAAAAAATTGAATTTTTTTTAAAAGTCTAAATAGTTTGTTTTGACATTTTCACAAGGAAACGTTTTCACTTTTTGTCTGAAACAATGTTTCCTTTCTAAATTTAGCTATATTTTTAAATTAAAAAAAAACAACAACATTCAAAGTGTAAAAAAAACCTTGAAATGTAAGCAATAAAACAAAAAACTTCATTTCAGGTCGAAACACTTTTTTTTTTCTTCCAGAGTTTTGGTTCAGCCACCAAACCCAAAACTCAATTATTCACTCAGTTCCAGTGAGAAATCTGTGGCTGAGAGAGCTCCTTTCCCCCAAGCTTATATAATACAGAGACACTCCGATATGATGGTGATGAGCCTGATACACAAACCTAGACAAATTACATTAGACAGAAAAGTTGCTCAGCAAAGACCTTCCTTTAGTGACCTCCTGTTGGAGTGATCTGGAAAGGATGTTTGAGTTCGGTCTCTTAGGTTCAGTGTTAATAGGGAGGGTTCAGCTCCATTTTGCTTATTTATATCAAACCCATTTTTTTCCCTATAGTTTTTAATAGCAAAAATAGTGACTTTGATTTTCCCTTTTATGGAAACCTCGAAGTGTGAGAGAATCCCCTTTAAAGAGATACCTCCTCAGCTGTACTCACTGTTGCTTGTCCTCGCACTGCAGTGCTCTTTACATTCCTGACATCTGCCCCAGAAAGTTCGGAAACACCTGGACTAGCATTCTCATCAGCACGCGCTGGATCCACCTCTGCATTCGTGGATGACTGGGAAATGCAATATAGACATGTTACATTGGAGTCTTGCCTGCAATACAAATCACTCCTAAACCATTTTTGCCATGTGGCTTGTCACGCTGAACATACACCCTTACCACACAAAAATGCTTTCTATTGGATCTCAGACTTCTACTCCCTGCTGCCAGCCCTGCAGTTGCTCGTATTCTCAGTCTGGGGACAGCTTTCTTCTTCAGAGAGTTTCTTTTGTATCCACAGCGTCATGCCATGTCCGCCATCGTTGAGAAATCACATTCATCAAAGGGATCTTCACAGAGCATGCTATTTTTACTTGGCTTCCAGCTCATTTCCCTTCTGCGAACCTCAGTCCATGCTGCTCTCATTTTCCCCTTGGAAGGGAAGTGGTAAAGGAATTTGCCACTACTCTGCCCATTAGTACAAAAGGAAAACACACAATACACCATCCTGACCGGGTATTTGGTTTGCTTTCCGAACCAACTCACAGGACAGCTCAGCTGTGCAATCTCTTTCCTTCTCCTCAAGCCTGCCACCCTGCGCAAGGCCTTCTTTTTATTCACAGCACTGCATTTCCCCTACCTTTACTCCTCCCACTACCAGCCAGCAGCCACTCGATCCATTCATGCCATAGTGTCCAATTGTTTCAATAACCACCATCACTCCACAGACCAGCAGGGAACTCTTGGGGTAGGAAATGTGGGGGTTAGCCTGGGACTGTTTTGTCTCCTTTCAGGCAACACGATGGGTTGTGGGATTGGCATTCCTGGCTCCCCCTCTCCTTCCAGCATAGCAGCAGGTGGAGGGAGTGGGTGAATGTTAGGGAAAAATCTGTAACTATTATTGGGGATGCAAATGAACCTGGAGGAGAGGGTTGGGAGCGTGGGGAGGAGCTAAGGTTTGCTCTGCCAGTGAGAGGGAGGTGAAGGAAGTACCAGGTCTACATTAGAAAAGATGTGCTGGTATAGCTATACCAACCTGGCTATACAGGCAAACCCGCCTAGTGTACACACAGTTTGTACACAGAGTGCTTTTGCCAGTCTAGCTTATACTAGTTCAGCAAGCGAAATAAGATATGCCAGCCAAAGCACTTCTATGCCAGTATAACTTTGTCTGCACTAGGACTTTAGCTGGTATCGAAATGGCACCAAAATACTATATCCCTAACTGATATTACTATTTCAGAGGAGCAGCCGTGTTAGTCTGTATTCGCAAAAAAGAACAGGAGGACTTGTGGCACCTTAGAGACTAACCCATTTATTTGAGCATGAGCTTTCGTGAGCTACAGCTCACTTCATCGGATGCATATTACTATATCGCTAACGTTTCTAGTGAAGACCTGACCTAAGAGGATTGCTGGGGAGGCACACCTGGCAGGGGAAAGCACCTATTCACAGTCATTTCACCCTTCAAGCACAGGCGGGGATGGCACCAGCAAGGGACTGTGGGGTCTCAGGACCGGATCATTGAGAGGAGGGGACAGCAATGTGCAGAGGCTGGGCCTTCCTGACTGTGGTAGGATGTGGGGAGAGGACAGTGTTCACAGGCTCTGAGGAGGATGGCAGCAGGGAAAGGGGAACTAAGACTGAATCAGGGCTGTCCCCCTAGGCAGAAGCTCGTGGGATCTAGCAGCTGAAGTTTAGACTGTCTATGGATCTTGTAGCCTTTGCTCCTGTCTAGCTCCACCAGAGTAGCTGCAGTGGCCGCTCTAGTGTAGACAAGGTGCTGGCAGTCTCTAGATTTGCTCTGAGATAGTAGTTTTAGATTACACGGTGCTTAAAATGCTGGTGGCCTCCTGGAGCCCTGCATCCCACAGGTGGGGCTGCATCACTGTTAGCAATGGAGAGCAATAGTTCAGAAAAAAACCTAGTGTAGACACAACCTTTGTACCATGGCAGCCCAGGAGAGAAAGCAGGAAATTAAATGCAGGGAGCAGCCTAGGTTTGTTTTTGTTTTACACAGTTACCATTGTTTTGTCTCAGAACCCTCCCAGCACAGGGCACCATTGGTGGGGAGAAGGAAGCTGGCAGACTGCGGGGACAGCAGGAGTTCAGATTACAGTATGGTGATTTGCATTTCCATGGCACTAGTGATGTCACGGGCCTACACTAATCAAGGTCTCCTGAGGCGCTGAAGACAAAGGGGAACGACAACAAGCATGGAAACAAAGTAGACTCAAAGGACAGAAGCCAAGCTTAAAA
Source organism: Caretta caretta (assembly GCF_965140235.1). NCBI lineage: Eukaryota > Metazoa > Chordata > Testudines > Cheloniidae > Caretta > Caretta caretta. The sequence continues at coordinate 3,948,337 of NC_134224.1, forward strand.
AAGAAATGCATTCAGCAAGCGCTTAGTCATATACTCACGAACACAGGAGTGATGGCAGGGTCATAATTTTTTTCTTTGCAGTTCACCTTTAAACTCCCCACTCGCACGCCTCCCAGATTTGCAGGGCTGGATTTGTCACTGAATAACATCCCCTTCCCCCAACCTTCCCCTGATTAGCAAACAAAAAAAGGCAGCTGCTTCAGTCTCCCTGCTAGAGAGATGCCCGGGAAGTGTCTGATGGGAGGTGGATTGAAAGAAGGAAGCAGAACTCAAAAGGAAATATTCTAGCTTTCCCTCCACAAACAGATGCCCTTCTGCATTTTTGTCAATAAGGTCTTGCGACAGGGACTTTCTGCGGGCATGCCGGCCCAGGATGGGCTATTCACTTCTAGATCTGTGATGGATTTGATTTGCTTGTGCCACATTACCCCAAAACACTACAGGAACGAGAGAGTGGATTTATGTGAATAACTAGGGAAGAAAAGCAACCATATTTTCATCAATCATCCTGTAATATTTTTTTTGCTGTGGGAATGATCAGGTGTCTATCATCAGATGAATTATTCTATGGATGGACCCGACAACCGGAATTTGGCCCAGAATTTAAAATCAGTATAAGCATGCATTTATAAAACCTAAAACCTGTGGAATACTTCCACCGTTTTTTTTTTTATTCCAAAGAAAACAGCTGTTTTTTTAAAATATGCCAACATTCAGTGTTTGCAACACAAACATGGCAGTGCTAAGATCCTGAAAGTGAAACTGACTGTAAGTACAAATTAGGGAAATTGATTTCAATGATTTTCATTGTCCAGCCAGAGAAAAATGCAAAAACTAAACAAGGAGAATATAAACAGTGAGAAGTACACTGGGTTTTTAAAAAATCACACTGTCAGTAACTTTAAAAAATGAACTTGTTTGTTTACATAATAAAAATTTTAGTTGACAGTGGCCAAAATATGTAAATTTGGGTGTCTATAGTTAGGCACCTAAATCCATGTTTAAAACACCTGAAGCTAGTCCAGGCTAATTGTTATGCAGGTCTGTAAAATCATGAATGGTGTGAAGAAAATGAATAAGGGAATGTTATTTAGCCCTCTACATAACACATGAACCAGGAGTCACCCAATTAAATGAATAGACAGCAGGTTTAAAACAAACTAAAGGAAGTACTTCTGCATACAACGCACTGTCAGCCTGTGGAACTAATCGCCAGTGGATGTTGTGAAGGCCAAAATTATAACTGGGTTCAAAAAAGAATTAGATAAGTTCATGGAGCATAGTCCATCAATAGCTATTAGCCAAGATGGTCAGGGACACAACCACATGCTCAGATGTCCCTAAGCCTCTGACTGCCAGAAGCTGGGACTGGATAACAGGGATGGATCACTCAGTGATTGCCCTGTTCTGTCCATTCCTTCTAAAACATCTGGCAGCAGCCACTGTTGGAAGACAGGATACTGGGCTAGATGAACCATTGATCTGACCCAGTGTGGCCATTCTTATTTGTGTTAACCTTTATTGGTCCACACCCCCACAAATGGACAACAAATCATCCCATGTTTCAGAGTAACAGCCGTGTTAGTCTGTATTCGCAAAAAGAAAAGGAGTACTTGTGGCACCTTAGAGACTAACCAGTTTATTTGAGCATAAGCTTTCGTGAGCTACAGCTCACTTCATCGGATGCATACTGTGGAAAATACAGAAGATGTTTTTATACACACAAACCATGAAAAAATGGGTGTTTATCACTAATAAACTGATAAAAACTAATAAACTAATAAACTGATACACAAGTACTCCTTTTCTTTTTGCAAATCATCCCATGACTCACTCATTCCTCCACTGATTTGCAGCTTATATTTTACATTAGAAATTCAGGTCTCATCTACCTTGGAAGACTCTGGGGCAGGGATGTCAAAGTCGTTTGGTGGAGAGGGCCAGATTCCATATTTAATTATGGTCCATGGGCCAGGATTTATATTGAGGACTTCATATCCTCTCAATACACAGCAGGTCTCCCACTGATGTCAGAGGGAGGTCTGAATAGAGAACAAGAAGAGACCACAACCTTCATGCAGTAACTCAACTTTTATTAAGTATCAGAGGGGTAGCCGTGTTAGTCTATATCTACAAAAACAACGAGGAGTCCAGTGTCACCTTAAAGACTAACAGATTTATTTGGGCATAAGCTTTCATGGGTAAAAAACTCACTTCTTCAAAAGTCAACTTTTATTATTTATTATTCAGTATATTGTTGTCACACTCAGACCTTGTCTGCACTAGTAAGGGTTAGCAAATGCTCCTAGTGGAGACACAGCTTTTGTCGGTATAGTTTATACTAGTTCCCCGAACAAAATAAACTATACCAGCAAAAGGACTTTTTTGCCAGGGTAACTGTGTCTACATTAGGATATGATTTTTTCACACTCCTAAGCAACACGGCTATGCCATGAAAACTTTAATGTGTATGTCAGGTCTGAGTGAGAAAGTCTGCTCCTCTTTAGGCCACTGCTATTTCTGCCCTTCATTTCCCTTCCTTTCACTGTTTCTCACTCTTTTCTGCCTTTGTGAATCTCCTGTTTTGTTCACTCTGCTTTTCTTTCCCTGCAGCCATTCCCAATTCCCATCCTTCAGAGGCTTTATTCCCACCCCATTCCCCATTCCATCTGGTAAACTGATCAGCAATGGAATAGTTAACATTGACATTGATAGATCTTCATTGGGCTTTCCAGGTGAGGCTCCAAAGAGATGAATAGGATATCAGGAGGTTCACCTCTCTAATTCATTGTGTCAGGCTGCTTGCAGGCTCAGGCAGATATCACGACATCAGGTCAGGTTATCGCTGCAGTCATGAGAAGCGTGCAACGTTGTTGTTGTAGCCATGCTGGTCCCAGGATATTAGAGAGAGAAGGTGGGTGAGGTGATGTCTTTTATTTGACCGACTTCTGTTGGTGAAAGAGACACGCTTTCGAGCTCACACCAAACTCTTCTTCAGGTCTGGGAAAAGAGGAAGCTTACATTTTTTAAAATGAGACTTGATTTTGCACAATCTGAGTATGTCACGAGGGCCACAAAAATACATCATGCAGGTCAGCTCCAGCTCCTGGGCGGTCTGTTGGATAGCCCAGTTATGGTGGCTGGAATTATGACGTCTAAATATACAAGACTTACAGCAGGCGATTGAGAGGGGAAAAGATTTTACTCCAGGCTTGTCTACATGGGGAAATTTACCAGCAAAACTATACTAGGATAGTGCTAGCACTGTAGTTATACCTGTATAACTCCCAAAACGGGCATCCTTAGGGCATGTCTTCGCTAGCCATGGCAGCGCTTTAACGTAGCGGCGTAGTCGCGGCTCCTCCACAAGGGGCGTAACTACAAGCAGCGGGAGCGCGGCTCCCAGCACAGGTGCACTGTCTCCACTGCCACTTTACAGCACTCCAGCTTGTAGCGTGATGGGTTTCCCTGAGCGAGAACGTTGCAGCGCTATGAAGTGGCAGTGTAGACAAGGCCTTAGTCCAGAATAGATGTGTCCACATGGGGACTTATACAGTATAGCTATAGAGGTATACTTATACCAGTATGGTTCTGCTGGTAAATTTCCCCATGTACACAAGTCCTCAGACTGTTTTAAATGTCTGCTGCTTGTTTCTGTTAACACCTACTGAAGTCCAGTGATTAGTGAACAATTGAGAGAAAGGGTGGCTTTGTTAAGGATCCAACCCTCTTTCCTTCAGTTAAGGTGTGAGCTCACAGTACACATCTCTGACCCCAGCTTCCCCTTCCACAAGAAAGTCCTATAGCAAAACCAGGGAAGATCAGATTGATATTCAATTCCTGATACTTCTAACATAAATAACGAGTGTGTAGTGTGTGTTTGTAATATAAGAATTGTTGTACTGTGTCAGACCTGACGTCCATTTAGCCCAGTGTCCTGTCTTTGATAGTGGCCAACACCAGAGGCTTCAGAGGAAGTGTAAGAACAGCGCAGTAGCAGATGTAGGATAATCTGCTCCCCGCATTATTCTCAGCCTGCTCTACAAGAGTTAGAGATCAGCTTAAGGCCTGAAGCATTAGTTTTAACATCCCTTTCTAATTTTTATCACCACTCCAAACATTCTTGTTATCTATACAGATGTCCAACCCCTTTCTGAATCTTGCTAAATTCTTGGCCACAACAACTTCCAGTGGCAATAAGTTCCACAGTGTAATTAAGTGCTGTATGAAAAAGTATTTCCTTTTATCTGTTTTGAATTTGCCAGTTTTTAAATTTCAGTATATACAAAACAACCTTTCAGGCCCTTTTATACGTCATCAAGAAGCAAAAGGAGGGAATACACTCAATTTAAAAAATGCTCCTTTGCACGGCTTCTTCAATGGACCCTATGTCCATTGTAAAGCACCTGAAAATTGGGAACAGCATGATCCCAAGGTGCCTTGGGACAATACTGTTTCTTAAAAATCCATGATATGTACTTTCTTGGGTTTGTAATTCTCTAGTCTTGTGTGTGTTTTCTATGTTCCATCATTTCATGCAAAGTTTATATTTTGGAAATAATTATTTTTTTTTTAAATCGAAAGAGAAAATAAATTACTTGTCCTGTAAGATTCTTGGAAAGATGGGGCAGTGTGGCATAGAGGGTAGGGAGAGAGATGAGCCTCCACATCCCTGCTGTCCAACAGACCCCTTTGGCCAGGCTGACATTGACTAAAGCAGTAGTTCAGGGCTGCTGGAGCTTCTGCATGGTTGATGTATTTGTTTCCCCATCAGCCCTTGACTTGCTCAGTAGGAAAGTCATTATTTTTTGATAGGTTTCAGAGTAGCAGCCGTGTTAGTCTGTATTCGCAAAAAGAAAAGGAAGACTTGTGGCACCTTAGAGACTAACCAATTTATTTGAGCATGAGCTTTCGTGAGCTACAGCTCACTTCATCGGATGCATTCAGCTACTTTTACACTTTAATACCTGGTTTCAGAGTAGCAGCCGTGTTAGTCTGTATTCGCAAAAAGAAAAGGAGGACTTGTGGCACCTTAGAGACTAACCAATTTATTTGAGCATGAGCTTTCGTGAGCTACAGCTCACTTCATCGGATGCATTCAGCTACTTTTACACTTTAATACCTGGTTTCAGAGTAGCAGCCGTGTTAGTCTGTATTTGCAAAAAGAAAAGGAGGACTTGTGGCACGTTATAGACTAACAAATTTATTTGAGCATAAGCTTTCGTGAGCTACAGCTCACTTCATGAAGTGATGAAGTGAGCTGTAGCTCACGAAAGCTTACGCTCACATAAATTTGTTAGTCTCTAAGGTACCACAAGTACTCCTTTAATACCTTATTTCTTTTTAGTGACAAGATTTGAAGTTCTCCTAGCAGAAGAAATGGAAAGAGCATTAACTATAGAATCACGATGTAGTTTATATTTCTAAAGCACATTATGTCATGGTGGCTCTCAAAAAACTTTACAAATTGATGGCCCACACATGAGTGCTTCCTACAAGATGTGGAGCACCCTTAATCCCAACTGCCTTATCTGCACTTCCACCCTCCCACGAGGCACACTCAGCATGCTGGAGTGTGTCTTTAACAAACATACACAAGAATCATTCAATCCATCAGTGAAATGCAGCCATATCTGGTGAGGAATGCACACAGCTGGATGGAAGGATAATTTATTTATTTATTGTAACAGCTAGGAGCTCCAGTCATGGGCAAGGACCCCATTGTGCTAAGCACTGTGCAAATACAGAACCAGACAGTCCATGCCCCAAAAAGCTTACAAGTTAAGTATAAGGCAAGAGACAATGGATGGATACAAACAGACCAAAGGGGAAACAATGAGACAATGAGTACAAGGAAGTGATAAGACAATACTTGTCAGGATGTTAGGCAAGGATGGCTGAGCGGTTAGGGTGTTAGCCTAGTGCTTGAGGGAGGAGCTGGGTTCAATTTGTTGCTCTGCTACAGACTTCCTGTGTGACCTTGGGCAAGTTACTTAGTCTCTCTGTGCCTCAGTTCCCCATCTGTAAAATAGGAATAACAGTACTTTCGCTTCCCAGGGATGTTGTGAGAATGAATACGTTAAAGGTAGAAAGGTACTCGGATACTGTGATAATGGGGGCCAAATAAGTACAGTAGATAAATAGGTCTACCCATGAACCTCTGGTTATAAAAGCAGGAAATAATTCTTGCTTCTTTGTGGCTGGGGTTCATTCCCTTTTAGTCCCAGTATATCTCCCACTCCCCGCAACCTCACAACCTCAATCCCAATTCTACAAACACTTAATCCCATGAGTAGCCTCAGTGAAGCCAATGAGCAAGTAAAGTTATGCTGGTGTTTAAATGTTTATAGGATCAGCACTTAGGGCTGGGTTCTCTGATCCACTAAGCAGCTCAAAGTAAATGTAAACCAGCCAGAGATTCCCCATGTGGACTCCTAGACTAATTGCACTGCCCAGCCCACCATCAGAGAAGGAAGATGGTAGGGAGGGAAGAGGGGGCATGGCAGAGCTAGGTTCTCTTCTGCCCAATTCCTCACTGTTGTAATGTCCCTAAATTAAAGCTGTCCCCCTACACCTTTAAACTACACAAGCCCAATTTTTCCTCCTTTGTAAGTCACTTTTATGGCAGCTTTGAATTTTCACTGTGGGTCTGAATCTGCTGCCACTGACATCAGCAGCAAATCAATCAGTGACTTCAATGGGATCAGGATCGTGTCCAGAGAAATTAAACACAGGAAAGTACTTAACTCACCTTGTCCTCCCCTGCCCAGTCTCCAACAGAATTTACAGTCCCTGTCATGGCACTATTCATACAACAGTTTCCCTAGTAAATCTAGGATTTTCTTTCCTTTTTCCCTAGGATGTGGGGCCTGATTCTGATCTCCTTTACCCCAGTGTAAATCAGGACTAACTCACAGCAAAACCAGCGTTAGTGAGTGGAGAATTAAGCCCCCGATCTATGTCTTTGCCTTACTGTCACTGCAGTCACCTAACCAGCCTTCCTGGTTAACAACTGACCTGCAGGCATGTTTGTTATGGTGCACAGGAAATACCACTAGAGAGCAGGTTTAATCAATGCTCAAGCCAGGAATTAAAACTGTAGAGGATGGGAAGGAGGACTCCTATTCTCAAGTGACCTAAGAAAGTTGCTCAATTGATCGGACGGGCCTCTAGAGCAATAATTAGGCATTGCTGTCTCTTATCTCTATGTACCAGATGTTGCTGTATGGGTGTTTCCCCCCCCACTCATTCTTTTTATTTAATAAAAGGGTCAATTTGGCGTTCATAAACTGGGCTTGAACCCTGGCATAATATGGGTAAACGTGCAGGCTTCCCCGTGTACACCCCTGTCCTGCAGCTCCCCTGCTATTCCATACATGCCCCCCTGCACTAGTTCTCCCACTGTGCACTTCAGTTCCCATCAACAGTGCCGTCTGGGCATCACGTAGCCAGTTCATAGCAAATCCCTCCACTTCACCCAGCAAGTGCAAGCTTCTTGTCCTCAGCTTCAAGGTTCTTCATAGTCGGGTGTCCCCATTGGTCTACTCTAGTCTCTTGTGGCCTGATTTTCAAAGGTGCTGAGCATCCACAGCTTCCCTTGACTTCAGTCGGAGTTGTGGATGCAGCCACTGGACCATTCGGCACCATTCTGAAGGTCAGCCTGGTATTGGTAATGCCCAAGCATAGGACTGTTTACCCATGGGTGTGCATACACCATCTCCTCTCAATATGCCACTGATTATTTAGTTATTATTACATATTTGTCTTTGGCATATTTGTCTGGAGAATGTCTCACAGTTTTCTTGTTTGTTTTTGTGTTTCAGCAGCACACTCCCTATTGTGAATAATTACAAAAACGGGCACTGTCAAAAGAGGCTATTTTGTAAAAATTCCCAACTGCTTAGCCAATGTCTCTTTGATTTCATACCTATCAAAAATGCTCACAATGCACTTATAATGTCATGAGACATTTGGTCATATCCTGCTCTCTGTTAGATCGGTGTAAATCCAAAGTTACTCCATAGACTTCAGTTAGTTAGTCTAGATCTATATAGGTCTAACTGAGAGCAGAATTAACTCCATGGAAAACCATGGCTCTAGGTCTAGGTCATGGTAATTGGCTGTAATGTGGTAATTGGCTCATGAGTTCTTGAGACTGGGATGGAATTGTGTCACAGGCCACTTGTGCTATGTGCTCTGGCCCCAGTTCTGCCAAGACGTACAAACATTCTTAACTTTAAGCACATGTGTAAGTTTTTGAAGGCTTGTGGCCTATGTCATGTATATGAGGAAGTGGGGGAAGGTGCAGGGAGAAAACAGGGGTTTCTTCCTGACCTAGATGTCAACCTGCTCATGTGCTGAAGCATGAGGACTGAGAACCTTTATAATACTCATCCATGCTTCTGTCACTGCAGATGCTGTTCTTATGAGTGTTTAATCCTTTTATTTAGTCTTTCTAAGATTATACGAATTATTACGAGAAGAAAACTGTCAAACATATAGAAGAAACATATGTCAAATTAATTCCGAGTGTAACTCCAGTGAATTTAGTAGAGTTACACAAGGGATAAATTTGGACCATTGCACTTACACACAATATTTCTGTTCCTCCCCAAATGCATGAGCACTTTCCTAAGAACTATTCTCTGCAAAGATTTCCTGACAAGTCTTTTCATACAATTAGTTGGCCACTTCTTCAATTTGGCTTGTTCTCTGCACTTCCCATGCAGAGATAAATGGTAATTGGGATAAAATACAACATGGCTTTACAAAAGGTAAATCATGCCGGATCTACCTGATCTCTTTCTTTGAGAAGATAACTGAATTTTTAGATAAAAGAAATGTAGCAGCTCTCATCTACCTGGATTTTAGTAAGGCATTTGATACAGTTCCACATGGGAAATCAGTAGTTAAATTGGAGAAGATGGGGATTTATATGAGAATTGAAAGGTGGATAAGGAACTGTTTAAAGGGGAGACTACAATGGGTCATGCTAAAAGGTGAATTGTCAGGCTGGAGGGAAGTTAATTGTGGAGCTCCTTAGGGATCAGTCTTGGGACCAATTTTATTTAACATTTTCATTCATGACGTTGGCACAAAAAGTGGGAGTGTGCTAATAAAATCTGCAGTTGACACAAAGTTGGGAGGTATTGTCAATACAAAGTAGAAGCAGAATATCGTAAAAGAAGATCTGGAGGACCTTGAAACTGGAGTGAAATGGGATTAAATTTAATAGTGCAAAGTGCAAGGTCATACTTACTACACATACAGGTAAGTGATAATTCCCTGAAAACTCCATGAGTCAAACAGCATAGAGTTTTCAATCTTTTCTGCACCCTTCCTGTGTATAGTCCTTTGAGATGGGATAATCTGGCCACATTTATTTCTTGTTGGTGACATTTTAAAAAGCAGTTTAGTATCTCAGCTATTTTCAAATCACTACTTTAATCCCCTTCCTCATTTATTAATGTACTTCATTTCTCCCTATATGCCATGTTCTTCTACATTTGTAAAAGCCCTCTTAGCCCATTCGATAGCATTAGCTTATTTTGCTGTTTTTCTATATTCCTTGTATACCTTAACTGATTCTGAGAATTCTTGTTTGGTTGCCTCCTCCTTTTCTATTTCCAGTTCATATGGATATTGACCTCAGAACACCTTGTGAAGTCATATGGACTGATTCTTATTTCTTGTATTCTTTTCAGAGAAACTGCAGTTGTAGTACCTCATTTATAGTGTCTTTTAGGATTCCCTAGCATTTTTTCACACACATGGATTTTACTAATTCCTCTCTCTGCATTTTACTCACCAGATTTAATAATTGCCTAAAATGAGTTTTCTTGAAGTCTAATGCCTTGTACTACAGCATTCTATGAATTCATTCTTTACTATGGTCAATACAAATACTGTGTGTATGGTCACTGGTCCAACCTTCCCAATTGTACTCGTATTCCCAGGAAGTTCCTCCCAATAAAGCTAGGTTGAAGTCTCCCCAAATTGGAATCCCTGCTTCCTGGAGTTATAAAATTGTTTTTTATACAACTCAAGGACGTCCTTGATATTGCCTATTTAGCTGTCTTTGTTAGCCACAAGATATCTTGTTTACATCCCCCATGAACACAGCATCCTGACACTAAAAGTACATTGAGAGTTGGTCCCAAGAATTGCCCCTTGTTTCCACTCACCTCTTGTCCTGTAGGTTTGTAGCAAATGATCATAGTTGTTTCTCCATTGCCTTTCATACTTTGTATCTAATCCAAAGAATGTTGTCAAATAGAAGCTCCCTAAACTAAAAATAGTTTTCACTTAAGACACAGCAAAGGTAGAAATATTGACTGTATATTGAATATTCTCTGTTTTCACTGCCTACTGAAAGGAAATAGTCCAGTGTGAGGGAGAAAATGACAATTATTTGTATTTTGGTTAGACTGAGTTAAAAAATGCTTTCTCCTGTCATACAACCACTGAGACACCTAGCGGTGGAAATGTTTACTGCTCTTGGCAGTTGGAACTCACATCTCAGGAGAGCATCCATTTTAAAACATCATTTTGGGTTCCATCCTGCTGGAATTAAGTCGATTGAAGTATCATGCCTGTTATGTATATAATGTTTTGAAAAATAATTAGAGCTGTAAGAAATTTCTCTTTAAAAAAACAGAAGTCATAGTGGAATCCAAACTTTGTTTCATGTACATATTCCATGCTCTGCCTTGGATCATCCAAAGGGTTAACAAACAATTTCAACAAACCTGGCTCGGCTTTAGAATTTCACACCAAAACCACATGAATGTTTTGGTTTCGGTGTGAAATCAAGCAAAACTTTTTGGTTTTGATTGAGTTTTGTTTTGAGTTTTGGGTCTCCTTCCAACCTAATACTGAATGTAAAATGGAGGGGAGAGGGGGAGAAATTGCAAATCCGTGTGGATTGAAACACTCAAAACTGAAACTACAGACTACCACATGCCTCTAATTATAGCAAACAAAATGAGTCCATGATATAACTTCACTGCAGTTAACGGTGCTATCCACCTGGGATGTATTTGGCCTACTGTCTATATTGATCTGCAGAACGTTGTGACAGCAGTATTATGGAGTAGTGATCTGTGTAGTATTACATTTAAGAGTAACTCGCCAGTGGGGCTCCTCTGTTACTACTTTTGGGTCCCAAATCTGCTTTTTCCACCAGCTAATTGACATGGGTTTTTACCATACGCCCATCTTGGGGCTGGTATTAAAATCTAGCAGTTGGATGAAATGTTAGCACAAAGCTCAAGCTTAAATGTAATGACTAGTTCTATATAATAGCAGGGGTTCATTAAATGGCTTTATTTTTCTAACTTGAAAATTTTTCACTTGTGATTAAAATTGGGGGAAATTTCTCACACTAAGCTTTTTTTGGAGTGATAAATGCAGATTTGGTGACACCAAAATGTTTTGTGAATTTGTGTTGATTTTGCCAAATAGTTCATTTAGGAAAAAATAAAAAAATACCCCCCCAAATATCAAAATGTTTTGTTTGACATTTTGAAAGGAAACATTTCCATTTTCCCCACTGAGATATTGAAATATGGTACAAAAGAGCCTATTTTGGTACTAAAAGATGTCGCCTAACACATTCAAAAGTGACTTCTGATTTTGAGGGCCCAGACACCATTTCCTTTCATTTACTGTGTCAGACCTGACGTCCATTTAGCCCAGTGTCCTGTCTTTGATAGTGGCCAACACCAGAGGCTTCAGAGGAAGTGTAAGAACAGCGCAGTAGCAGATGTAGGATAATCTGCTCCCCGCATTATTCTCAGCCTGCTCTACAAGAGTTAGAGATCAGCTTAAGGCCTGAAGCATTAGTTTTAACATCCCTTTCTAATTTTTATCACCACTCCAAACATTCTTGTTATCTATACAGATGTCCAACCCCTTTCTGAATCTTGCTAAATTCTTGGCCACAACAACTTCCAGTGGCAATAAGTTCCACAGTGTAATTAAGTGCTGTATGAAAAAGTATTTCCTTTTATCTGTTTTGAATTTGCCAGTTTTTAAATTTCAGTATATACAAAACAACCTTTCAGGCCCTTTTATACGTCATCAAGAAGCAAAAGGAGGGAATACACTCAATTTAAAAAATGCTCCTTTGCACGGCTTCTTCAATGGACCCTATGTCCATTGTAAAGCACCTGAAAATTGGGAACAGCATGATCCCAAGGTGCCTTGGGACAATACTGTTTCTTAAAAATCCATGATATGTACTTTCTTGGGTTTGTAATTCTCTAGTCTTGTGTGTGTTTTCTATGTTCCATCATTTCATGCAAAGTTTATATTTTGGAAATAATTATTTTTTTTTTAAATCGAAAGAGAAAATAAATTACTTGTCCTGTAAGATTCTTGGAAAGATGGGGCAGTGTGGCATAGAGGGTAGGGAGAGAGATGAGCCTCCACATCCCTGCTGTCCAACAGACCCCTTTGGCCAGGCTGACATTGACTAAAGCAGTAGTTCAGGGCTGCTGGAGCTTCTGCATGGTTGATGTATTTGTTTCCCCATCAGCCCTTGACTTGCTCAGTAGGAAAGTCATTATTTTTTGATAGGTTTCAGAGTAGCAGCCGTGTTAGTCTGTATTCGCAAAAAGAAAAGGAAGACTTGTGGCACCTTAGAGACTAACCAATTTATTTGAGCATGAGCTTTCGTGAGCTACAGCTCACTTCATCGGATGCATTCAGCTACTTTTACACTTTAATACCTGGTTTCAGAGTAGCAGCCGTGTTAGTCTGTATTCGCAAAAAGAAAAGGAGGACTTGTGGCACCTTAGAGACTAACCAATTTATTTGAGCATGAGCTTTCGTGAGCTACAGCTCACTTCATCGGATGCATTCAGCTACTTTTACACTTTAATACCTGGTTTCAGAGTAGCAGCCGTGTTAGTCTGTATTTGCAAAAAGAAAAGGAGGACTTGTGGCACGTTATAGACTAACAAATTTATTTGAGCATAAGCTTTCGTGAGCTACAGCTCACTTCATGAAGTGATGAAGTGAGCTGTAGCTCACGAAAGCTTACGCTCACATAAATTTGTTAGTCTCTAAGGTACCACAAGTACTCCTTTAATACCTTATTTCTTTTTAGTGACAAGATTTGAAGTTCTCCTAGCAGAAGAAATGGAAAGAGCATTAACTATAGAATCACGATGTAGTTTATATTTCTAAAGCACATTATGTCATGGTGGCTCTCAAAAAACTTTACAAATTGATGGCCCACACATGAGTGCTTCCTACAAGATGTGGAGCACCCTTAATCCCAACTGCCTTATCTGCACTTCCACCCTCCCACGAGGCACACTCAGCATGCTGGAGTGTGTCTTTAACAAACATACACAAGAATCATTCAATCCATCAGTGAAATGCAGCCATATCTGGTGAGGAATGCACACAGCTGGATGGAAGGATAATTTATTTATTTATTGTAACAGCTAGGAGCTCCAGTCATGGGCAAGGACCCCATTGTGCTAAGCACTGTGCAAATACAGAACCAGACAGTCCATGCCCCAAAAAGCTTACAAGTTAAGTATAAGGCAAGAGACAATGGATGGATACAAACAGACCAAAGGGGAAACAATGAGACAATGAGTACAAGGAAGTGATAAGACAATACTTGTCAGGATGTTAGGCAAGGATGGCTGAGCGGTTAGGGTGTTAGCCTAGTGCTTGAGGGAGGAGCTGGGTTCAATTTGTTGCTCTGCTACAGACTTCCTGTGTGACCTTGGGCAAGTTACTTAGTCTCTCTGTGCCTCAGTTCCCCATCTGTAAAATAGGAATAACAGTACTTTCGCTTCCCAGGGATGTTGTGAGAATGAATACGTTAAAGGTAGAAAGGTACTCGGATACTGTGATAATGGGGGCCAAATAAGTACAGTAGATAAATAGGTCTACCCATGAACCTCTGGTTATAAAAGCAGGAAATAATTCTTGCTTCTTTGTGGCTGGGGTTCATTCCCTTTTAGTCCCAGTATATCTCCCACTCCCCGCAACCTCACAACCTCAATCCCAATTCTACAAACACTTAATCCCATGAGTAGCCTCAGTGAAGCCAATGAGCAAGTAAAGTTATGCTGGTGTTTAAATGTTTATAGGATCAGCACTTAGGGCTGGGTTCTCTGATCCACTAAGCAGCTCAAAGTAAATGTAAACCAGCCAGAGATTCCCCATGTGGACTCCTAGACTAATTGCACTGCCCAGCCCACCATCAGAGAAGGAAGATGGTAGGGAGGGAAGAGGGGGCATGGCAGAGCTAGGTTCTCTTCTGCCCAATTCCTCACTGTTGTAATGTCCCTAAATTAAAGCTGTCCCCCTACACCTTTAAACTACACAAGCCCAATTTTTCCTCCTTTGTAAGTCACTTTTATGGCAGCTTTGAATTTTCACTGTGGGTCTGAATCTGCTGCCACTGACATCAGCAGCAAATCAATCAGTGACTTCAATGGGATCAGGATCGTGTCCAGAGAAATTAAACACAGGAAAGTACTTAACTCACCTTGTCCTCCCCTGCCCAGTCTCCAACAGAATTTACAGTCCCTGTCATGGCACTATTCATACAACAGTTTCCCTAGTAAATCTAGGATTTTCTTTCCTTTTTCCCTAGGATGTGGGGCCTGATTCTGATCTCCTTTACCCCAGTGTAAATCAGGACTAACTCACAGCAAAACCAGCGTTAGTGAGTGGAGAATTAAGCCCCCGATCTATGTCTTTGCCTTACTGTCACTGCAGTCACCTAACCAGCCTTCCTGGTTAACAACTGACCTGCAGGCATGTTTGTTATGGTGCACAGGAAATACCACTAGAGAGCAGGTTTAATCAATGCTCAAGCCAGGAATTAAAACTGTAGAGGATGGGAAGGAGGACTCCTATTCTCAAGTGACCTAAGAAAGTTGCTCAATTGATCGGACGGGCCTCTAGAGCAATAATTAGGCATTGCTGTCTCTTATCTCTATGTACCAGATGTTGCTGTATGGGTGTTTCCCCCCCCACTCATTCTTTTTATTTAATAAAAGGGTCAATTTGGCGTTCATAAACTGGGCTTGAACCCTGGCATAATATGGGTAAACGTGCAGGCTTCCCCGTGTACACCCCTGTCCTGCAGCTCCCCTGCTATTCCATACATGCCCCCCTGCACTAGTTCTCCCACTGTGCACTTCAGTTCCCATCAACAGTGCCGTCTGGGCATCACGTAGCCAGTTCATAGCAAATCCCTCCACTTCACCCAGCAAGTGCAAGCTTCTTGTCCTCAGCTTCAAGGTTCTTCATAGTCGGGTGTCCCCATTGGTCTACTCTAGTCTCTTGTGGCCTGATTTTCAAAGGTGCTGAGCATCCACAGCTTCCCTTGACTTCAGTCGGAGTTGTGGATGCAGCCACTGGACCATTCGGCACCATTCTGAAGGTCAGCCTGGTATTGGTAATGCCCAAGCATAGGACTGTTTACCCATGGGTGTGCATACACCATCTCCTCTCAATATGCCACTGATTATTTAGTTATTATTACATATTTGTCTTTGGCATATTTGTCTGGAGAATGTCTCACAGTTTTCTTGTTTGTTTTTGTGTTTCAGCAGCACACTCCCTATTGTGAATAATTACAAAAACGGGCACTGTCAAAAGAGGCTATTTTGTAAAAATTCCCAACTGCTTAGCCAATGTCTCTTTGATTTCATACCTATCAAAAATGCTCACAATGCACTTATAATGTCATGAGACATTTGGTCATATCCTGCTCTCTGTTAGATCGGTGTAAATCCAAAGTTACTCCATAGACTTCAGTTAGTTAGTCTAGATCTATATAGGTCTAACTGAGAGCAGAATTAACTCCATGGAAAACCATGGCTCTAGGTCTAGGTCATGGTAATTGGCTGTAATGTGGTAATTGGCTCATGAGTTCTTGAGACTGGGATGGAATTGTGTCACAGGCCACTTGTGCTATGTGCTCTGGCCCCAGTTCTGCCAAGACGTACAAACATTCTTAACTTTAAGCACATGTGTAAGTTTTTGAAGGCTTGTGGCCTATGTCATGTATATGAGGAAGTGGGGGAAGGTGCAGGGAGAAAACAGGGGTTTCTTCCTGACCTAGATGTCAACCTGCTCATGTGCTGAAGCATGAGGACTGAGAACCTTTATAATACTCATCCATGCTTCTGTCACTGCAGATGCTGTTCTTATGAGTGTTTAATCCTTTTATTTAGTCTTTCTAAGATTATACGAATTATTACGAGAAGAAAACTGTCAAACATATAGAAGAAACATATGTCAAATTAATTCCGAGTGTAACTCCAGTGAATTTAGTAGAGTTACACAAGGGATAAATTTGGACCATTGCACTTACACACAATATTTCTGTTCCTCCCCAAATGCATGAGCACTTTCCTAAGAACTATTCTCTGCAAAGATTTCCTGACAAGTCTTTTCATACAATTAGTTGGCCACTTCTTCAATTTGGCTTGTTCTCTGCACTTCCCATGCAGAGATAAATGGTAATTGGGATAAAATACAACATGGCTTTACAAAAGGTAAATCATGCCGGATCTACCTGATCTCTTTCTTTGAGAAGATAACTGAATTTTTAGATAAAAGAAATGTAGCAGCTCTCATCTACCTGGATTTTAGTAAGGCATTTGATACAGTTCCACATGGGAAATCAGTAGTTAAATTGGAGAAGATGGGGATTTATATGAGAATTGAAAGGTGGATAAGGAACTGTTTAAAGGGGAGACTACAATGGGTCATGCTAAAAGGTGAATTGTCAGGCTGGAGGGAAGTTAATTGTGGAGCTCCTTAGGGATCAGTCTTGGGACCAATTTTATTTAACATTTTCATTCATGACGTTGGCACAAAAAGTGGGAGTGTGCTAATAAAATCTGCAGTTGACACAAAGTTGGGAGGTATTGTCAATACAAAGTAGAAGCAGAATATCGTAAAAGAAGATCTGGAGGACCTTGAAACTGGAGTGAAATGGGATTAAATTTAATAGTGCAAAGTGCAAGGTCATACTTACTACACATACAGGTAAGTGATAATTCCCTGAAAACTCCATGAGTCAAACAGCATAGAGTTTTCAATCTTTTCTGCACCCTTCCTGTGTATAGTCCTTTGAGATGGGATAATCTGGCCACATTTATTTCTTGTTGGTGACATTTTAAAAAGCAGTTTAGTATCTCAGCTATTTTCAAATCACTACTTTAATCCCCTTCCTCATTTATTAATGTACTTCATTTCTCCCTATATGCCATGTTCTTCTACATTTGTAAAAGCCCTCTTAGCCCATTCGATAGCATTAGCTTATTTTGCTGTTTTTCTATATTCCTTGTATACCTTAACTGATTCTGAGAATTCTTGTTTGGTTGCCTCCTCCTTTTCTATTTCCAGTTCATATGGATATTGACCTCAGAACACCTTGTGAAGTCATATGGACTGATTCTTATTTCTTGTATTCTTTTCAGAGAAACTGCAGTTGTAGTACCTCATTTATAGTGTCTTTTAGGATTCCCTAGCATTTTTTCACACACATGGATTTTACTAATTCCTCTCTCTGCATTTTACTCACCAGATTTAATAATTGCCTAAAATGAGTTTTCTTGAAGTCTAATGCCTTGTACTACAGCATTCTATGAATTCATTCTTTACTATGGTCAATACAAATACTGTGTGTATGGTCACTGGTCCAACCTTCCCAATTGTACTCGTATTCCCAGGAAGTTCCTCCCAATAAAGCTAGGTTGAAGTCTCCCCAAATTGGAATCCCTGCTTCCTGGAGTTATAAAATTGTTTTTTATACAACTCAAGGACGTCCTTGATATTGCCTATTTAGCTGTCTTTGTTAGCCACAAGATATCTTGTTTACATCCCCCATGAACACAGCATCCTGACACTAAAAGTACATTGAGAGTTGGTCCCAAGAATTGCCCCTTGTTTCCACTCACCTCTTGTCCTGTAGGTTTGTAGCAAATGATCATAGTTGTTTCTCCATTGCCTTTCATACTTTGTATCTAATCCAAAGAATGTTGTCAAATAGAAGCTCCCTAAACTAAAAATAGTTTTCACTTAAGACACAGCAAAGGTAGAAATATTGACTGTATATTGAATATTCTCTGTTTTCACTGCCTACTGAAAGGAAATAGTCCAGTGTGAGGGAGAAAATGACAATTATTTGTATTTTGGTTAGACTGAGTTAAAAAATGCTTTCTCCTGTCATACAACCACTGAGACACCTAGCGGTGGAAATGTTTACTGCTCTTGGCAGTTGGAACTCACATCTCAGGAGAGCATCCATTTTAAAACATCATTTTGGGTTCCATCCTGCTGGAATTAAGTCGATTGAAGTATCATGCCTGTTATGTATATAATGTTTTGAAAAATAATTAGAGCTGTAAGAAATTTCTCTTTAAAAAAACAGAAGTCATAGTGGAATCCAAACTTTGTTTCATGTACATATTCCATGCTCTGCCTTGGATCATCCAAAGGGTTAACAAACAATTTCAACAAACCTGGCTCGGCTTTAGAATTTCACACCAAAACCACATGAATGTTTTGGTTTCGGTGTGAAATCAAGCAAAACTTTTTGGTTTTGATTGAGTTTTGTTTTGAGTTTTGGGTCTCCTTCCAACCTAATACTGAATGTAAAATGGAGGGGAGAGGGGGAGAAATTGCAAATCCGTGTGGATTGAAACACTCAAAACTGAAACTACAGACTACCACATGCCTCTAATTATAGCAAACAAAATGAGTCCATGATATAACTTCACTGCAGTTAACGGTGCTATCCACCTGGGATGTATTTGGCCTACTGTCTATATTGATCTGCAGAACGTTGTGACAGCAGTATTATGGAGTAGTGATCTGTGTAGTATTACATTTAAGAGTAACTCGCCAGTGGGGCTCCTCTGTTACTACTTTTGGGTCCCAAATCTGCTTTTTCCACCAGCTAATTGACATGGGTTTTTACCATACGCCCATCTTGGGGCTGGTATTAAAATCTAGCAGTTGGATGAAATGTTAGCACAAAGCTCAAGCTTAAATGTAATGACTAGTTCTATATAATAGCAGGGGTTCATTAAATGGCTTTATTTTTCTAACTTGAAAATTTTTCACTTGTGATTAAAATTGGGGGAAATTTCTCACACTAAGCTTTTTTTGGAGTGATAAATGCAGATTTGGTGACACCAAAATGTTTTGTGAATTTGTGTTGATTTTGCCAAATAGTTCATTTAGGAAAAAATAAAAAAATACCCCCCCAAATATCAAAATGTTTTGTTTGACATTTTGAAAGGAAACATTTCCATTTTCCCCACTGAGATATTGAAATATGGTACAAAAGAGCCTATTTTGGTACTAAAAGATGTCGCCTAACACATTCAAAAGTGACTTCTGATTTTGAGGGCCCAGACACCATTTCCTTTCATTTTATTTAAAATAATTAAAAAACATTTTAAAATGGTCACAAGGAAATGTTTAATCTGACCTAAAATAAATTTTTTAACTTTTTGATTTGCTGGACATTTTCCAATCTGAAATGATTTTTCAGTATCTTAGAATTGCCAACAAACCAATAATCTGTTTTTTACCAAGCTTTACTTGTGATGCCTTCCTGAGCTGTAGATCAGGTTAAATTTAATAAAAATGTTAATGATTGCAACCCCCTAAATTTCCCCCAATCAACTGTCCCATGGATAAAACGAAAGACTTTCAAACATCTCACCTTCAAAAGCACAAAAAACTCACATAAAATATGTCTAATTAAAATGTCATTACATTCTGATGCTTTTTTATATTGTGCCTACAATTATTTCACCATTTCTTTATTGTTTACATTTATTTATAATCTCTTCTATGGTACATTTTTCAGAGTGGTCGCCATGTTAGTCTGTATCAGCAAAAAAACCCGAAAATTCGAGGAGCCCTTGTGGCACCTTAGAGACTAACACATTTATTTGGGCATGAGCTTTCGTGGGCTAAAACCCACTTCATCTGAGCACCGCGTACATACGAACTCCCCACTGAGATAATATTTTACAGACGGGCCTATGATCTGGCTTAACATATTCAACAGCGGCCTCTGATTTTTGGGTACCCAGACACCACTGACTTCAGTTGGGGCTGGGGCTATTCAGCCCCTTTGAAAATCAGCCTAAATTGGGGACCAAGCAATGGAAGAACCCCACTCAGGAAAGTTGCTTTTGAAGGTAGCAGTGAGAAATCCCACTATGCTGAGTGCCAGACCAGTGCCTTATAACCGCACGAAGAGTCTTCCTCGGCTGTTATCGGACCTCTTGGAGCACTCAGTGACCGCCTTTCCGTTGTTAATTAGCCACTGGCTCAGCCAAAAGCAGACCCCCCCCCACGGAAGGCGAGCCTGGCAGCTCAGGGTCATGCGCACCACGTGGCTGAGGCTGCATAGCGGATAGCAGAGCCATTGGTTACATTGTGGCAGTTGACAGACTCCTAGTCTTCCCTGCAGAGCCGGTAGCTTACTAGCATGAGTGACTCCGCTGCCGTCCAATCGTAATACACATTGTCGAATGTCCGACCCGCCTGCCGGTCAAATTGTCCAATCAGCACACAGGAGTATAACGGATCATACCGTCGGGTATTCGGAGGTCAAACGGACCAATCAGCAGGGAGCAGATTTCCTACCAACGGGAGAAAAGATGTGGCATAGTAGGTGCGGACTATTGGCTATTAGATCTATCAGTCTTTGCACACTCGGTTCTCTATTGGTTAGTCCGAGATGGAGGGTGGTTTCCGGGGGCGGAGAAGGTATATAAGGGGCGGACAAAGGCGCCGGCGAGGCCGTTTGGCGTAGCCGCCATTTTGTGCGCAAGGCGCCGAGCCTCAGGAGAAGAGAGCAACAGCGGCGCCATGTCTCGGGATCGGTTCCGCAGCCGAGGCGGTGGCGGTTTCCACCGGCGCGGAGGCGGTGGCGGAGGCCGGGGAGGCCCCAACCACGATTTCCGGTCCCCACCGCCCGGCATGGGGCTCGGTCAGAACCGCGGCCCCCTGGGGGGCGGCCCGCCTGGCGGGGTCCCGAAGCCCGAACCCCCGAAGCCGCCCGCCTCGACCGCCACGCCGCCCGCCTCGTCCGCTTCCGTTACTGCCACTGCCTCGGGTCCCTCCGGCAGCCAGGCCGGCCCTGGGGCCCCGGCGGGGCCCACGCCGGCCGCGGGACAGCAACAGCCGCAGGCCCCGGCGGGCGCCGCTGCCGCCCCTCCTTCCACCCCGGCCGGCCCTGGGGGGCAGGCGCAGCCGAAGCCGAGCCCCACCCCTGTCGGCGGCCCCAAGAAAGGTCAGGGCCAGTCTCCGGGCGGGGGGCCCAAGGGTCCGGGGGGCCCCCAGCAGGGCCCCGGCGGCCCGCACGCCAAGGGGGGGCAGGGACACCGCGGCGGCCCGGGCGGCGAGCAGCGCGGGCGCGGCCAGGGCCCGCAGCACCAAGGGCAGGGCCTCAATTTGCAGCAGGGCTCGGCCGGAGGCAGCGGCGAGAAGACCACGGACGAGGTGAGCGAGTCCGGGATCCCCTCCCCCCCCCCCCCCCACCGCTACAAGATGGCGGCGGCGCTCGGCCTCCCCGCGCGCCCGGCGCCATCTTGAAGGGAGCCGCGGGGATGTGCCGAGGGGCGCGCCGGGGTGGCCGTACCGTGTGGAGGGGCGTGCTCCTTGGGGGGGGGGAAGGGGGGCGAGGAGATACCCCTGCACGGGGCCGGGGACGTGGCTCTGCGGAGGGAAGGTGCTATGGGCCCATTGGACGGGGCTACTCCCTGCCGAGGGTGCGTGGCCTTGCCTAAATGCGGGGCGGGTTACAGTAGGGAATGAGGCCCCCCGACAGACCGCGTAGGCGCAGTTTGCATGTTGGTGACTAAACCCCGTTACAGCTAGAGGGCTGGCTGGGGTACCTGTGACCATACGGGCTCCTGCTTGTGTTGATGTGGGCGACGTGTGATATTTGGTGGGCGGGGCCGTACTGTGATCAAGAGGGTGGCAGCTGTCTGAGCTGCTTTGATTGAAGGCTTGCAGCTGGTATAAAAGCCACGGGTCTTTGAACTGGTCTCTGTTTTTTTGTAGGGCTTTAAAGCAAATTTGTCTCTTCTGAGGCGACCTGGAGAGAAGACTTACACCCAACGTTGCCGTCTGTTTGTGGGGAACTTGCCTGCTGATATTACAGATGAAGAATTCAAAAGATTATTTGCTAAATATGGGGAGCCTGGAGAGGTTTTTATCAACAAGGGGAAAGGATTTGGATTCATTAAATTGGTGGGTTCTCATACTATAGCCATTTAAATGTGTTATTGTTCAGCTAAATTACGGCTTCGTTGAAACTGGGTCTCATTAAATTTTTTTCAGGAATCCAGAGCACTGGCTGAAATTGCAAAGGCAGAACTTGATGATATTCCTATGAGGGGCCGACAGCTTCGAGTTCGTTTTGCCACACATGCTGCTGCTCTTTCTGTGCGTAATCTTTCACCATATGTGTCCAATGAGTTGTTGGAGGAAGCTTTTTCACAGTTTGGTCCAGTTGAAAGAGCTGTTGTGATTGTAGATGATCGTGGCAGATCGACAGGAAAAGGCATTGTTGAATTTGCATCTAAGCCAGCTGCAAGGAAAGCATTTGAACGGTGCACTGAAGGAGTATTCTTGTTGACAACGTAAGCTATTTGACTATATAGAAATGTATCTTATTTAAACATGGCAGAGGTAAACATTTAGTCTTTTACTGCCATTTTATCACAAGTTAGCTTAAGTGATAATTGTTATAAACAAATTTTCCTCTAAAAGCTGCAAGCAGCATTCATACTAGAAAAATCTGATTTTTGTTTTTGTTTAGTACTCCTAGGCCAGTTATTGTGGAACCACTTGAACAACTGGATGATGAAGATGGTCTTCCAGAAAAGCTTGCTCAGAAGAATCCAATGTATCAGAAGTAGGGGCACTCTCTTTTCCTCCACATAGAGCTAAGGCATATTGATCTCAAATATATTACAGTTTTCAGAGTAGTAGCTGTGTTAGTCTGTATTCGCAAAAAGAAAAGTACTTGTGGCACCTTAGAGACTAACAAATTTATTTGAGCATGAGCTCAGAAAGCTTATGCTCAAACATATTACAGTAAATGATAGTTTAGCATATGTACCTTATGATTTTTAAAACAAACTTTGTGTTTGTGGATATCTAAGCACTATACCCAGATGTGCAGACACTTTTCTTAACCTGTGTAGTAATGTAATTTTTTTAACATTAGCTTTCATAAAATTTTTGCTATGAAGCCAATGTTGAATTTGACAACATCATAGGTTATTTTTCTTTCTATCCACTAAAATAACTTTAAAATCACTGTTCTGCATAAAAATAGCTTTACTAATTTTACAAGTAATACAAAAAAATTTCTTTGCTTTGTGCACTTAATAGCACTTTGGGAGTTTTCACACAGCAACAGAGAAGAAGGAAATTAAAAAAGCACAAACATTGCAATGGCAGTTGTAGTATCTGATGCTGGGTAAAATGTTCAGATGTACCCAAATCATTATTGAAAATGGGAATTCTTAACTACATCTGAAAATTGTTTAAAAAAGAGATTTCAAGTTGATGCCACTTTAATGAAATGTTTTAATATTAATGGTTTGTAACCAACACATTCAGAAAAGTTTAAACAAAAATGATATTTCAGAGAATTGCAGTGATAAAGATGTGGATATCATTTGACTTTTCAATGAGCTGTGGCTGTAAATACCCTTTCTCAGTCCAACTGCTAAGTCACTTATCCTCATGAGCAGAGTCTGTGGTTCATTAACTGTGAAACAGAATTTTTTCTAATTCTAATATAAAAAACGTGTTTTGGACCTAGCTAACAATGTGTTCCTCCTTTGTTTATTAATTTCCTGCAAGAAATTACTGCTTCTATTAGTGGGATTTTCTAGATTCTTCTGAACATCTGGCCTGTGGTAGAATATGTAGTGTCAGCAGCATAGTTTTAGAAAAGACTTTAAAACTCTAAGCATAATTCGAATATTTCTTGAAAATACTGTGACTTAGGAAGAAACTGGTTAATTTTGAACTTTTATATTTAAGTGAACCTGTTACACAGCTCCTCTTTTAAATTCATTATTAGTAAATATTTTCTATTCCATTTGTAGGGAAAGAGAAACTCCACCCCGCTTTGCTCAGCATGGCAGTTTTGAATTTGAATATTCCCAGAGGTGGAAATCCTTAGATGAAATGGAAAAACAGCAAAGAGATCAGGTGGAGAAAAACATGAAAGATGCCAAGGACAAACTTGAAAGTGAAATGGAAGATGCCTATCATGAACATCAGGCAAATCTCTTGCGTCAAGGTGATTGGCACTAATTCTTCTGTTGCCTTTGTTTTCTGGTTGTGTGGGCTATCTATACAAATAGTCGTATTATATGGATGTTTGTGTTTTAGGTTTTCATTAACTGATCCACAGTAAACAGCCAAGTGGAGCTTGAGAATTGTTTTTAAAAAGTACCTTGCAATTTAAATCTTGCTTCCTGATCCCTGTAAATTTTATTTTGCATAAAAATATGGGAGCCTATTAATTGACTTTGTATAGTCTGGGTGTACATTGTTATCGTGGCTTTGCGAGACTGGGAATTCTGGTTGCTCAGTAGGCTGCTGTGAGGAGAAAGCTTACCACAAAGTTGTCAGTTTGTTTTTCAGGGTTTTTTGTGAGTATAGCACAAATTCTGTTTGGCCAACTGTAATTTAAAAGGGGAATGGTTTATAATGACTCTAATTGAGAAAAGCAGTCCTGTTTCAGTATCAGTTGTGTGCCATGTAGAACTTAAATGGGGCTAGGGTAAGTGATTGAAGTGAGGTAACACTCTGTAAGAATAAAAACTTATACAAGGAAAAAATATGTACAAAGGGGATATTGACAAACTATTTTTTTCAGACCTTATGAGGCGTCAAGAAGAATTGAGGCGTATGGAGGAACTTCATAATCAAGAAATGCAGAAACGCAAGGAAATTCAGCTGAGGTAGGCCTGGATTTGATAAACAAGATCTTGTCACTAAAAACTAAATTGACTATTGTGCAACAATGTTCTTTGTGCAAATGACAGTTGTGCATGTGCTGATACAATTGCAAGTTGAGGTTTGCATGTTAAAGCTAGCTTATTTTTACTTGAACATCTTGAGATTTGAATCGTAGGTATTTTTGAGTGGTGTCCAAAAACTACTTAGCATTACATGGTTAATCTTTAGCTCTTACTGAAGTTGAATTCACTTAATCTTTTCATCCACCAATCACCAGCACACATTGTGAGATGCTCACTCTTTATGTTCAGGTTGGTTATATACATATTAAGCGTGTAAATATTGTGCTTTTTGAGGTATAATAACACACAATTATCAGGCAGGAGGAAGAACGTCGTAGACGGGAAGAAGAAATGATGATTCGCCAGCGTGAGATGGAAGAACAGATGAGAAGACAGAGAGAAGAGAATTACAGTAGAATGGGTTACATGGATCCAGTAAGTATTAACAAAATAAAGCCTTGTGGTTTATGGATAATTAAACTAATTTGAGATGCTACTGGGATTTTCTTACTTTGAACTATTTTTTGAAACTAACTAATAACCATGTAATTTTGGTAGATGAATGGATACTGTTAAATGTTGCACCTGCTTAATGAAATGCAGGCCTTCAAAGGGGGAACAGAACTGATTACTCATTCTGATCTGTTTTTGCCTTTGCAGAGAGAGAGAGACATGAGAATGGGTGGTGCTAGCACAATGAACATGGGAGGTAAGGATTGTTAAATGCATTTACATGGTTAACATATAACTTGTCAGAATATGATTATGTATGTTTCTTTCTTAGATCCCTATGGTGCAGCAGCTCAGAAATTCCCACCTATGGGTGGTGGCGGTGGTGGCGGCATAGGTTATGAAGCCAGTCCTGGTGTTGGCCAACCAGCCATGAGTGGTTCTATGATGGGAAGTGACATGGTAATGTATCCTGTGGTGGCTTTACTTTAGTAGGGGGGAAATTGAGGCAGGAAATTCTGAACTCTACCAATTTTTGAATGGTAGATGGTTTAAATCTCTCTAAGTACTGACTGCTTTTTTGTCAGTGTATGTAATAGCAATATTAAGGACTAGTCTGGCAGTATGTACAGTAATTCAGTTTTTGAGTGGTCATTTAGACAGAAGTTGTCTGTAAACAAATTCAAATGTGCATATGTGCTGGTAACCCTGTTACTGGTTGGGTTTTGAGTACCTACATTATAATTAGCCTTGGAAGGATTTTTTCATCAATTTTGATGTTTCGAAATACTGGATTGATTTCCAACAGCTTAAATTTTTGCTCTAACAAGAAATAAGGCTTATTTATCAAGATGTAATTACTTAAAAATTAATTTACAACAAATTGACACAGGAGAGCTTGAAGCGTGTCAATTCTATCTAAAACTATTTCATAATTGTATCAATTGTCAGCAAGTGCTGTTCTACTCTTGTTCTCCAATGTGTAATTACTGAGACCAATTAAAATCTGGTCCTTCCAAGCCTAATTACAAAATCAGTGCACCCTTGCATTGATAACTGCAAAATGCAAACTGTACTCTCATGTATGTTTATGCAAAAGATTACTCATCACCGCCAACTTGTGAGTAATCAGATGGCAAACAGTATACCATATTATGTGTGCTAATGTTTGCCATAATATCAAAAGAGCAGAAATGAGGTTAGCAGCCTTAGGCATGTTTAGATATTCCCAGTACTCCTTGACCTTAGTCATTTTGTGACTCCTATCTGACAAAAGAATGATAGCCTGTTCTAACTTCTTGTTTCCCACTTGTTGGGCATGACTGTAGATGCAGGTTCTTAATCTACTGCATACCTCATGTTTAGAGGTATGTTTCCAAACAATACTATTTTTGGCACACTAAATGTGTGCATGGGGTTGGAGTCTGCTTGGTGCTATCCCACTGGAGCAGTGCTGACAGAAATGCTTTAATAGGCTGGAAGTCTATTCTGGGTCAAGTGGTTGATGGTAGTATGCTTCCACCTTCCCTGTCGAGGGTACACACCCTCTGGCACAAAATGCAGATAATCTTTTTCTGGGTGGGTTTAAGGTTAGACTGTACTCAGGCCTCTGGCTTCATATGGTGTGCTACCACAGTAGCTTACCAGGTATCTTCTTTTTATGGAAACCATACCTCTGGTATCTAACTTTGCAAAGCATTGATTCAGTAGATGATGCTGCTGGCCTTAATGCATCTATAATCTACTGATAACATTTTTAAGCAATTCATAAGTGTCAAGTGAACAGTTAGGTAGTCTGTGGCGAATGCTGTGTACATTTTTTTCCTCATTTTAAAAGTCTTGGTACAGGTGCATGTTGAACTTGCGTAATATTTTAAAACAACTTGATACCATCAAAACATGTGGCTGTTAAGATGGTTTAACTGCCTAAAGTTCCCTAGGACATGGCTCTCTATGCCACGAAGTGCAGTCCCAGTTATTAAACTTAAGAGTTGCAATTAGGTTTTAGTTGGTGTATAAACTTTGTAAAGAAGACATGAATTATGGAGAAGCTAGAAACTCCTTGTTTTCTGAAAATTCCTTCCTCAGAAAGTTTGAAGCTAACTTTTAAATAATTCTGTGCCAGTAACTGGAGAAAAGTCTGAATTAACCCATGGTCTGTATTTACAGACTTAATTTAGTAAATTGAAATTACTGTTCTTTCAGGGGGTAGTGAAACTTTTATTTGAAAAGGAAGTTGAAAGCTATCTTCGACTTCACAGTATTGATGTAACTTTTAGAGATCTGCTGCCAGCCACACCTACTTGCTTATCTGGTAGCTTGGTAGAAATACGTGCAGCTAGATGCATTAGTAAAGATATTTGAAGTCTCTGCTTTATTGCAGTCCAATTCATTGTTTGCAACTCTGATGGGGAGACAGTCCCTGAAGTCTTTTAATAATTGTAAAGTCTTAGTGGACTTTCCAAGAGCTTGTGGTGAAGCTGGGAAGGGAGGGGGGCTTTAATGGGTGTACTTAGTGAAATGCACAAAGGGCAAACTTGAAACACTGTGATTAAAATGTAGTTCTGTGAATCCATTTTTACATTTGGTTATATAGCAATAGACCTGAAAATGTGAAAATAAATTAAGGTCTTTTGATCAAGCAATTGTGTTGGTTAGGTAAATCACTGCTTTATTAGCCTTTCACATTTTTCATTCTTGTAATCCAGTAGCACTGTATTACAGTTGTTTGTTTTACTACTTAAGGCTTCTGCAGTTTAGTCAGCAGATGTAGTCTTAAAGCCCATCTTGAAAAGCACATGGTCTCTAATGCAGCACATGCCATTAACTGGTGAGTAGGCATCCTCTTTACAATGACATTTTATTAATGTCAACTCATACTTCAGTGAACTGAATCTGCCTTTTCTGGCTAGGTTTATTTGGAAATAACTTATTGACGTAAACAAAACCTGTACTGAACTAAAGTTGAGTTTGCAAGCTGTTTGCGTAAACTTGGTTGAAAATTGCTAGAGCTCATTTTGGAAAGGGTGTTAATTCACATCTGCACTAATGCTTACATTTCTAGCACTGCAGGGAATATCTGTTCTTTGTAACAGATGTATGAGAATGCATCAAGTTGGGAACATACCTCAAGGCATGTTTTACAATAAACTAATTTTTAAATTACCCTTTTTTCCTTTCTATGTTCCCGGTACCTGTGGATCGGCTCAATGGTGATTGTATCGACGAACCTTGACTACGGAACCTTCTAAAAATATATACTTAACACACATGGACATCAACTACATATAATGAACTGTTAATATATTGTTCCAATAGCGTGCTGAACGCTTTGGGCAGGGAGGTGCGGGGCCTGTGGGTGGCCAGGGCCCTAGAGGAATGGGGCCTGGAACACCAGCAGGATATGGTAGAGGGAGAGAAGAATATGAAGGCCCAAACAAAAAGCCCCGGTTTTAGATGTGACCAGTAGTTTCATTCCAGTTTGTTTTTGTCTGCCTTGTTTAGACACCAACTTTTTAATTCTTGCATTTTAGTAAGAAAGCTACATTTTTATGGATGTTAGAAACTAGTGACCTAATATTTGTAAGTGGTCTGTTTGGACAAGTAAAATTTAATTATGTAATGCAGTGTTTCAAAAAAAATTTAGCTTTTTTTTGATGTATAACATCCCTAACTTGATGGCAGTGTACCAACTTTTTTTTACTGTGCTTCAAATAAATAGAATACTAAATGTAGTAACTATTCTGATCTTAAACTCGCCATTCACGGTTCTAAATGAGGCTAAATGCCATACCTTTCAACATAGAAGAAATGAGTCTTGGATTTAGACCAGGATGTGGAAAATTAGCTTAAGGGTGAGGCCTCCTCCTGTTATGCCTCAAGCTTTAAGTTTGGGTCAAATAGTTGTAGACCGATACTTGATCTTCCAATGGATACAGATTTTCAGAGCATTCGTTATACTGCAATATGGAAATTGTGCAAGTGTTGTAAGATGCAGTAATGGAAACTAAACTGCAAATGATGCTGCTGTCATGTAATGAGTTTTAGATTTTAACAATGGAGGGTGGGTTGGTAACAGACTTCTCTTTGGCATCCACTGCTTGAAATCTTTAAAGAAGTTGAAAAGGTCACTTTTAAAAAGAAATCCACAGAATGGCTTGGATTGACTTCCCAATTAAAGGGCTGTAAATGTGACAATGTTAGTTTTATACATAAGCTGTCTGCCTGAGATGCAGGATTGGCCTGGTTCAGTATTTAATACCTAACTGAAATTGCTTGGTAAGAAGACCAGGGAGTATTGAGTAAAACAAGGAGGTTTTAATATGTACTCTGTAACTTGCTAACTATGCTAATTGAATGGACTAACTCTTACAGTTCAGAAATCAACTAGGGTTAATGTCAGGGGTCTGTAAAAACTGAAGTTATCTTTCATAGACCTTGTAGTACTTAAATCCTAAAATGCATCATGTTAAATTCAGATAAATAAATAGCCTCTTGCACTGTAGTAGGGCTCTCAGCTTTTTTTGAGTCATGCCCAGTCTTCGCATTTCTTTTTACTTGGTGCTTCTGCTGCCCAGGTGCCAGGTCACAGTGCAACTTAAGTTTGGCTCAGCTCACCGCACCTTCTGGTTGAGAACCCCTGTTCTGATATTGTCAGATCTTAATGCTGACATTTGGAAGGCAAGAGTAGGACTAAACCTGGAGTTCAATAGCTACTGTTAACATAGTACAAATAAAACTCCCTCTTAAGAGTCTGACAGAGGAGATGGTTTGATGAATTTACAGTTTGCTGTCCACTTAGTTTGCTGTCCATTTAATTAAACCCCATAAGAATTCAAGGTATGCTGGACTTCATTACCGTTATTGTGCCTGACAAGCTGGGAGCATGGCTTCCCAGTGTAAAATGCCTTGGTGTTAAGACAGGATACATCAACCTGTGCAAAGTTGGTAAACTTACTTGGTTTGGTTGTATTTTTACCTGACTCCCAAAATGTTGAGCATTCTGTTGAATAGTTTTAATTGTTAGAAGGTCTTTCCACTGTTTGTGCTAAGCATTGGCTAATCCTAAATTTTGTCTCTCTGGATAAAGTTTTAGTGTTTAGATTTCATTACCTTGGAATACAAACAGTCTGTCTTCAGAAGTGAGCACTGTTTAAATGCTGACTGTTAAACTTCAATTGTAAAATACTGGCAAGCTGTGAAATGTTGATAACCAGCTGTGTGACTAAATATTAAGTGTCTAAATAGAGACTCAGCCAGTTTGGCAAATCTGTTCCTATTTTCCCAGAACTTTTTAAAGAGGGTAGATGACACTTTACCACTATGAATTGAAATGTAGGAAATCTTAGATCAGCAGTTCTTAAACTGGAGATGATCAAGTGGCTGGGATCCTTTGTATAGGATTCTTAGTTTAAAATCAGCAGTCCAATTACAACTCGTATGAATTTTATAGTAGGGACTCAATGCAAATACTTTCAAAAGGGTGTTCGTGGACACCCACAGAGGGTGAAAGTGTCTGAGATGGGGAACTCTGACCGTAAACATTAAATTAATTTTTTTCAGTTTATTTTTCAGATTACATGTCATTCTTTATTAAAGAGATGCTGGCACATATCCTAAAATGCTTTCTTTTGTAGTACTGTAACTTTGAAGAGTGAAGGATGCTGATGTCCTAAATCATTATCTTCCAGAGGTTTTCTTTTTAGTACCCCTATTTGTATGTAAGCTGTTGCTATGTCTTAAAAATAGACAGTTTGCGAAACTGTGTTTAGCAAACCTATACTGAAAGATTCAGCAGTTTCTACAACATTTGAAATAGTTTTATTAAACCGTGTACCCAGTGTTGTAGTTGCATAAGCAGACTTTTTTAAAAAACAGTCAAGTCCTGCTTTGAGTTGCGTGTGTTAAACAGGCATACAGTAGCTTCTGGCCAATTGGATTTCAAAAGCTTTTTAAAGGTACAGTCTTAAAAGCTGACAGACAAATGTCAGAATTTTAAAATTTTATACCCAGTTATTAAGTTGGTGGGAGGTGTTAAGGAAGTTGTCATGTTCCTGTGGTCTTTCCCCATGGTTCTGTGGTTTTGGAGTCTTCACAAAGTCAGGTGATTTACATAACTGAAGTGTAAAGGGTTTTCAAATCCTTTAAGAAAAGTCCTTGGTCTGGCAGACCCGTTTCTAGATGGTTTAGACCACCATGTAGAACCTTTTTTTGTACTGGACTTAGAGAAAATATTGGCTTTTACAATTTAGTCTGCTTTAATTAAATTGAGCCCATTTAAACTTTTAATCTGCTGCATATAGAAATGGGTATCCTTTTGCATGTTTTCACACTTCCTTAAAAATGAATACAGAGCATATCTACAGTACTATGTAGATACATCACACCACCTAATAGAAATACAGCTTATGAGAAATTGAAACTGCTTTTGAGAGATTTTGTGGTATTTTTATGGTAGAAAAATTCTTGGCTTCTCCTTGGCGGCAGCCACTTACTGTGGCAGCAAGTTTTTGCTGGAGTTTTTGAGACTGCAATTTTACACTCTTAAAAGTAGTGGCCTGCTACATAACTGCACTTAGCCAGCATTTCTGCAGTTCATAACTGTGAGGAACGTAGTACCACAAATGGCAATGGACATTAGGACCCGGATGTAGTATTCCTGCTTGCTCCGAGATTCTCATTGCCGACTGCGTACAGGTAGGTAACAAGCAATATAATATAACTTGGTGACTTTCTGTGTAACCTTATTCTGTGGGTATTCTGACATCACACTTCCGACTATGAAATTACAGTGCAGCACTCTTCATGCTTGTATAATGTTTAGGTTGCATCAAAGTTGCGTGGCTTTCGGTTTTAAGCTGTATCTTTTTCAGCAGCAATAAGCAACTTATTGCAATTCTTAGATAAATATCTCAGACCCGATTCCTTTGTACATGTGTGACTTGGCTTGTGTGGATTTTCTTAAAGTACATTGTAATGAAGAAGATATTCTTAGGTGAGCTCTGTGGGGAAGAGGGAATGTGATTTTAGAATCATTTAACTAGTCAACTGGGTGCAATTTGCACCTAGAAAACCTGTCACTTGTATTAACTTTCTGTAGTAGCAAAATATCCCATCTGCAGTGCATCCCCTTGTAGAGTCTTGGCTATTATAGAAAATATATTGGTAATCATTGCTCTAGCCTTCAATGAACTAGGTGATAAAGATGTAAAACTCACTGTAGTGAGTTTTAATACTGGGTGTAAGTACTTCTCAGGTCATAAATTGTTCAAATATCTCCATTATTAGTTTTCAGGGTTTATCAACTTAAGATACGTTTGTTTTAATTTTTAGGTGACAGTGATCATGATATATGTTCAATTAAAGTCAACTGAATATGCTGGGAATCTGTGGATTCCTGTCTTTACATATTCATCTTGGTAGTGAATGTACTGATCAAAGTAGCTTAATTTTTCATCAAAATATCTTTCAAGTGTGTGCTTATTCTAAATTCACTGCTTGAAATACCAGATATGGTGTTTCAAAAGATTACATACCTAAATGTTTCCAAACTTCCGAATGTGTCGACCTTCAGCTCCTATCTGCTTTGTTGTGCTAGTTAGCTGTAACTACAGGGTCTGAATGTCATACGTTTCCTTATTTCATCCCCTGATCTGGTTCTTGGCAATGCATAAGAAACCTTTTTCAGAGGTATTGCGAGGGTTTTTCAACTTGAGATGCAAAGTTTTACTTTGCATACTTGTTTCTGGTGTACATTTTTGTCAAATTTGGACATTATACTTCCGTATTGTATCTTCCAAGAAAGAATCTTACTCACTGGTAAGCAGTTTATAAACTAGATAGGCTTGCCCTCTACTGTTTGTATTCATGTTCTTTTGAAAAGTCAAAGTAATTTCTGCACTTCATAACTCAGATAGTAACAGCTCTTTAGTTACATTGAATGTGTAGCTGAACTTAAGCTGTTCAACCTGTGACACCATTAGTCTTTAAGCCAGTTTGGGCTGTTGCCATTGTTTAGAGTTTTCTATGAGTAAAATTGAGTAATGAAATTGGCAGTATGTTTGCTGTGAAACTGCAAGAATTGGATTATTAGGTATCTCTAAACCAACAGTCAGGTCTGTTCAGTTTTGCCAGTGTGCTGGGTATTTACTAGACACGTGACTTACCTTCAGGAACATCATGGAGGGGTTATATGGACACATCTACCTTCTTCTGAATACTTGGAATGGTAATAGGCTTTTTACACTCTTGGAGCAAGCAATTTGTGACAAAGCAATGGGTTTCATACTAGCTTTGATTTGTCTGCAGTAACGAAACTTAGTGCAGTAGGTTTCTTAAACAAATAGGCATGTCTATTTTAAGCAAACAACTTGTAATAAGTGGGTATGAGAAATAACAGTACACTGAAGTGCTTGCATTGTGTTTCATCTTGGTTTTATCTTTTTCTCTATAAACTATACTTTTCCCAAAAGTTTATCTGAAGCTCGGAAGTGTGGTGCCAGAATACATATGCGTACCTGTTAGATCAGATACTGGTGCTGTCAGGGGAGAGCACAGCACAGTGTAGCATATGGGGGCTTTTACTGTAACATTAAGCATATCAAGTCTTGCTTGCAGTTTCCCCAATAGCAAAACACTAAACAGCTAAATATTGAGGCCTGTGAGTAGTTTTAGGACTTGAGCGGTATTGGGGTTGCATGTCTGTTAATCATTGCCAGCTGCAGTGACATGATCAGGAAGGCCTGTGCGTTGTAACATGTTAAATGAGGCTAAGCATGTTGGAGAAATTGCATAGTGTGCTGTTTTGGACTGTTACTTGGCTTCTTCCACTACTAGCAAGGCTGGAATCAACTGATCAGCTTCTGATTTCTCTCCATATCAGCTAGTGGGGTTTTTAAATGGTTGCCTACTGGAAAAGAAAAAAATGGGAGGATTGGCCTTCTCCCATGTCTGTCATTGCTGCTAGATAATGATTGACAAGTTAGGACTCGATTGTGCAATCCCACAGTGGACTGTGAATACCCCACCTATAAATGTTGCTTTTGAACACCAGTACTGAAGAGCTATCTGGGGAAAAGGGGGTGGCTACAAGTGCATAATCTGGAGTGTTGAAAAGATGCACAAAGATATAGTATCCCTTATGCATGGTGTTTGGTGCTACAGCATAGAAAACAATGTGCATACTAAATTTTGTCTATTGTCGATTTATAATTCAGTGTCAACACTGTACTAAGAGGTGGGTTTGATATTAAATTTGGGTGTCTCATCCCCTTGGCTGGCTAAGTAGCATTGTGAAGGCAGTGTGCTTTGCCTCCGACTAATAGTGTGCACAGAACTTTGTACAGACTTGTCCCTAGTTGCTGATGAGTAGATCTTCATTCAGCCCCTTGCAGTTTGCCCTCAACATAGCTGTAGTGAAAGGCTTAATATGCAGGGGAGGGGGGGGAGCTGTGACAGAATGAAGGTAATGAAAAGCACATGACAAACTCTAGTGTCTTCCTTTGGATTGCAATGCACTTTTAGGATTCTTGGGCTGGGCACAGCTAGTATCAGGAACACTTTGCTTCATCCATATGGAGCGTGGATTACTACAGATAAGCCAAACTGTGGTTAAATAACTAGTATAGTTTCACAGTTACATACCTTCACATAAGGGATAGTATACCTCTGACTGCAATCAAACTTCATTGTACTCAGACTGGTGAAGCTAGCAGTTATGGCTTGGTGTTCAGATTAGGTGCAGTTCTTCACTCAACCACCTGCATATTCTTTTACTTTCTTACAAGTGTTTAGACTAGCCTATTTCTGCCCCTTATACTACTTCCACCTAGTATTTTTGAATAATTTGTAAATTCCCTCATAACTAATCAGTCCATGTATCTTTTAAACTTTTACTTTTAATTTAAAGGTTAGAATTTTGTAATGGGTTAGAACTTTGTTTTCAGAAACTTTCTAGTGTGTATATTTTTATAATTTCAGTTGTTATCCTTTAGGTGAAGATGATGCAAGCTGAGTGAAACAAACGTGCTCATCCATGTGAAGTAAGCATATCTGTTGATCTTTCATTTTAAAAAAAGTTCAGAAACTGTGGTCTGTCTAAAGGGCTATGGCAAAGTGCTGGTGGTGGTTCTTGTTTCCAGTAGCTAAATTGTGTTAAAAAGTTAAACTTACATTTTTGTGTAAGCAATTGCAGTAGTTGCCACAGGCAGCCCATTTTAATAGCAAATGGGGGAGGGTAGGTAGTTCTCAAACAATCTTGTTGGTATGGTTCACCCTCTGAATACTTTTTTGGGAACCCCTGCCATAGAGTTAACGTGCTTTTTAAACCTCCGAGGTAAGTAGTTACGATTCTGCAAGCTGTCATTTTTGGTTGGTCATGTTCTACTTTAGACTCCAAACTTCCTCTTAATTCCATGGCCTCTACTTTGCTGAGATGCTGCACCTCATAAAGGAATGGCCAAATGGAGAGTCACCAAATAAGTAATGGAGAGTCACCAAATAAGTAATGGAGAGTCACCAAATAAGTGACTTGTATTTGGGGGGTATAAAATCATTTTATGGGAGACATAACTTACGTATTTTCTCCTTATGCAACAGTAGAGCCTGAGCACAATCCAGACTGTGACCTGATGTCAGGTGATGTGGAGTAGCCAGACTGCAAAGTGAATGGGGTGAGTAGTAGATTAATCTTGGGATACTGAGTTTGTAAGAAGAAATGACCCGAAGTGTACTTAGCAGTTTCTGCCTAAAACTTGACCTGATCTTAATATAGATTCTTAAGGTCAAAAGTAAATCTTCAATGGATTTTATATAAAAGCTTTTAATCTTTCTTTTGTAGAACCAAGATAAGCATTGTTTGAGGCTTTCCGGCTCTGCAGCATCAATAAACCCTGCTCACTGAACTCTACAGATGCTCAGACAAAAACAAGGAACCTAACATGTTAATTTCAAGCACCATAAGACATGCATGGTGCATTAGGAGGAGAGAGGTTTAGGGCAGATAGCGTAGCTCTTGAGTAAAACAATTACCTAAATTAAACTCGATGCAAAAAATTAGTTCTGCTTTTCATCTTCAAAACATTTTACAAACAGTTGAACTTCACAGCACCCAGCAAGGTAGGTGAATCAATATTATACCTGTTTTTTATATGTGGGGGAGCAAGCAGATAGTAGGTAGTATGCAGGGACCATAAGGAGGAATTTGCAGAGCTGGAATTAAACTAGAGTTCTTTTCTCCCACCATTTGACTAGACTTCAGTCTAAAACACTTACAGAATATTATGCCAGTTTTTAAAACCACAGACCTGGGGGAAACTTGCTAAATATTTTCTTTTGGACTGTTAATGGTTGTATGCATCTGATCTATCCTTTAGGCAGATTGAACAGAATGAACACTTTTTTGAAACCAGTGATGTAAAGATCCTTACGAGTTGATTCCTAATGCTATGTGGTCCAATTCAGAACTGCTTCTGTGTCCCTGTTTCTATGCTATTCACTTAATCCCAGGTGTATCCTGAAAGTTTATATACATTGCTAAAGAACATGTTGGCCAGATGCTTGATTTTTTGTGTTCATTCAATATTTCTGTTAAAGTGATCTATGTATGAAGATTGCTGGTAACATCTCTAGAGTTTGGGGCTAACTTTGTTTTTGCATTCACAGGAAGAAGCAGTGTTTGAAGCCCAGAACCCAGTGGAGAGGACCTAAGGACTTAAGTGGCAATGTTTTTCTTCAATAAAATACTCAGTTGCTGTACAAATGACATTTCTGTTTTCTTAAGTTTTACTCCAGAAGTTAATTTAGTTGAACGTATTTATGTACTTTGGATATCACTGCTAAAAATGAGGTGGTGGTTTGGGGTGGGGGAGTGTAGCACAATGTGATAATCTGTGAACCCCTCCCCTAAGCATCCAAACATCAGTGTGTGGGGAATACTTAAGACTCTTGTCTTTTGAGCTTGTGTAAGCATTTGCATGGTTAGTGTCTTCCAGTACTGTGCTGCACCTGTACTGAAGAAGGCAAACCCAAGATCCCAATGAAGCCTAGAAAGCAGTAGGCAGCTGCGTGAGCTGGGATGGGCAGTTGCCTATCATGTTTCCAAAACTAGAAGCCTGATTCTGAAAGTTCTTACTAGACAAAGCATCTTGTTCCAAAGTGCTCCCTTACAGAGATCAGGTTCTTAATCAGACCAACTGCTTCTCCAGCAGTAGATCTCAAAATTGCAGTTACTCATTAGCCAGAGCCAGCTACCTACTGCAAAATAAGGTTGGTTGTGTAGAAAGCATGAATCCTGCAGCTGTCCAATCCTGTTGTAATGCTTTATTGCTTCAGTCCGTGGATGAGGATTTAAGTCTAGCAAAAAAGGCACATCGTGTCTTTACTTTTCCTCTTCAGGAAAGAGTCAAGATAGCAGCAGCTAAGTTAATGCTTTCATGATGACAGGTTTCAGAGGAATAGCCGTGTTAGTCTGTATTCGCAAAAAGAAAAGGAGTACTGGTGGCACCTTAGAGACTAACCAATTTATTTGAGCATGAGCTTTCGTGAGCTGTAAGCTCATGCTCAAATAAATTGGTTAGTCTCTAAGGTGCCACCAGTACTCCTTTTCTTTTTGCGAATACAGACTAACACGGCTATTCCTCTGAAACCTGTCATTATGCAAGGCACTGCATTTAGCCATATGGAGTGGAAATCTATCAACTGCATGAAAAAACTTGTAGGATGAAGTGAGCTGTAGCTCACGAAAGCTCATGCTCAAATAAATTGGTTAGTCTCTAAGGTGCCACCAGTACTCTTTTTCTTTTTGCTTTCATGATGAATCACAAAGGGATGTGACGACATTGCAGATGAAGCTTCACCTGTATTTATCTAGGTCCTTAAAGTGGTTTGGTTGGATAGTCAGTTTTATTGTGCCATCAAACATTTTGGCACCCAAGTGATTGCACTCAGTGTAGCAGCAGTCCTAGGTGAACACACTCTGGAATTCGTTGGTCTTCCATTCTAATATGTCCATACCAAGAAAGCTGCCACAACCCAACCAGTGCTGGATGAAGGTGATTGCTGTGTTTAGCTTTGAATATCCATATTTCTGATCTTGTCCTGCCATGTGATACGGAGCAGCTGATGAAGTTTATGCTCTGCCAATAGCCATTATTGTGTGTGTATTCCTTTGCTAGCCAAGATTTGGGAGTAAACATTAGAACAGCGCAGATTACAGTAATCCCATTAATCCACACTAAGATAATACCAGCTAAATTTTTCCCATATGTAATCAACCTTTCAAATAAAAGATCAATCATGGGTTTCTACAGTGCTGTAGAAAATTTCTTAAAACAGCTGGATTAAGGGGTTAGGGAGAAGCAGCCTTTTGCTTCATTGCTGCATGGGTCAAACTGAACAGCAGTGTGACAAGACGTGGAAATTTGAGTAGGAAACTTGCTGTAAGCCCAGTGGAGGCTTAAGTGTTAAAAATTGAGTTAGTGTCTTAGATGTCCTGGGAACATTCTTGGCAATCCTTGGGGTGTTACTTGGGAGGGGAAGAGAGTACTAGATTGGAGCATATACATAATTGTGGGAAGTGTACCCATGCTGTAAGTGAACAATCAGCCATGTGTATGTTACAGGTGCTTGAAGTGTGATACCAGTGACTCCTGTTTTGGTTTCCTAACCTTGCTCCCAAAAGTAGTATATCAGCAAGTGGAACAGTAAGTGGTATAACTGGCCTTGAGCTTCCCATCATGTGGTCTCAGTTATCCTTAACAAACCACCCTGTTCAGTATGGTTAGCAGTACCTGCTCAAAGCAGGCCCAGAGCTGGGGGCTGCAGCAGTGGGAGTCCTGCCCCACAGTAGCAATGCTGAGTGTGCTGTCAGGCTTTTCTTCATCATAACAAGCTTGTACTGAGCTGATTTCCAGTTATCCCTACAATCACTTCAGCATTTGTTCAGATACAGGACAATCTCCCCAGGAAAAGGGGGATTTCAGTTATTTGGCATCTCATCAGTCATTGCTCTGTTTCTTTCAAGCAACTACAAAAAATGAGGGTTTCAGCTGCAGAGGGATGTCTGATGTTGCATTTTCTTTGTGTTAATGCAACCATTTGTCTGGCAAGCTTGTGGGCAAGTCCTCATGTTACATACTCAAGCTAACTTCCCTTTAGGTTTGGGTGGTAATTAGGTCCCATTTTACTCATCACTCATGAATATTACATAGCTGAACTGAATTATTCATGTTCATTTAGATCTGAGCTAAACTGGAGGGGGGCAGATGGTCAGGGAAAGAGGCTTAGAGAACTCTTCCAGGACTAGGTCTTGCCACTGCCTTTGGGAAGTTAGAAATGAATGAACGCAGCAGAATGTTACACTTAGCAGTGCCAAAAATATCCTTGGGACTGAGCAACCCACTTGTTCTGGACTTGCAAGCAAGGAAAGGGACTCCTGCTCTTCCAGATGCTGGGTATGTGGCTTTGTTGCCCCAGCTATCTAACAGATGCTCTAGCCTTTGTCAGCAGCAGTGCAGTTGGAAATTGGGCTTTGAGAGCAGGTGAGTCCCCTACCACCTGCTGTTTGTTGGTGTAACATTTTATTAAATACTTGTGAAATCTCTTTATTGTGCATGATTAAATCATAAGAATTAGAGATGGGGGTAGGGGAAGAATAGGCCTTGTCTGTCTTGGCTAATGCAGGACTCTGGTTTTCCTCTTCTCATCTCCTTCAGACAAATACTCTATTCTGCAATGATTTCTTAGCTTTGTCACCAGCAGTCTGGCTTCCACCACTCCCTATGTGAGACTATTCCACCATCTAAATGTGATAGAATCCAGGACTTTCAATTAAAAGAATCCAAACTCAGCTATCTCTTGCTGCAAACCACCTTGCAAAGTCAGAAAGCAAAGGTTGTTCATGCACACCTGAGGCGGGAATGTGGCTTTAGCACTTGAAGCTCAGCTCAAGTCAAGTATTCACCTTGAATATATAGCTTACCATGCTGCCTGGGCCCTCACCCAAGCTCATGTTGCTTTACTCTCAAATAGAAACTCAGCATCTCTATCCACTCTGCAGCTGCAGTACTTTAGAAGTCTTGAGGTACCACTGCTGTGTTCCCAATGCATCAGGGATGCTAGAGTTGTGCCCTGCGCTGCCTTCAGGGGAGAGAAATGCCATGCTATGGATTGTAATCGCCATGAAATTGGAGCAACTAACTGTGGTATATAACGATCACTTAAATCAGCCTCTTTACCAGATGACTTCAGGGTAGCTAATGGCTGGCTTTTTTAAAAGAGGCTCCAGAGGTGATCCTGGCAATTACAGGCCATAAACCTAACTTCAGTTTTAGAAAAAGTGGTTGGAACTAGAGTAAAGAACAGAATTATCAGACACAGATGAACAGTCAAGCTAGAAGGGCAATATCAAGTGGTGTCCCCCAGGCATCGGTTCTGGGTCCAGTTCTGTTCAATATCTTCAATGATTTAGATAATGGCATAGAAAGTACACTTACAAAGTTTGGATGATACCAAGCTGAGAGGGATTGCAGGTGCTTTGGAGGATAGAATTAAAAATCAAAATGTTCTGGACAAATGGCCTGAAGTAAATAGAGTGAAATTCACTAAGGACAAATGCAAAATACTCCACTTAGGAAGAAACAGTTGTGCATGCACACAAGGGGAAATGACTGCCTAGGCAGGAGTACTGCGGAAGGGGATCTGTGGGTCGTAGTGGATCACAAACTAAATGAGTTAAGTGTAACATTTGCAAAAAATAAGCAAACATTCTCGGACGTATTAGCAGGAGTGTTGTAAACAAGACATGAGCATTACTTCTTCCGCTCTACTCTGCGGTGATTAGGCTTCAACTGGAGTATTGTGTCTAGGTCTGGGCGCCGCATTTCAGGAAGGATGTGGACAGATTGGAGAAAGTCCAGAGAAGAGCAACACAAATGACTAAAGGTCTAGAAAACATGACCTATGAGGGAAGATTGGAAAAAATTGGGTTTGTTTAATCTGGAGAGGAGAAGAGGGAGGGATATAACAGTTCTCAAGTACATAAA
The DNA here is from genome assembly GCF_965140235.1 of Caretta caretta. Taxonomy (NCBI): domain Eukaryota; kingdom Metazoa; phylum Chordata; order Testudines; family Cheloniidae; genus Caretta; species Caretta caretta. The sequence continues at coordinate 3,989,894 of NC_134224.1, forward strand.
AGGTGGTTACAAGGAGGAGGGAGAAAAATTGTTCTTATTAACCTCTGAGGCTAGGGCAAGAAGCAATGGGCTTAAATTGCAGCAAAGGCAGTTGAGGTTGGACAATAGGAAAAACTTCCTGTAAGGGTGGTTAGGCACTGGAATAAATTGCCCAGGGAGGTTGTAGAATCTCCGTCATAAGAGATTTTTAAGAGCAGGTTGGACAAAAATCACAAGATATTGGGCTCAGTGGACCATTGGTCTGACCCCAATGGCCATTTTTAATGTGTGGGGATCAGAAATGGGGCTACAAATTGTGGAGGCAGGATGCAGTGAAATGGGAGTGGAACTGCCAAGAGCACAAGAAAATCTGCTCAAACAGCTAGAGGAGCAGGTAGTGCTGGGGAAGATGTCTGGGGGTGGGAGTGGGGAAAGTGTGCAGAAGGATGGCAAGAGGGACAGAGCCATGAGTAGCTGCAAAGAAGTGGGATGGGGCTTAGTGCTTGGAAGAGAGGAGTAGCGGTTGAGGTAGATGGGAAAGGGGGGGAATAAGGCCATGGGGGGGTAAGAATTAGCTGAGTTCGAATACAGTGCTGCCCCTTGTGGCAGGACACAGTATTTCTGCAATCCACATGGAATAATACCCCGCGTGTCTCCCTGCAAGCAGCCATCCTGCTCTCTAAGGCTGTGTGGCCAATAATTCCAGCCGTATGGGTGAAGCCATTACATCTTTCCTATTTTAAAAGGAGTCAAGACTGGAGACTGTAAATGTCACCCCTGCCCCCTTCACCCCAAAAGCTTTTAATGGAATGAATTGTCTTTGTACTCCAACATGCTTTTATTATCCTTTTATGCAGGTGAATGAATTAACCTGCTTGTAACAAAGCCCAGCTTGCCTGTAACAAACTCCTGCTCTGGTCTATGTCAAGGGTGTCCAAAGCAATGGGCTGTTAGCCTCAGGGTGTCACAGAGAGCTCCCTAGGGCTCACGCTCCCCCACCCCCCTTACGGCTATATACTGTACTAGAGCAGTGTTTCTCAAACGGGGGTCTGTGGAACCCTGAGGGTACTACAAGGGCCCTGCGGATCAACTCCTCTCCCTCTAGTAATGCAGCGGGGCTAAGGCAGGCTCCCTGCCTGCCCTGGCCCCGCACCGCTCCTGGAAGTGGCTGGCACTTCCCTGCAGTCCCAGAGGCGGGAGGGGCAGGGGAATCTCTGCGTGCTGCCCCCCGTACCAACCACACAGGTCCTGTTGGCCGAGACCCCCTGGCTCCCCTGCCTAGGAGCCGCTGCCAGAGAGATGTACCAGTTGCTTTCAGGAGCTGCCCAAGGTAAGCACCGCCCAGCTGGAGCCCACACTTCTCACCCTCTCCTCCACCCCAGCCCAGAGCCCCCTCCTGGAGCCAGCACCCAAAATCCCCTCCCCAGCCCGGAGCCCACATCCCGCACCCCTGCCTGCACCCAAACTCCCTCCCAGAGGTCTCACCCCCTCCTGCAGTAAAACTCCCAGAACCTGCACCCCAACACTCTTCTCCTAGCCTGGTGAAAGTGAATGAGGGTGGGGGAGAGCGAGCGACGGAGAGAGGGGGGATGGAGTGAGCTGGGGGCAAGAAGAGGTGGGGTTGGAGTGGGGCCTTGGGGGAAGGGGTGAGGTGGGGGCAGGGCCTGGGGCTGAGCGGGGTGTCTTGGGGGTCCCCAAAATTTTTTAAATCAAAATGGGGGTCCTTGAGTTGCTGAAGGTTTGAGAATTGCTGTTCTAGAGGTTCCCCAGACTACACTGCATTGTACCCCCAGGGACAGGGGATGGAAGAGCTTGAGAAACCACTGCTCAAAATCACCAGTTCTCAGACTTGGGGATCTGGTGTCCCAAATCTCAGCTGGACAAGTACTTAGCATGTCCCCTTCGTGGATGCAAGCAGTGTAGTCACCATGGGTTCTTGTTCTGCCACCAACCTGCATTTGGCTCCATGCCACTGCTGTCTGAGACCCACTCTCAGAACGGCTGGGAGCCCTTTAAATCTGGTGCAGGCAGTGAACTCACCCCCAGGGCTGCACTTGGCCCACTACGAGGACTCCAAGGAGACCAGATGGATGTGTCTTGCAGGAAATGGAAATAACCCCTCCCAAGAGACCGTTCCTTGCAGCCCTTGCTGTTGCCCCTTCCTGTCCTGGGATTGTAAAGAAGAAATTCTTGTCCAGTAATTCCCTGGCTCAGATTCTGGCATGGACCCCAGCGCAGACCGGCAAACGTGCTGCAATAGCAGAGCAAAGTATTGCCTGTATTTTAAGATCCAACAACCCCTGTTACATCCTCCCCCCCCCTCCCCCCAACAGGAGCAATAATTTGCCTAGATTTCCATTTCCTGAACAGGGGCTGTTTGTGTATCCATATGAGGCAGGGGACATCATGCCATACTAGGGGGTCAGGACACCTGGGTTCCATGCCCAGCTTTACTGACCTGCTGTGTCATTTCACCTCTTTGTGCCTATAATGATACTGACCTGAGCTTTATAAGTCACCTTGTTGTGTCAGAAGCCGGATAGCAGCTCCCGACTTCTCCCTTGTGCTTCTCTTGCTGGGCAGAGCATTTCGGAGAGGTGCAGCAGCGGCTGGAACCTGGCCCCTGCTGAAGGCAGCTCATGCAAAGACCCTGACATTTAAAAGGTGGTGGTGATGTGGGAAGAACCCCACGCCAGCACAGAGCCAGCCCTGGAGTAGGAGCCATCCCTGACCTGCTCACCCAAGTGCCAGCAGCAGAGAGGGAAAAGGGGTTTGCAGCTCCAGACTTTGCAGAGAGGGCGAAGGGAAAGTGGGCTCCAGTCTTCCAAAGTGGCAGGCAGCTGGGCCCTGACAGAGTCTTTCAAAGGACTTCAACGGGTGTTGAATCGGGTCTTCAGTTTGGGGTTTGAACTCTTGCTCTCCTGTGCCTGCTCCCTGAGCTAACCCCTGGTCTTGTCTTTAAAGCAGGCGCAAAGCTTTTCTTACCAAAAGTGAACGCTCCACTCTGCAAGGCCTCCTAGAGAACAGCAAGTTACCCTTCCTAAGACCTCCTCCAGGGCTAAATCACGCCACGGGTAGCAGAGCACAAGATGGTGGCATTTCCAACCTGAGGGAGAGGACAGGAACCCATCGAGGGCCAAGGAAGCAACAGGCCTATGTGCACTTCTCCAGCCCCATCCGACCAGCTGTCAAAACATCTCCCAGCAAGTCGAAGCCTAATGGGAACAACCTCCCAGCAGGAGCAGTGGCCCAGAGGAATATGCAGCCAGCAGCATTGAAACCCTTTCCTGGTGCTACAGCACAGAGTTTGCTGGTGTGTGGGCTCACCTGCCTGCCATTGGCCTGGAGAGATCTGCCTTTGCTGCCCCAGATCAGAAAATCCAGAGCAGAGGTCCATGTCTATATACCCAGAGGGGAAGACAACACAGACTCTGAATCGCTGAGTGAAGATGTGGACAGTAAGCTGAGCTCATTGAGCTTGCAAGATGAGAAGTGAATTAGTTCACTGGGAATTATTAGTGTCTGGCCTTAAAGAAACTAGCAATAGTCTCAGGTGTGGTTCTGCTGTATAGCAGTTTGGCATCCCTAGCATGTAACAATGGATTCTGTTCCCTTATAAATCTAATGATGAGGGTGGTGGGGAGGGGAACCATCTTGTGAGATCCTTTTTTCTAGGGTGTTCAGGACAGAGGGAAGGATTCCTGGGTTGTATCCCTAGCCCCCACCGCTGTGTGTCTTTGGGCAAGTCCCTTAACCTCTCTGCGTCTCGGTTTCTCTAAAATGGGGATAACACTGACCCGCTGCGAGGTTTGATTCAGCAATACTTGTAAACGGCAATCAAAAGTTGCTGAAAGAAGTGTTAGGAAACAATACCCCGGAACCCTCCAGTAATGGTCCAGAACGCCACATGTCAGCGTCGCTCCAGCATTGATTGCTCAGTGCAACACCCGATCCCTATTGGCACATTTCTGATCTCATGCTGCTGAAGTCAGTGGATTTACAGGGGTGTGGTAACCTATACATTCTCAGGCTGGCTCAGACCCATGGTCGACCTAGCCCAGTGTCCTGTCTGAGAGTGGCCAACACCATGTGCCTTAGAGGAAGGTAGAAGAACTGCTCCCTCCCCCCAGACAGGTGTAGAATAATCTGCCCCTGTGAAGGTCTCATCCTGACCGCTGATAGAGAGAGGCTGAAGCCCTGATTTTCAGAGCACAGCCCGAAGTCCATGTGCTCTGAGCACACTCAGCTGCTTTGAAAAGCAGGCTCTGTGCTCCCAAGAAGAGGTGGGGTATGCACAGAGCATCTTTAGATGTGCTGGAATGTAAAGCTGTTGGGGTAAATCACAACCTAGGAGGTTATCCTTTCTGTCATCTCTGTTTTTAAATGCCTGGGGGGTGAGCATTCAGGCTGAGCATAACCCCACCCAGACTAGGGGTGTTGCAGCAGCAAGGTATTTGATCCTTATGGCACTTGAAACGGGCATCTTATGTTCTTGGATGAGGGGGAATTAAATGGTTCTTGGAGCATTTTAAAAATTAAAACCAGGCCTCTGTTTTGCACACTAAGCAGTCCCAGCAAGAGAGAATTTGGATCAAGATTACCGGGAGTTTCCAGAACACATGAAAAGATTGGGGTGAAACCTCTTCTCTATTTAAACACAAGCAGATTCTTTTTCAGCTGAAGTAAAATGATTTCCTCAGGCTGGCTTATGCTCTTCTGCCCTTTCCTGCTTTAACAAGAGTCCTGAGAGACCTGGTTTATGTTTCATGCAGTGATGTGCAAGGTATTAAGGACACAAAATCCCACCCTGGAAGAAGGGAACGAGGTAGCCTGATGCAGGAATCTATTACTCAGAAAGGATTTTTAAAAAGGCTTTCACGGAAAACCCCACTTGAGTTCTGCCCTTGTCTCTGCCGTATTTCCAGTTATTGATTAGTTTGAAATCCAGAATAGCTCGGTGTGCTGCAGACTAGTGTGCTGGTGCCCTGTGACCAGCTCGCCAACATCTGAGGGGTCAGGGAGGGAAAATACGACAGCCAGAACTGGGCTGTGTTTGTTCCATTCTATTCCCCAGTCCCACGTGCTAAACTCTTCAAAGGAAGGACCGATGGCAAAAATATCCATGCAGAAACCTGACTCTGGTTTGACCCAAATAAATACAGCACGAGAGCAAAGATTGCTTTAGCCTCAGGAAAGGAACTGCAAAGACTTACGCGCGTATTTAACTCTACTTACGCCCACTGAAGCCTTGAAGTCTGTAAAGGCCAGGGGCATGCCCTGAATCTGCCTCCTTGGTCTCCAGAAGCCCAGTGTAGTAAGATCAGGCCCTGAAACATAAACCCTTGTATCAGAGGCCTGGTATGAGGCCTGAACTAAAGTGATGGTCAAGACTTTGCGAACATAAAGCAAAGTTAAGCTGTTAGCCAGAGACAGGCCCTGCTCACAGAAGTTGGCAAGAAGGCTGCTAATTGCATGTATACATGTGCCAGGATGGCACCAGAACATCCCGTTACGAACACATTCCACAGAGATAATGAGGAATTGGCTGGCCCATTCTAAAGACATCTTTAGGGTCCAAAGGATAACATGATGGATAGAGTTGTCTGTTCGAACCAACCTGTACCAGGAGACAGGCAGCACCCTAACACGCAGAGGGGTTGTACCTCAATGCATCAGGAGTGATGTGTGACTTATTTGTACCTGTGTATAAGACTGCACCCCTGAGGGGATGTCTTTGTCCAGCCTAGGGGGCAGTGGAGAATCCCGCCATGGACTGCCGGTCCATTGGCAGGGTGCATTTTTCTTAGTATTTCCTGTAGAGTCTGCAGGAAACTATTACTGTGCTTCGTTTGGCAATAAACCTGGCCGGGTGCCTTCGTCCCTTATCAGAGTCTGTGGTCATTGGGGGTTCTCTCGGGGCCTGCTGGGTCAGCGATCTGCAGAGCCGGGGCAGCACACAGAGGGAACACACGCACACAGCTGTTATCATCACTGAACAGAGCAGAGCAGAGCAGAACAGGTTTATTTATTTGTTTTTAAATGGAAGTTCCCAGCTGTTCAGGTTGCCTTGAAAACATGGACCCACATATTAGCAGATGCAGTGATGCCTTTCTGCATTTACACAACAGGAAGAGGGTGTGCCCCATGCATCAAAGACCATGCAATAAATGTCCACATTGTTAACTCTTTCACTGCTTACCAAAGCATGTAGGAAAGGAGACGGGGGATCAGCGTATGAGGACAGAGATGGCTTGTCTATACTTAAAGTGGCGCGGCCGTAGCATGTACCAATGGATTCTGTTCCATTATACTTTGGAGGGCATCTCCCATCGGCATGGGTAATCCACCTCCCCAAGAGGCAGGGTGGTAGCTGGGTTGATGGGAGAAGCCCTCTGACGTAGTGCTGCCGTCTACACCAGCAGTGAGGTTGGCATAACTGCATCGCTCAGAGCGACGTAGTTATACTGACAAGTTGCTAGGGTAGGCCAAGCCTAAGCTTTTGTACGCTGTAACTGTCAGGGTTGCAGGGCTAGCTGCAGCTGTGTCCCCTTCCTGGTCTCCCTGAATGCACCCCCTTAGGCATCAGGCCTTTTGCTTCTGCCTATCCCAGGGGCAGACACCAGACTCTGGGCTACTGTACCCTGGATATCAACGGCCCTTACGCTGCAGGCCCAGCTTGGTTTGAGCACCTGCCATTTTGCCCATCGGGCGTCCATGCCCAGAGCCATGCAGTGATCAGACAGCCTTCTTACCCCCAAAGTACTGTTTATTTTTGCAGTGGAAACAAAGCATATGAGCAAAGAAAGGAGACTGAAGCAACAAACAATCTACATGTGTGTTTACAGTATCTACAAGCTCATCATTCCCTGAAGACAACACAGGCTGGCCTCGCGTCTTCAGATACCCCAGGGAGTGTCTATGTCTCTGCCTGGTTCCCCCAAACAGCTACCCCCACTCTTGGCAGGGGTTCTTCTTAAGCCTGCCAGCATCCTTTAGGTCTCCTGGGATCCTGTGCCTCTTCCTGACCTGGCACTGTCAAATCTTCACGTTTTTGCCAAGAAGTGGCTTATCTTGAGGCGTTCTCCCCCTTGCTGGTTGTTTTTCCTACCAGCCCCTGTCAAACGAAACCCATGTGTTTGTACAGGCATACCCCAATATCCAGACCCCGTTTTCAGTGATGATTGCAGAACAGCTGCACATCCACCCCAGCACCGGTTTTTAGATTGTGAACGCTTTAGGGCAGGGGTCTAATCCAGCTCTTTGCTTTGTGTCTGTGCAGCACCTCCTGCCCTGGGGCTTCTGGTCCATGACAGGGGCTCCTGGGTGCCAACGGCAAAACAAATACTGCTGCGAACAGAATGAAGATCTATACACTCCGCTGCACGTGGGCTTGGGAGAACAGGGCAGTGCTGCCAACACTTGTGATTTTTCCATGAAATCTGCAATACCTGATTGATTAAAGCTCCAGCTGCTGGAGTCAGGTGATTCCATGACAGTCTCCACTTCTCAGTGTAAAAACGGAAGTTTCTAGCCTTCATGCTTGCCGAGGAAAGCTTGAAAAGACGACATGAGAGTGCACCCGAAAGGCTCAGAAACCAGAAGCCAAGGGGAGGGGGGGGGGGAAATCTTGTACTTTCCAACATTTATTATTTTTTTAAAAAAAATCTCATTGGGAGGGGAGCCGCCCCCTGCTTTTTTTAATGTTGAGTGTTGCCGATCCGAGGGTACGTCTAGCGACAAGCCCCGCAGCTGGAGGGCAGACACTTGCTACCGTGATGGAAGAGGCTTTTCCTTTGGTGTAATAAACCCCCCCCCCCCCAGGCTGTAGCTAGAAGTCTTCTACCAGCTGAGGTTGGCTTAATCGTCTGCGAGGGGGGTGAGTTTTTCACACCCGTAGCCAGGTGTAGGCGTACGGCAGGCCGGCGCCTGGCCCCCCACCTCGCCCCCCCCCAGCCCCCGGGAGGGCGGCAGGAGACACGTGCCCGCAGCGCCAGGGACCAGCTGCCGCCCCCTCGCCGGCGCGGGGCGAGCTCGGGGGCGGGTCCCGCGTTCAGCCGCCGCGCGCGCTGCATTTCCCCGGGACCTGGCCGGGGAGCGGCCGCCGGAGCCCGGCCCGGCCCAGCCCGGGGCCATGGCGCTCGTCTTCCCCGCCATCCGGGTGCTGCTCGGCCTCTTCTTCCTGCTCACCGGGGCGGTGAAGCTGACGGACCAGATCTCGGGCGAGCTCTACCAGCAGCTGGTGAGTGCGGGGCTCGCAGCGGCTCCGGCCGGGCAATCGGGGCTCGCCTTGCAAAGCCGCCGCGGCTGAGCGCGGCCCGGCCCGGCCCGGCTCGGCTCGGGGGCGGGGTGTTGTTTGTTGCAGGTCCCTGCGAGCAGCAGGTCGGGCTGGGGTCCCAGGGGGTCGCGCGGGGGCGGGAGCGGGGTCGGTTTCGTTTCCCTACCTGGGCGGGAAGCGGGCTCGGCAAGCGGGGCTCGCCCGGCCCTGCAGCCGCCGAGCGGCTCCCCGTGAGTCTAACCCCGGTCCAAAGCGGGGCGGGTGGCGAGCCCCGACCCCTTGACCGCTCCCTGGCTCTCGCTGGGACTCTGGGCAGCCGGGCTGGCAAGGCCTCCCCCCGCAACAAGCGAGGCTGTGGGGGTATTTCCACCTTTCCCATTGGCACCGTGCGTTTAAACCCCCCCCGCACCCCACTGCACCCCTGGATTGTGGGGCGGTCCCCCCCCAGTTGTGAAGAACAGGAGGGCGACTGACCCCGGGCAAATGAAAGTGCATCGCAGATGCAGGCCAGGGGCTCTTCCCCAGATTGTTGTTGGCGCTGTGCGTCGTGGGAGAGCTCAAGTCATGGGGCAGCACCCCGGGGTGCGAGGGGCTGGAGTAGGATCAGGGCCACAGAGTGAAATAGTTGTACAAACACGTATCAAAAGAGATCTAAACCTCGCGGCCTAACACTGGGCTCTGGTTACCTTCGCTAGGTACACATTAAACCCTAGGATGGCAGAACTGGCAGGGACTGGAGAAATTATCTTTGCTTCCAGCAAGTTTGTTTGTTTGTCTAACAGCATTTTGCCTGTAGTCACTTGCCCTGTTCCCTTGTCCAGTCAGTAAGTTTTCCCCCTGTTGGTTGTGTGGCTTTCTCACAGCAGCAGGGGAAAGCAAAGCAGAAAACAAAAGACGTATTTGCAAACCCACAACTGGTGGGGGCCTCAGGCCAGAGGTGGCATCTGAACGGGCTGTTACTGGCTTCAGGTGGGGTGGTCCAGTGGCGAGGGGTCAGGCGAACTGGGTTCTATTTCTCGTCTCTGTCACTGGGGTCGGATTTTCCAAAACATCTCAGCCCCAACCATGTGAACTGGGCACGGCATGGGCATGCAGATTTTCAGAGGAGCTCTGCGTATGGACTACGTGTTGGATGCTGAGCAATCTGGAAAATCTAGTGCCGTTCCTGGCTGCAGGGCAACTGCATTCAGCCCCCCCAGTAGGCACAAGGATCGGTTATAAACCACAGCTTGGGAAGTGCCGGGGCTACGATAAACTGATTCTACGTTACTTTCCACATAAGGGTTGTTGAGCCTCAACCAGTGCAGTTATCGGGAGAGTAAGCGCTTTCCAGAGTCACTTAGGCACGGACTGTCCAGAGAGCAGCAGGTTGGGTGCTGAGCTTGGAAAATCTGACCCCAGATGTGGGTGCTGAGCACTTGAAAATGGGGGGGCCTGATTCTGCTCTCAGGTCCACCCGTGTCAATGAAGACTATCTCCATGGAGTTACACTAGTTTTACACCTGTACAGGTGAATGCAGCATCTGGCTCACAGCCCTTAATATCTGTGGCTAGTAGTGTGGGATTGTTATGGCAATTTTTCAGGAACTGCCAATATCGCTGTGGAGCGCCCTGCCAAGAGGCTTTGCAGAATCTGACAAGAGAAGAAGTAGTTAAATAATCTGCCAATGAACTTTCCCTGATATGACACACACCATAAATGAACTTTGATTTAAGCTGAGGCCAACAGGGAATAGAGGAGCAAAGAGCAGAGGTTTCCAGTTCTCTGTGGCTAAGGGGCAGTTTTTCCCAGCTGGCAATATTATCATAAGAGGAGAAAAGAAAAGGAGGACTTGTGACCCCTTAGAGACTAACCAATTTATTTGAGCATAAGCTTTCGTGAGCTACAGCTCACTTCATAAGAGGAGAGTTTTAGCACTGGAATGTCACCTAGAGCTGCAGGGAAATAAACTGTCCATATCTCAGCAGCAAGGCATTCTCTGCCACCTTGAAAAATTCCACCTGTAACCTCACCTGAAGCATTGATGATGATTTATCAGGGTCGCAGTACCTATACTCTCTGGCAGCACTGGTGTTGACTTCTTGCATAAGAACATAAGAACGGCCAGACTGGGTCAGACCAAAGGTCCGTCCAGCCCAGTGTCCTGTCTACCGACAGTGGCCAATGCCAGGTGCCTCAGAGGGAGTGAACCTAACAGGTAATGATCAACCTAACAGGTAATGTTAGTAATTCTTAGTCCTTATATAGCCCCTTCCATTGAAAAAGCGTGTAGCTACCCACGGTGAGAAGTATCATTGGTCCCCTTTTATACACAGGGGAAGTAATTTGCCCAAGGTGTCCCACTGATTTAGTGTCAGAGCTAGGGAGAGAACCCAGGAATCCTGGCTGCCTAAGCCCCCCACTCAATGCACTGTAAGAACCTGTATAATTAAAATGCCCTAGAGTGGTTGTGCGAAGGGTTCTTAACTGCACCCCCCACTCTCACCCCACAGAAGGAACCTCGAGCTAGTCCAAAAGCAGCCTGGAGATGCAGGTTGGAGCCGTGCACCATGGTGTTCCAAGCGCAGGGCTGCTAGGCTGGGACCAGCTTCTTCAGGCACAGAGGGCCCCCGCCCCAGGGTGGAATTTGCTGTTGGACTGAAAGGTCCGGCTGCCTGTTTCACAGCCTGGCTGGGCCCTGAGTGCTTCAGAAAGCCTGGCCGGAGGTGTTGGGGAAAGTGGGATCCTACGGGATGGGAAGGTGCTGGTCAGAGGGTGGGCAGAAGGGGGGATTTCAGGTGGGGTAAGAGTTTACTACACTGCAGGGCAGATTGTTGGTGCTTTACAAATAAATAATGTGTCCCTTCTAGGCCTAGGGCCTGATTTCCAGCAGTGCTGCGCCCGCGTTGCCCCGTCGACTGCCCATGGGGGCACCTAGTGCTACTGCAGACAGGCCCTTTAATTGGGAGCCACCCAGCTGCCTTTCTATACCTCAAAGCAAGGGATGCTCTGCTCCTTTCCTAGCCCCCTGTGGGCTCCAGGCTGTAGAAGGGGGCCGCCCAGCTTCTCTCTCCCAAGGACCATGCACTGTGGCTGAGCCCGTGCCGTGGGCCCGAATGCCCTGTCCCTGGGAAGGGAACCGCTGCGGCCCCATACCCGCTGACTGACGCTCCCTTCCCCGTTCCAGAAGTCCCAGTTTGTGCAGTTTGCTGACGTCTTCCCCCTGAAGGAGTTTGGCTACAAGCCAGAGCCGGAGCAGTACCTGCAGGTGGTCGGCTGGATCGAGGTGGTGGCCGGGGTGCTGCTGGCCTTTGGGCCGCAGCTTCTGCAGGAGATCAGCAACTTCGTGCTCACCATTGTCATGATCGGTAGGTGTCGGCCGCTGGGCTCCTAGGTGGAGCTGGCCAGTGGGGCTTGTTACGGAGAGTTCCCCGGCCCAGCTACCCCCTCTCCTCCCCTCCCACCAGGGGGTCCTGGCTTTTGTTGCAGGAGCCCCAAAATTGATCTTTTCTCCTCTGCGGTGATGCCACTCCGTCCTCCAGAGCTCCCAGCCCAGCCCCCAGCTCTCCGGGTAAGGGGCTAGGATTTTCTTTGGAGCAGTCTCTGGTGGGCGATGCCCTGTGGCTCCCCAGGGGCTGGGTGCAGGGTCCCCACACTATCCCCAGCCACTGGGGCAACGGCGCCTTGAATGGCAGGCTCTGCCCGCCTGAGCCCTGTTACATGCCTATGCGGTGGCCGAGCCTACGAGTGACTAACATGACCCGCTGAAAGACACCCAGTGTCCTGAGCCAGAGATAGAAAAGGTCAGTCAGGTCTCTGCTCTCGGCAGGTGGATTGCTTTCTGCGGGAAGTTCCCCAGGGGCTTGGCCTGGTTGAGGAACTGGGACTTCCAACAATTCCTTCTGCCCTGATATTCAGCCTAGATTTTCTGCTTCCTCCACCCCCACCCTCCATCTCCCTCCTATTCACACCTGTTGGCTAGCTCTCAAGCCTCCCCTGGCTCTTAATGATCACTGTCCAAGCTCAGCCAAACGAGCTCTTTATGTTCTGTCATTTAAATGCGCCACCCCCCCCACCAGCCCCTGACGGGTATAAATCCTCGGCAGCGGCCTCCTCCCCTCTCGCACCAAGTCTCCTCAGAGCGTCTCTGGAACGGGTCGGTGTTAATGGGGGTGTTGCAATGAAAGGTGGGCAGCAGTTTGCAGCATGCCAGCAACCTAAGGGTTAAAGGCAAGTGCAAGCACCCTTGCTCGCTGGAAATACAACTGAAGAGGGAAGCTATTCTCCAGGGTGAAAGGCTGCCATGTCCATCTCCTGTCCCTGGCAGGATTCACCTAGCTGGGGGCTGGCTGATAACCATGTGCCCAAATGGCCTGTCAGTTACAGGCCAAAACATCACACTCTGGCAGCTCAAATCAGGAAGCTGCACATGTTAAACTGGGGACCTTTGGCTTGCAATGACAGAGCTGACCTCAAGTAACCTGGCCCTGCAAGCTCCTGGGGCTAGCAGGCACACATCAGGTTCAAATCTAGCATGTTAATAGCGTCTCCCTGTCTGCCAGGCCCTGGGCTGTGCAGGTCAGATGGTGCCTCGTCTATCCCGTCACAGGACGATGGACGTTAGATTCCTCTCGGGCCCCATCTAGCCCAGCCCCGTGGCCAGCACTGAGGGCTCCGTGCAGGGGATTTACTGCTGCTGTTTTGACCAGCTCCGTGACAAGGTTAATTGGAAGAGAGAGTGGAAAGCACTTTAGAGTCATGTTTGCATCCCTTTGACCCTGACTCCATGCTGTGTTGCTCACAGGGGTGTGGTCTGGTGTGGGGAGGGGCAACGGGGGCTTTATGTCCCCTCTGGGGATGCTGGGACCTGATCTGCCCCCTCCAGCATAAATTAGAGCATCCCCAGAGGCTGCTCTAAATTTACCGCCCCATTTGGACAGCTCCACCGCCCCAGAATAACAACCCCCATCCCCTCCTCAGCATGACCCTGGGGGCTGCAGGGTGAGCCCAGCAGGGCCGTTGTGCAGGCAGCATCCCACCCAGTGTCTGTCCGTGTCGTTCCCCCCCCCGCCGCCCCATGCTGGGGATATTCCCCAGGGGCTGGTTAAACTGGCTGTGCAGCGGCTGAGCTGCCGTTAGGCTGCAGCAGGGCACAGCATGGGGACTGCCAAGGGGAGCGTTATCTGCGCCGGCAGCAGTTTCCTCGCACTCTCTAGTCTAGCCAAGGACCTTCCCAGAAATGCTGTGGAGGCTTGTGTGGTTGGTGATGGGGCGGGACCTGCTGGCCGCAGGTGTTTGCTGTTGCTGGCTGCCGCCAAGTCCCTGAGCAAGGCCGGGGAGCCACAATGGCAGAGTGGGAGCCGAGCCTGGGAACGTGTCCCCTTTCCACCCCCTGCTCCCAGCATCCTTGTCCTTAGGCAGCCGGGGCCGCTTCCCCGAGGTTCTCCAGGGGGAGCTGCGGTGGCTTCCCTCTCATGTTTGTTTGGCGCCCCAGCGGCGCTTGTGCAGAGAACAGTCCAAGCTAGCTGTCGGGCAGCTAATGCCGAGACCCTGAGAGATAAATCTCTGGCAGAGGAACATGAGGTCTGCCCAAACTGGAGCTGGGCCTGGCACCTCAGGGCCTGGTCAGCATCTGTGGAGTTCAAAAATTATCCCCCAAAGAAAACCCTCTGCACCTGATTCAGGGTGTTGCACCCTGCCTGAGTCTGCAGAGTGCCTGAGACCGTAGCTCCTAGAGGTGTGAATTGCCCCCATCCATCTCATGAGGTCTGTTGACTCTGAAGTGTAATGACTGCGGTTCAAGGCCAGGGGGCTCCCTTTTGGAGCTGGGTGCTTTGGGCTGCTGGTGAAGGAGTGTCTCTGACCTTTCCTTGGTCCATCCCCTGACTTCCCCAGCGTGTTTTTTTCTCTCTCTTCCCAGGTGCCATCTACACCCTGCTGGTGCTGAAGGAGCCCTTCTCCATGTGCGCTCCGGCTACGATCTGCCTGGGTCTCCTGCTGCTGCTCAACATACGAGGAAGGGGGGGCAGGGCCAAGTCCAAGTTTGAGTGACTGGAATGAAATGGGGGGCGGGGGTGCTGGATTGGCAGGAAATTATGTCATTCCCCCCGACAAAGTGTTGCAATGACATGGCTTCCTGCCAATGAACTGGCCGCTTATGCGCAGTACAAACTCTAAAGCTCCTGAGGAGGGACCAGCAGGCTGATTAATCCGGGGGGCCTGGGGTACCTGCTGCAGGTGTGTGCAGAGCGTGGGAAGCAGCTGCCTGGCTGGAAACTCTGCACAGAGGCTGGGAAGTTTCTCTTTCTGCCCTGACTTTGAAGGCAGCCAGGTGGGGCAGGGTAATTGGAGCTGGGTCATGGTGCATTGTGCTGGGACCTCATGGGGGGGAAGCTCTGGAGTGTGCCCCAAATGGGTAACAGCTGTGTGAGTTCCCACAATGGGTCCCCTCCAGCGTGACCTGGGGGGACTCCGGGGGGTCAAACTCCTGTGGCCTAGCGAGCCCTTCACCTCTCTGCCTATTTTGCTCTGTCGCTAAGAATCGTATCATGGCACCAGTGCCCCCATGGAGCTGTCTGGCCGGACCTCGGCGGAGGAGGTGGTGCTGACTCCGCTCTGTACGGGGGGCCGCATAGCGCTGACTTTTAAATAAAACCTCTATTTCCAGCGGGCTGCCTCCTGTTCTGCCCCCGGTCTGGGCCTCAGCATCCAGCGGTGGCTGCAAATGGGTGGGTCGCTGCCATGGACTGTGCGATCCTCGCTGCTGAGGAATGGGAAAGGTTCTGGGGGTGCTAACCCCATCCTCACCCCTTGGTGGGCAAGGCATGTGGTGGAGGAACTGGGCCTCTCGGGAGACTCCCTGACCATGCCCTGGATGGGCCATGCCTGCCTGCTGGTCCAGCTGGGCCCAGGGGAGAGTGCAGGTGGGGTGTGAGCATAGGGTGGGGCTGGGCCCAGGGGGCAGCTGGGTGGAGCTTGCCTGTGGAGGGGCCATCCAATAGCTGTGACACCCCCCCCCTTTCCCCTAGAAGTGGGGCTGGGCTCTGACTCACACCGGGTGGGAAGCAGCAGAGAGCCCTAGAGGTCAGAGCTGGGGAAAGCCCCAGTGCGTAGCTGTGGCCAGAATGATGGTGAAGGTTCATGAATCGTCCCAAGGGCCTGTTCTGTAGAACTGTTTAAGAAAAGACGTACGAAGGAGACAGACTGAATTAAGGTAAACAGAGGGGGTCTGCTGCTTGCCCCCAAGGACTGGGTTAAGATTATGAGTGGTAAACAAGAGGAGGAGGGGAGGGGAAATTAATGGACCAAAATTGGTGCTTTGGAAATTAGGCCTAATGGGTAGGCAGAAAGCGAGAGGCAGGACCATTCCACCCATCGCCCCTTTTGGGGCCCCTTAAAAGAGGCTTGAGGAGAAAGGAAGGGACTTCCACCACCGTGGCCGGGGCAGGATTTTTACTGCGACGCTCAGACCTTGATACCCCAGTGATGACACTTGAGCATCTGTGCTGCACCAGCAAGGACCCCAGCCTGCTACGTGCGAAATCCTGCTCTGTCTGCCTGGCCCCTGGGTGTCTTTCCATCCCCCATGATCATCCTGCTCTCCTCTTGGTTTTTCACCCTATCCTCGGATCGGCTGCACCGCAGGGCAAGAGGAGACAGCTCAGCCGGCTCTGAGGAAGCGCAATGAAGCAGAAGGACCTGCTGTGACCAACCAGGTGATGTCCCCAATTGGGGAGGCAAGCCAGGGCCCAGAACAGCAGCTGTCACGGCTGGCCTGCCAGCCCAAAGCATCCATTCGTAATTGATCAACCACCCTGTGTCCTGTGAACGTCAACAAAATCTGTATTTCCCCCCATCTATGCTATTCTATCTCTCCTCTCCTTTCAGCCTCAGTGTTTTGTCGAATGTGGGGACTGATGTTACTGACTCAAAATTGACTGGAACTACCCACTTTTCCAGCTGGGAGGGCTGTTTGGCAGAATGAGCCTCACCCATAATCACCCTCTCTAGAAAGAGACTTTGATCAGGTTTCATTATTTGTGTTGCATCATCTCTCAAGTTCAGTTTCAGAGTTTTGCCTTGTTTTGATTCTTTTCCTTTCCTGGGATTCAGTTAGTAAATTTCTAGCCTTTGGCATGAATTTCCTGCAGTGTTTGCTGAGTTACTGAGAGGCCGAGGTCTCCAGCTACTGCCTACCCTCCCCCCCCCGCATTTAACACTGTTTAATGTTGGACAGTGACAGGATCATGTTCGTGCTTTGGGCCTGCAGCGTCCATCCAAATTAATACAATGGCGTGGGCTGTGCCTCAAGGCCCCTGCAGCCTAGTACAGTCGCATGCAAGCAGGGAGCCCAGCCTTTCCTGCCCTGCTATGCCATCCCCTGCTGCCTCCGGCTGGGGTCTGTAATGGACACGCCTTATGGTGAGTTACGTTTCTCTTTCCTCAGTGCAACTGAGGCTACGTTGGCATCAGCCTGAGGCTGTAGCATCGTGGCAAGAGTCGTGCCCGTGTATCAGAGATGTTGGCAGTGCTGTGGTTCTGTGGGCAGCAGAGCCTAGTGGGTCACTAGTGGTCAGCTCTGGGTTCAATGGCCTCTCCCTTGCCCCTGTAACTACATTGGCTGATTCACCCTGCACCCAGGGAGGGGAGGATCCAGCCACGGAGTGGGGTCGCAACTCTGGCTTGGAAAGGGCTGTGGCTCCCAGGAGGGCAGCTGGCGACTACAGCAGGTGCCCGGGGACAGCACAGGCCTCCTGGTGCCTTGAGGACGAGGTCTCCCACAGCCCCTCCCGGGGGCTCTCGCAGGGCAGAAGGGGGCTCCTAGACCTTAGGTTGCTTGAGAAGATGCAGCAGGGACTGGTTTGGGGACAACCGCTTCCTGCACAAGCTCGGTCTAGCAAGTGAGGGCATGTGCGTGAGCTGCTGGCATCCCCAGAGCAGGCAGCGTGGCCATGGCTCGTGGGATTAGGGGGCAGTTGCTGGCAATCCGGGGAGGGACAAATCCCTGTCTCGCTCCCTCTGCTGCACCCCCACCCAGCAGCACTTAGCTTCACCCGCTGACATCCCCCCGAGCCTGGCTGTGAGGGATTCTGGCTGTGACAGGTGTGGCCCTGGCTCAGGATCCTGGGGGAAGGGGGAGGACTGTTCCTGCCGCAGCTGCCGGGCTGGGGTGGCTCTCTGGGACTCCAGGCCCCTGGGGGACGCCTGAGGCTCAGGGCTTCCTGCTGGCTCCCCACCCCTCCATCACTTGTAACATTCCCCGCATTTTTCCCCAGCCCCGGTGGCTCCTGCTCTTACAGGAGCAGGGTTCACTTTCCTTCCTCTGCTGGCGAGTCTGGTGTTTGCCAGCCGTCCAGCAGGACGACTCCAGGGGCTGATACCCTCAGTGTGGGGCAGAGACGGACCAGGCTTCCCCACTCTGCCCCAGAGCAGGGCTCTGCTTGGGGTCTGAGAGGGCTCTCGGGTGAACCAGTTAGCCTCCTTGCTGGCAGAGCCAGAGGCCAAGGGCCGTGTAGCCCCAAGGACTGAGCTCCTTGCTTGGCCCTACCAGGGAAGGGTAGCAGCATGTTGGCAGGTGGGTCTCTGCTTCTCATCGGTCTTGGGGGGCATGGTGTGGTCTAGCAGGGCCCCACAGCTTCCTAGACCCAGGCATGAGCCTTCCCGTCAGCCACTGCAGCATAGGGAGTGGTTTGCTGTGCAGACGAGACCCCAGGGAGCAGACGATCAGAGAGCGATCGGCCTGTGGGCGGACGGCAGGTGAGGCAGAGCCGCTGTGGGGGTGGGAGCCAGGCAGCAAGCTGGAGCCTCTCCGACATGTGCTGGACCAACTGTCACAGGGCCAGGGCATGAGAGCCCCAGAGTCCCTGGGGGCTTGCTTTTGTGGTGAGGCATGTGTGTGTCAGGGCTGTCAGACTGAGAATATAGGCCCCGATTCTCCATTGCTCTGCCTGGGAGGGGAATCCACTCGGAATAGTGGCGCTCGCTTTGCACTAGTGCAGGGTTTCTTAAACTTCATTGCACCGCGACCTCCTTCGGACAACAACAACAATCACTACGTGGCCCTGGGAAAGGGGGACCAAAGCCCAAGCCCCGCCTCCCTCTGGAGTGCCAGAGCTCGAAGACTTCAGCCCTGGGTGGTGGGGCTCGGACTTTGGCTTCAGCAAGTCTAACACCAGCCCTGGCGAACCCATTAAAATGGGCTCCCGGCCCACAGTTTGAGAACTGCTGCACTAGTGGAAACAGCTACACCAGGAGCAGGGCAGTGGAGAATCAAGCCCAAAGGATTTGCCAGGCAAGCTCAGACAGCATGTGTCTAGATAACATCTGAGACCTCAGAGGAGGAGGAAATCCCTGCAATGTGCCTGATTCCCTGACTGGGATAGATTCCTTCCTGACCCCTACAGCTTACATGGTGGAGCCTGGGATTTGATTACCACCATCATCCTACCTTGCAGAGATAAAAAGGATGGGCCAAATCCTATCCACCTACTGAACCCCTGAAATGCCTGCTAGAGTCAGTGGGATTGAGAGTGCTCAGGATCTGATCTTGGGTTAGTGATCCAGCCTCAGCATTTGCCTCAAAGAACTCCTGCAGCAGGGAGTTCCACAGCTCGATTATGGGCTGCATGAGAAAGCACTGGGTTCATTTTGAAAATAAAAGAAGAGTCATCTATGCTTCACCCTGATGCTAATGTGTCTGAGTTGCCAGCACCACATCATAGCCCAGTGAGCTGCTTGGCAAACTGCTTCTTGGTCTGGTTTTCGCTGACAATCAAAAAGAATTATTTACCCCCTTCTTAAGCCTGAGACGAGTATCTGTGACTGGGGCCTGAAGGAGACCATGCGAGAGAGTCTCAGGGGCATAGGTGCTGGAACTAAGAGTGTGGAGGGGGCTGCTGCACCCCCTGGCTTGAAGTGGTTTCTATTATATAGTTTGGTTCAATGGCTTTCAGCACCCCTACTATACATATTGTTCCAGCCCCCGCCCTGCTCAGGGCCTCAGATCGGCACCTCTGACTCTCTTGCTCTTTGTTTCTGAGAATGGAGAATTAACTTTTGGGAAAGTTGTGGGCAGGACAACCTCTGAGAACCAGGTTGCCTCGCCCGTTGCCTCCGCCCCCACCCAGTGAAAAGGCAGCCGGGTGGGCTCTGAGACCGGGGGAACACACGAGGGGACGCACTCGACAGGCTCGCTGAGGCATTTATTCCAGAATCCCCGGGGGATTGCAGCCAGACCCAGAGAGAGGCACTGGTCCCCAGCTCTGGACATTTTGCTGCTCCTGAAATCCCCAGCCTCAGAGGAGAAACAGCCCTTGGGGGATGACACATCCATGGTCAGGGAGGGCTTTTCTTGGTGTGTTTCTACTAGCATTGATTATTCAGTTGTCAAGTGCATGGGAAGGAAGATCTGAGGTCCCGGACGACTGGAAAAAGGCTAATGTAGCGCCCATCTTTAAAAAAGGGAAGGAGGAGGATCCGGGGAACTACAGGCCAGCCAGCCTCACCTCAGTCCCTGGAAAAATCATGGAGCAGGTCCTCAAGGAATCAATTCTGAAGCACTTAGAGGAGAGAAAAGTGATCAGGAACAGTCAGCATGGATTCACCAAGGGCAAGTCATGCCTGACTAATCTAATTGCCTTCTATGATGAGATAACTGGCTCTGTGGATGAGGGGAAAGCAGTGGACGTGTTGTTCCTTGACTTTAGCAAAGCTTTTGACACGGTCTCCCACAGTATTCTTGCCATCAAGTTAAAGAAGTATGGCCTGGATGAATGGACTATAAAGTGGATAGAAAGTTGGCTAGATTGTCGGGATGTGACGAAGTGGGACTGTTCTTAATGTTTCCTCTGAATAGTGTGGGGGTGCCTCAGTTTCCCCTAGGCAGTTCTTAAGTATCTAGGTGGTGGGGTAAGGGTGTATGATCATTGCAGTGCCCTAGAGGGCATGTGTGTGCAGGAGTCTGGACACAGAGAATGGCCGACACCCTGTTTCCTGGCAACTGATGGCCTGGGCCCTTCCCCCCCTGCAAGGTGAGAGCTGAAGGGTTGGAGAACAAAGGAATCAGGTGACCTCCTGGCCCGGGAAAGGAACAAAGCCCAGAGGAGGAGGGGCTGGAGGGGTTTTTCAGTTTGGGGCTGGCTGGGACATGGAGTGAAGTGCAGACGTGGTTGTCTGGCTCACTGCCCCCCAGAATGGACCCAGCTGAGGGGTCCCGTTCTCTGCACCTGCAAGCTCTGTTTTAGACCATGTTCCTGTCGTCTAATAAACCTTCTGTTTTACTGGCTGGCTGAGAGTCACGTCTGACTGCGAAGTTGGGGTGCAGGACCCTCTGGCTTCCCCAGGAGCACCGCCTGAGCGGACTCGCTGTGGGAAGCGCACGGAGAGGCAGAGGATGCTGAATGCTCCGAGGTCAGACCCAGGAAGGTGGAAGCTGTGTGAGCTGTGTGTCCTGAAGACAGGCTGCTCACAGAAAGGCGACTACCCCAGAGTCCTGACTGACTTCATGGGGAGCAGTTCCAGAGCATCGCCCAGGAACTCCGTGACAATTGGTGGTAGCGGTGGGATCTACTGCACCCCGTGGATGGCGCTTCCTGCAGTAAGTGACTGGGGAGCAGTAACACGAAGGGGGATTGCCGAGGACCAGGCCTGCTGAAGGCTCAGAGAGGAGCGGTTTCGGGGGGCGGTTAACCCCTGGGAGTGTGTGACCAGCGAGAAGTACTGTGCAGTAATGGGGTCCCCCTGGGGACTGCAGTGAGCAGTCTCAGGGGCGGAGGAGTCTGCAGCTCGACCCTGGCAAAGAGGTGGTGACCTCGAGAAGGGCTGGCACACTAGGGGTTCTCCCTGGAAACCGTGGGGAGCTGAGAACACACGGGCCTGTGAGTCCACAACAACTTGGGAGGAGCGGAGTGATGGCCTGTCACCGTCTCCTTAAGAAGGACATTGTAACCCTGTGCAGAAAGAGAGGGTTGAGCATTGGAAAGTTCACCAAAGCAGAGTTAATCGTGCAGCTGGAGGAGGATGACCGCTCTAAGGAACAGATTCCTGACCCCAACTGGGGCTATAGCAGGATCTGGGAGCAGCTGGAGCGGGAGCCAGGCATCGCCAAGACTCCTGTCCCCGACCAGACGAGGGTCTTCATGATCGGGTTCCCCATCGGGGGATCAAGACGGACGGGATTGCAGCTGAGTCTGAGAGAGCAAGAGGACCGTGGGAGACAGCGAGAGCCCGAGAAAGAGCTGCAGAAGCAGCAGCAGCATGAACTGGCGGTGGTGGGGCGGAGAGGCCTAGGGGACCTCCCCGGGGTGAGTGGGGATAGATCCCGGGGGGCCAGTTCCGCAGGGAACCTCGAGACTAAATTGCTGCCCCTGGTTAAGGAGGGGGGGGTGTGGATGCCCACCTCACTGCCTTTGAGCAGGCTGGCGATTTGAACCAAGGGGACCCTGCGGAAAAGCCCCGGTGTCTAGCTCCCTTGCTGGGTCCCAAGGCCATAGACTCCGTCAGCCAGGTGGTTGGGGATGTGGACAGGCTCCCACTCCTGACCCCAACCTATATGTCTGTGTGGAGTTTCCTGGGGCCAGGCCCCCCGGACCTCCAGTGGGAGTAGAAGGTGATGGTCAATGGGGAGACATTCTTGGGGTGGCCAAAGGGCATGGGCTGCATAAACCTTCCCACATGCGGCCTGCGAGTGCTATCGACCACCCCTGACCTAAGGGAGGGCGTGAAACTGGAAGGGCCTGGTGTAACTCCTACCAAGGAATGGGAGAGATGCTGGGGCATCCATGGGAACGTTGGTGGCTTCGAACTTCCCCAGGTCACCGGCTAAAGTGACCCCGCTCAGTTCGATCTCGAAGGGGGGAGAGATGTGACGAAGTGGGACTGTTCTTAATGTTTCCTCTGAATAGTGTGGGGGTGCCTCAGTTTCCCCTAGGCAGTTCTTAAGTATCTAGGTGGTGGGGTAAGGGTGTATGATCATTGCAGTGCCCTAGAGGGCATGTGTGTGCAGGAGTCTGGACACAGAGAATGGCCGACACCCTGTTTCCTGGCAACTGATGGCCTGGGCCCTTCCCCCCCCTGCAAGGTGAGAGCTGAAGGGTTGGAGAACAAAGGAATCAGGTGACCTCCTGGCCCGGGAAAGGAACAAAGCCCAGAGGAGGAGGGGCTGGAGGGGTTTTTCAGTTTGGGGCTGGCTGGGACATGGAGTGAAGTGCAGACGTGGTTGTCTGGCTCACTGCCCCCCAGAATGGACCCAGCTGAGGGGTCCCGTTCTCTGCACCTGCAAGCTCTGTTTTAGACCATGTTCCTGTCGTCTAATAAACCTTCTGTTTTACTGGCTGGCTGAGAGTCACGTCTGACTGCGAAGTTGGGGTGCAGGACCCTCTGGCTTCCCCAGGAGCACCGCCTGAGCGGACTCGCTGTGGGAAGCGCACGGAGAGGCAGAGGATGCTGAATGCTCCGAGGTCAGACCCAGGAAGGTGGAAGCTGTGTGAGCTGTGTGTCCTGAAGACAGGCTGCTCACAGAAAGGCGACTACCCCAGAGTCCTGACTGACTTCATGGGGAGCAGTTCCAGAGCATCGCCCAGGAACTCCGTGACAGCTCAATGGGTAGTGATCAATGGCTCCATGTCTAGTTGGCAGCCGGTATCAAGTGGAGTGTCTCAAGGGTCGGTCCTGGGGCCGGTTTTGTTCAATATCTTCATAAATGATCTGGAGGATGGTGTGGATTGCACCCTCAGCAAGTTTGCAGATGACACTAAACTGGGAGGAGAGGTAGATATGCTGGAGGGTAGGGATAGGATACAGAGGGCCCTAGACATATTAGAGGATTGGGCCAAAAGAAATCTGATGAGGTTCAACAAGGACAAGTGCAGAGTCCTGCACTTAGGACTGAAGAATCCAATGCACCGCTACAGACTAGGGACCGAATGGCTCGGCAGCAGTTCTGCAGAAAAGGACCTAGGGGTTACAGTGGACGAGAAGCTGGATATGAGTCAACAGTGTGCCCTTGTTGCCAAGAAGGCCAATGGCATTTTGGGCTGTATAAGTAGGGGCATTGCCAGCAGATCGAAGGACGTGATCGTTCCCCTCTATTCGACATTGGTGAGGCCTCATCTGGAGTACTGTGTCCAGTTTTGGGCCCCACACTACAAGAAGGATGTGGATAAATTGGAGAGAGTGCAGCAAAGGGCAACAAAAATGATTAGGGGACTGGAACACATGACTTATGAGGAGAGGCTGAGGGAACTGGGATTGTTTAGTCTGCGGAAGAGAAGAATGAGGGGGGATTTGATAGTTGCTTTCAACTACCTGAAAGGGGGTTCCAAAGAGGATGGATCTAGACTGTTCTCAGTGGTAGCAGATGACAGAACGAGGACTAATGGTCTCAAGTTGCAATGGGGGAGGTTCAGGTTGGATATTAGGAAAAAACTTTTTCAATGGAGGGAGGTGAAACACTGGAATGTGTTACCTAGGGAGGTGGTGGAATCTCCCTCCTTTGAAGTTTTCAAGGTCAGGCTTGACAAAGCCCTGGCTGGGATGATTTAGTTGGGGATTGGTCCTGCTTTGAGCAGGGGGTTGGACTAGATGACCTCCTGAGGTCCCTTCCAACTCTGATATTCTATGATCCTTGGTGCACATAGTCTGCCTGTCTCAGCAAAGAGACCCCCAGAGGGGGCAGGAGTCTCCCATTGGCGGGGGTTCCATTCTCCCAGCTCACAGGGAGGCTGGCAGGGATGCTTGGAGATCGGACCGCTGGAGGAAATGGAGGTCCTAATGAACTGGTGCTGGCCAGTACAACATATTGTGTGTTACGCTATCACTTCTCCTTATGTATGCAAAGAAACCCCTGCAAAATGTGGCCCATACAGTGCCGTGAGCCTGAGTCTGTAGACAGACTGAAACTCCAAGAGGGATGTGAGCATCAATCACCATGGCGTGTTGACTCTGAAACCTAATGACAAATGCAAACAAACACCAGCATATTTCATTGCGGATCCTTTTAATCAAGAAGTCAGTGACTCACTATTTGTGAGTGGAGCTTGGTGTGGGTGGAGCCTGAATAGAGGATGGCTACTTCTCCCTCTCCAGCCTGACCTCCGCTGTATTGGAGGCCTTGGGGATCAGTTAATTATTTCCTCTCATGCTTCCCACTCACAAACACAGAGCAGCAGGCCCGGTATTGGGTCTACGATCATACATTGGCACAGTGCCCAGTTGTGTGGTTTCTGGGCGCACACACCCATAGCTGGGAAGGGGCCCACAGGTTCCAAAAGGAAACCATCTAAGAATGTATTTCTTCCCTTGCGGCCAAGGTTCTCAAAGCATGTTATAAACATTAACTAACTAACCCGTGCAAACCTTGATGCTCAGGTGGGAGGAAACTGAAGTACCGAGAGGGGGACGTCACGTACCCTAGGTCACGCCGTGAGTCTCGGAACAAAACCCAGGTCTCCTGAAGCCCCAATGCTGGAGCCTTTGATGGAGCACAGCCCAATCAAGTGCTGCGCACGGATCTGGTGGGGCCTCTGGGTGTTAATTCTGAACATCACTTTGAAATGAACAAAACCTGAAAGGAACAGAAAGTCCAGCGTTGCTCTCCCTTTGCCGCTTGTTCAGCACAGCTGGTGAGTTGTGGAAACTTGACCACATGGAGTTGTCATGCTCCCCATCCATCCCTCGGGCTGCACTGCACTAAATACATGCTCTGCGGGCTCGTGTCCCGTGGGCTCTCCCACTGCGGGTCTCTGCAGGAGCCCGGTTCTCGGGGATTCCTGCTAATGTTTCCCTTGGCTCAGAGCCCAGGGGGTTCAAACCCCTCAGGCCATGATCCTTGCTCCCCCCATTCCCGTGGGATACGCATAATTCAGCTAATGTGATCGTTAAAGGTGCAAACAGGAGCTTAGTGAATAGGAACATAAGAACGGCAATACTGAATGAGACCAAAGGTCCATTTAGCCCAGTATCCTGTCTTCTGACAGAGGCTAGTGCCAGGGGCCCCAGAGGGAATGAACAGAACAGGTCATCAAGTGATCCATCCCCTGTAGCCCATTTCAAGCTTCTGGCAAACAGAGGCTAGAGACACCATCCCTGCCCATCCTGGCTAATAGTCATTGATGGACCTATCCCCCATGAACTTATCTAGTTCTTTTTTGAACCCTGTTATAGTCTTGGCCTTCACAACAGGAGCAGGATGGGGATTTTATGTCAGTATACTGCACTGGTGAGACCAATACTGCATCCAGGTCTGGGCTCCACATTTTAAAAAGGATGTTGAAAAATTGGCAAAGGGGCAGTGAAAAGCCACACAAGTTATTTGAGGGCTGGAGAAAATCCCCTGCAGTGAGAAATTTAAAGAGCTCCGGCTGGTTAGTTTATCTAAAAGGAGCTCGCAAGGTGACTTGATTACTGTGCACAAATAACTTCCCAGGGAGAAAATACCAGGCCCGAGAGGGCTCTCTAATCTAGCGGAGAAAGGCCGAACAAGAACCGGTGGCTGGTAGCTGGAGCCAGACGCGTGGGAACATAAAGGAGGTGCATGTTTTTAACTGCGAGGGTGAGTAGCCGTTGGAACGGGCTGCCAAAAGAAGTGTCGATGTCTCCATCTCCTGATGATCCAGCCTGGCTGCCTTTCGGGAAGAGGCTTTAGCCCACACAAGTTCCTGGGCTCAGGACAGGGGTAACTGGGCAAGGGGCCGTGGTCTGTGCTATGCAGGGGGTCAGCCAAGCTGATCTGAAGGTCTCCCCTGGCCTTTGCATCTAGGAATCCACACGGGAGTCGCTCATCTCCCAAGGTGAGCGTTGTTGTCCTGCTGGAGTTGAGGTCAGGACCAGTCGCGGTCAGGCACTGCCCCAGGGCCAGCCAGAGGTGCTAAGCCTCGTGCAGCTGGGCAAAGACACGACACCCTGTAACTTACAGTGGTGCATCTTGCCTGAGTAGTTAGCCACCAACAGCTGTAACCAGCGCCAGTCCCCAGGGGGTGAATTCTCACCAGGGGTGGGGCAGGTGATGCTGTTCCGCATCCCAGTACGGTTAGGAAGAAACTTCACAACTGCGAGAGAAAGGGGGGCTAGGACACCTGGGTTCTGTGTTCAACTCTCCTACTGCGTATGGGTGAGTCACTGCCCCACTCTGTGCCTCAGTTTCTCCACTGGTAAACGGGGCTAGCGACACCCTGCTCTCGGCAGGGGTGGGGGAATTGCAAGTGTTAATTTCTCCAAGTTCTGTCCCTCCTTTCCATCCCTGATCCTGCAGCAAGTGCTCTGTGGTTAGATTCCTGAGCCCCACCGCAGTCCATGCCAGCGCAGACCCTGGCTTGCACCCTCAGCTGCCACATTGCTCAGTCAGTCCGGCCCTGAGAGCAGGGAATGAAAGGGCCCATTATTGCTGCTGGTCACACACGGCTGATTCATCCCAGCCGGCACCAGGCTTTCCTGCTGGGCTAAGCACTCCGGGCTGGTGTGGGCAAGAGGACTGGGTCAGGGAAACAGGAACCCCCTTCACCTCCGCACAGAGTGGCCCCCGGTGCTTTGTGCCCGGGACTCTCTGCCTTAGCTGTTAGGTCCCATTGTTCTCATCTGCACCCCACTCCGTGCAGATGTGCATGACGTGGGCCAGGGGCTGACGTGGGAGCCAGGGCTGCGTCCCCACAGCCCCACTTGCAGTGCTGCTGGCCTCCTCGGACTTGGGGAAGCCTTAGAAGAGCTTTTCCTCGAGAAGTCCCCTTTTACAAGCATGCACAGGTGCCTTGCCCTGCCCTGCCTCCAGCTGCCACCCCATACCCCGCGACACCGTGCGGATTAACCCTTGACAGAGAGAGACGGCGCTCGGGGGCGGTGGAGATCAGACGTGCCACACAGCCTGGCCGGGCTCCTTAAAGCCTCCCAGAGACCTGGCTCAGCCAGACAGCGACGTGCAGCAGGGACGGGAACGCTGCCGACCCACAAGCCAGCCTTGCAGGGTAAGAGACCGGCTTGGAGCCAGGAACCTGAGCATCCCCCTTGCACCCCTTGCAGCGACATCTCATTGGAGGGGAGTGCTCAGAACTAGCCAGTTCTTTGGATGGGGCTCTCGGAAGAAGGGGGTGATTTGCTGGGGTAGGGCCCAGAGCCAGTTTCCCACCCCCCTTTCCAAGAGGAGCGACTGGCTAGGGGCTTTAGCAGGGCAGGCTGCTTTCCCCTCCTTGAAAAAACATTTAGCTGCCCCACCATAGCTGCTCTGGTTTCTACACCAGCCACAGAGCATGGAATGGCCTGGAATGGTAGAGCCCTGTTATTCCTAGAGATGGGAAAGTCCTAGAGATCACTGGGCTCCTTTTTCTGCCATGTGGGACAGGCCTGCCATTCAGCTGTGACAAACAACGCTTTTGGCTCAGCGCTGCAGAACCCAGTGGGGTAGCACTGTGTAAGAATGAGCTTTGGAATTTGTATCCTGGGTGTGTGAAGAGTCTCTCTCTCTCTCTCTCTCCTTGGCCCATCACTTTGCTGCTCTGTGCCTCAGTTTCCCCATTTATTCAAGAGGGATATTGCTATATCACCTTTGTAGAGGGCTTTGAGAGCTACTGCTATTGAGCACAACATA
The DNA here is from genome assembly GCF_965140235.1 of Caretta caretta. NCBI lineage: Eukaryota > Metazoa > Chordata > Testudines > Cheloniidae > Caretta > Caretta caretta. The sequence goes on from NC_134224.1 coordinate 4,017,701, forward strand.
AGAGCCAGGGCGCATTATGAGGATCTATATTCCAAGCTAAGTGCCACTCCTGCTTAGTAATAAACAGTCTAATGAGAAAGCTTAAGAGGGCCAAATATTTTTTTGTTATCGAACTCAGTGCTCTGCCAGTGGGCTTGGAAACGGAGCTGGTGTATGCGGAATAATCTAACATGGGCTGTGTCATCGTGACATTCACAAGAGCACCAGCTTTTCGAGGGCTCTGCACCAACCGGTGGGGCTAGGTTCCCCGCCCCCGGTGCCGATTTGTTTGGAACTCAGCCCCGCTTGCGAGTGCCGAGCTCCCAGAAATCAGGGCCACCCAGTGTTCCTGGCAGGTCTCCCATACAAGCACTAACCAGGCCTGACCCGGCTTAGCTGCCAAGATCAGACAAGATTGAGCACATTCGGGGTCTGGGGGCAGATCCTCTACTGTTGTCAGTGGAAATTAGGAGCCTAAATACCTCTGAGGATCAGGGCCTTGGTGAGTAAATACTGACACTTAAGGGGGGGGATGATTTTGGTGCTGGTCAATGGGAAAAGGTCAAGGCAGCCTGAACTCTGGGGTGGCCTTAAGATCCCTTCTCTGTAGCACGGAGTGTTTCTGTGGCTGGGCCGAAAAGCTCAGCTCATGTGGTTTGAGTCTCTTGAGAAAATCTGCAGCCTTTCGTGGCTGTCTGTCAGCTAAGGGCGCCTGGCAGTGTCTCGGCCTCCCAGCGCGGGGCTGAAATGACTCGCACCAAAAAAGCCACAGCTTCCTTGTAACTGTGACAACCAGTCCCTGGCAAGCAGAATGTGTCTGGGCTGGGGAAGCCTCTGTCCCTCTCTCTCTCTCTCCCCGACTCCTGCTCATCTGCCTATTTGAAGCAGGGCTGCTGCAGAATAAGTCAGTCAGGCAGAGTCCGTGGGTAAGGACCAAACTGATTTTCTTACCACTCGGTCTCTTTGGGGGCTCTTTGTTGCATCTCTGGGGCTTTGTCTTGCTGCCTTTGAGCCCAGCCTTGGGAGGGTGTATGTGTGTGTGTGTGTGTGTGAGAGTGAGTGAGTGAGTGAGAGATCTGCATGGCCCCCATGAATAGCCACAGAGCAGGGACAGTGTGAGCAGCAGCTTCCCGCACTCCTGCCCTGGGAGGGTTCCAGCTAGCCAGTCTTTCGGTGTGCTTGGCCTCATTGCTGAGACTGCTAACAAGGGGCCCAGCTAGTGTCCAGTGAGTTGGTGGTTTCAAAAGTGTGCGATGGGGGGAGACAGGAAACCTTTCTGGATGTCAGTAAGTCCTAGAGCTGTGCGAGCTTGAGGCAGGGTCACAGGGGCAGTGATTCAACCTCAAGCTTCAGGGCTCAAACCGATCGCCTGCAGGGGTCAGGAAGGAATGTCCAACCCCCTGGTCTCAGCACTCAATGAGTGGCTGAGTGCCTTTGCTGGAAGCTGGCCCCTTTCTGGGGCAGGGCAGTAGCTGCTGATCCGATCTGAGATGCTCGTTCCTTCCCGGTGGGAACGTAGCCCGTTGCTGTGGGAGTGGAGTGTGTGGCTAGCAGCAGGGCAGGGCGAGTGTGCACAGCTGAGGAACCAGCGACTGCCAGGCAGAGAGAAGCCAGCGCCTGGCTCGGCCGAGGGGGAGCCGCACTGCCCGGCTGGAGCAGGACGCAGGCAGGGACATTCCGACGGGCGCACATACGCGGCTGTGGCGGGAGTGCTAAGCCCCTGCAGCTGCGAGCTGGATCTGGGGCAGCATCTCTGCGGGATCTTCTCTCCGTGGCTTAGGCCCTGTGGCCCTGGATGCAGCTGTGCCTCTGACTCACGGCAGCTTGGGAAATCCCTCTCTCTGTGACAGCCCGGAGGGCTCTGGAGTGGGGCTGGGGATGAGGGGTTTGGGGTGTGGGAGGGGCTCAGGGCTAGGGCAGAGGGGTGGGGTGAGGGGGGAGGGCTGCAGGGTGGGGCTGGGGAGGAGGGGTTCAGGAGGGAGTTCAGGGTGGGGCAGAGGGTTTGGGATGTCGGGGGTGAGGGCTCTGGCTGGGGCTTGGGATGAGGGATTTGGGGTGTGGGGCAGCTCAGGGCTACAGCCACACAGAAGGGAAACTAGCAAAAGAAAAGAAAAGCAGAGGAGAGGAAGGGACAGAAAAAGCCCAAAGCAGCCACCTGGGGCTTCCTGAGCTGCTGCGGTCGCCCATTCACTCCTCTGAACTTCCACCCAATCGCCTCAGCCTGCTGCTGGCACCGCTCCCTTGGGCAGCCGCCCGCTGCCCAGGGCTCAGGCAGGGACGCTTCAGGGGAGACACCCAGCCCCGAACACTGGTGGAGCCAGACCCCCCATGCCCTGAATATTGCTGGAGCCCAGGCACCACAGGCCCATATAACTTGCTGCCCTGATCAAGTCAGACTAAATCTGGCTTCCTTTGCCTCTACATTCGGGGTTTTCCTTTGGCCCAGGGAATGGCAGAGGCTGAAGCTCGCTGCACGGATCTATGCGGCAGCTGGAAATACCTGCAGTGGAGCAAGGGCCTATCTATCCTTTCCACCTCTAGCCATGCAACCGGGCCTGGTATTTCTAATGCAGGGCCACTGGCCCTGGCATCTCGGCCTCAAGGCCTCTCCTGGGCCAGGTCACGGGGCAGGGAAATTACTGACACTGGGTGAACGTCTGCCTATCAACTGCTCTTGGAGCAAAGAGCCACTGCCGGACTAGGGGTCTCGATTGGGCTGCAGTCCCAGGGGGTTTCCCTGGATTGAAAGGGATGGAAAAGATGGATTGCATTGAGGATGTGCGGCCCGGCTGCTCGTGAGAACCACAGTGCTGAGCCTCCCGGCCCCTGCTCCGTCTGAGCAAGGCTCTGCCGAGTCACCTCCTGAATGGTCCAGGCAAAGAGCTAAGGCTGGGAGGTGCTGCAGGAAGGGGGGGTGCTGGGGGAGGGACTTCAGCCAGCTCTGATGCCCCGCAGCCTTTCAGGAGCCAAGGCGTTGGCTTGGCTGGAGGGTGGCGTGGGGACGGCGCTGGCCGCGGTCCCAGCCCCTGTATCAGCTCGGCCCGGAGATGACGAGCCGGCGTTTGGATCGCATGCCTGGGAAAGAAAAAACTCCAACTCCCCAATGCTGCCGCTGGTGCCTTCCTCCAAACCTGCTGCCGGTGAAACCTGGCGCTGATTTCCCCTGGGACAATGGCTCTGGCTGGGTGGTGGAGGTGCAGGGCTTGGCCTGCTCTGGCTGGGGCCTAGATGCTACGGGGATGGGTGCACTGCGTGGTGACTAGGCAGTCAGATGTGCAGGGCTGGATTGAGGGATGGCTGGATGGACGGGAGCACGGATCCAGAGACGGACAGTCCCTTCCTCCTTAACCCACAGGGCTCTCTGGTGCGCCGACCGTCTGCCTTCAGACGAGCAGCGGGAAGAACTGCACTCGCTTGGTTGAGACGTTAACGGCCAACCTGTCTGTCTGGCTGTCAGGCGCCGGGCTGTGGTTTGAGGTTAGGGTTCTCTGGTGATTCCCCTGCAGCCCTGTGGCTGCTGACAGTGCAGTGATGAGCAGAGAGTCCCGTAGGCCTAGACAATGGTCTACATGCTGACGGGGGCTGTACGGCATAAGGAGCCCGAGCTGCTGTCCCGTGAACTGTGTCCCAGCTCAGATGCAGGAACCTCCTCGCTCATCCCGGAATGAGTCCTCTCCGGGGTCCTTTCGGGCTTGGCAGCCGGCTGACTGCCCCCTGGGCCAGCCTCCCTCCAGCGTCACAGGAAGCTGGGGCTCAGAGCCTCAGTGCGGCAGCCGGGTAAGTGCTGTTGCTCTCCAGACCCTGCTCGTCCAGCGCTGCTCCCCAGACAGCTCTGCTGAGGCCTGTGAGGAGCAGGGGTCTGGGCTTGTCTCCGGGCAGTCATGGCGCTGGATTGCAGGGGGAGGCGGAGACGCTGCCCGCTGAGAGGGGCTGGGGGCGGACGGCAGGTTTGACAAGAATGGGCGCTGCCGAGGGGATGACTCGCTTGCCCTGCCGGCGAAGGATGGGGGCCAGAGGAGAATCCAGCTCTCTGGTTAGCGGGAGTTAGAAGAGCATTTTTGTCCCCTTGGGTCCTGGGGCCTGGCTGGCCCAGGGGACAGCGATGGGGGCTGAGTGCCCAACACCCCCAGCCATGGCCAGTTAGTGTCTGTGTCCTCGATCTCTAGGTGCTGAGGGAACAGGCAGCAAGGATGGACGGGACCGAACTCCCCTGCCATCCCCAGCTCCCAGCAGGAATGGGGCATCCGGCTGGGGTCTGCTCTGCCCAGGGATCACATGAAACCTCCCTTCACCTGTCACCACCCCTTGTCTGCACTGCAGCCAGATAGGGAGGGGAGCTGCAGGCCAGGCAGGGATTTCCCCACGCCTGGAGCACTTTGTTCCTTCTGCAAAGCGTTTCAAACCCATTGAGGACACAGCTGGCTCTGTTCTGCAGAGAGCCGCAGGGTTAAGGGCCAGGTTCTTCCCCTTGTTCAAACAGGGCTGGGCTGCCCAGTTCACATGGAGCACTGAGCATCAGTGTCGTGTGACTTCTATAAGTGGGGGGGCTGGGCTCCAGTGAGGCCAACGGGGCCGCGCGTGTGTGTGGGCAAATTCCCTGCCTGCCCACAGGGGCACCATTTCAGATGCTTCGGGGGGAGGAGGGGCATAACTTTAACCATGGTTCCAGGGACTACTTAGACAACTGAAAACACTTGTTTTTTGGCAGATAATAACTTACAATGCTCCTGTCAGATAATTTCTGTCTCATTCCTACATCAAGAAAGAAAATTTAATAAATATTAGACCCGCTCAGCTCTAATACTAACATGTTCTGACCTCTTGAGGCAAGTCACTTATGGGACAGTGGTGAGGTTTAAATCATACTGTCTCGTCGTACTCAGATTCTCTTACTGAAGTCAGAAGGGACCATCATGATCATCTAGTCTGACCTCCAGCACATTGCAGGCCACAGAACCTCCCCCACCCACTCCTGTGATAGACCCCGAACCTCTGGCTGAGTTACTGACCTCCTCAAATCACGGTTTAAAGACTTCAAGTTACAGAGAATCCACCATTTACACCGGCAAATGACCCATGCCCCAGGCTGCAGAGGTCTCTGCCAATTTGAGCCCGGGGGGAAATTCCTTCCTGACCCCAAATCCGATGATCAGTTAGATCCTGAGCATGTGGGCAAGATCCATCATACAGATACCTGGGAATAATTCTCTGTAGTAACTCAGCCCTCCCCATCTAGTGTCCCGCTCCAGCCATTGGAGATTTTTGCTACAGGCAGTCGCCGATGGGCCACATGCCATTGTAGGCAGTCCTGTCACACCATTTCCTCTAGAAACTTCCCAAGCTCAGTCTTGAAGTCAGTTCGTTTTTTTTCCCCCACTGCTCCCCTTGGGAGGCTGCTCCAGAACTTCACTCCTCTGATGGTTAGAAACCTTCACCTAATTTCAAGCCTAAACTTGGTGATGGACAGTTCCTATCCATTTGTTCTGGGGTCCACACTGGTGCTTAGAGTTTTAAATAACTCTTCTCCCTCCCTGGTATTTGTCCCTCTGATGTATTTATAGGAGGCAATCATCTCTCCCCTCAGACTTCTACTGGTTAGGCTAAACAAGCCAAGCTCTTTGAGTTTCCTAAGGTAGGTTTTCCATTCCTCAGATCATCCTAGTAGGCTTTCTCTGCAGCTGTTCCACTTTGAATTAGTCTTTCTTAAACATGGGAGACCAGAATTGCACACAGGATTCCAGATGAGGTCTTGCCAGTGCCTTGTATAATGGTACTAACACTTCCCTGTCTCTAGTGGAAACACCTCGCCTGAAACACCCCAGGACCGCATTAGCCTTTTTCACAGCTGCATACCACTGATGGTTCTTGTTCATCCTGTGAACAACAAATAGACCCAGGTCTTTCTCCTCCTCCTCTGTCACTTCCAACTGATAGGTCCCCCAGCTCATAGCAAAAATTCTTGTTGTTAGTCTCTAAGTACACGACCTTATACTTTGCCCTATTAAATATCATCCCATTTCTATCACTCCAGTTTACAAGGTCATCCAGATCTTCTTGTACGATATTCTGATCCTCCTCGGTATTGGCAATACCTCCCAACTTTGTGTCCTCTGCATATTTTATTAGCACGCGCCCACTTTTTATGCCAAGGTCAGTAAAAAAAGTTTAAGATTGGTCCCAAGACTAATCCCTGAAGAACTCCGCTGGTAAATGCCCTCTAGCCTGACAATTCACCTTTCAGTATGACCTGTTGTAGTCTTCCCTTTAACCAGTTCCTTATCCACCTTTCAGTTCTCATATTAATCCCCTTCCTATCCAATTTAACTAATTAATTGCTCACGTGGAACTGCATCAAACACTTTACTGAAATCCAGGTAGATTAGATCTACTGCATTTCTTTTGTCTAAAAAATCAGTTCTCTTTCCAAGGAAAGATATGAGTAACTTTGTAACTGCCTCTGGGATACTACAACTGAAATAATTGTAGAAAAATCTCCAATTACTTTCTATCATTTAGGTGACTTTTCCCAGTCCACCAAACTTGGAACAGATCATTTAACTTTAGGAAACATCCTACCAGTCCTTTCTTCTCTTAATCACCGTGTTTTATAAACAAAATTCTGACTCCTAGACCCTGCCTCAGGGCTCAAGCTGGGAGCAGCTCATCTGTCTCCTCTGCAGAATTCATTGCATTGCACGCTCAGGATGCCTGCCTGAGGCTTGCAGTTTGGGGGGGGGGGGGAGAAAGCCCTCCATGACCCCCCCCCCCCAAACTCCGCCTGTGGCTGCTGTGCTCATGTTTGCGCCGAGTCTTATGCTTTCAGGCTTTACTGGGAGTTCAGTGCCTAGATGCTTAGCTGGATGGATAGAGGAGTGTGTGTGGAGATGGATGGAGAGGGGCTGAATGGAGAGGGGGAGAGGTCTGGGTGGATGTATGGCTCATTGGAGGGGTGTGGATGGAGAGAGAGCTCGAGCGGTATTTATGGAGCTGGCTGGCTGGATAGATCAATGGGTGGATGGGGAGATAGGTGGAGGCTTGGGGATGGGGATAGGGATAGATAGAACTTCTCCGGAGTTTGAGGGGGTCAGGTTGGCTCCTCCTACCCAGCAAGGTGTGCAGGGCCCAGGTTGACAACATAGCTTTATGAGGGGCTCCTAATCAGTGTCAGTCCCCCGTGCCCCCAGCTCAGGACTCTGACCCCCTTTCAGGCACACAGCCCAGGCCTCCCCTCTAACCCTGACCTCTCTTGTCTTCCAGCAGTGCTGAGATGAACAACTGGACGGCCGGGCTGGAGGCGACGGAGGCACCCCTGGGTGCTGCCCGCGGGGAGTGTGAGCTGAGTGACCCCGTGCAGTTTGTCCTGGTGCCCCTAGTGTACTGCGTGGTGCTCTGCGTGGGGCTGCCTGGCAATCTGGTGGCCCTGCTGGCCTTTCTGCAGAGTGGCCAGGTGAGGAAGGCCATCCGCATCTACCTCATCAACCTCACTCTGGCCGACATCCTCTTCAACCTCACCCTGCCCCTCTGGATCCCCTACTACTTGGCCGGGGGGCACTGGGTCCTCTCAGATGCCACCTGCCGTCTGGCCGGGGCTGCTTACTACATAGCCACCTACAGTGCCATTGCCTTCATGACCCTCATCAGCTTCGATCGCTACTGCACCGTCCGCGTGGCCAGGCTGGACCTGGCTCTGAACCGGCGCCACGGGGCCATGGCAGCTTGCGTGACGGTCTGGCTGCTGTGTTTGGGCTGCGCCATCCCCTCCCTGGCAGCCCAGCAGACCTGGGCGGGCTCTCGGGGCACCAAGTGCTTTGAGCAGTCTGCAGGGCACAGGAACTATGCCTATGCCATGGTGGGCTTCTTCATGGCCTCCTTCCTGGTGGTGCTGGGCGCGTACGCCTCCATCATGAGGTCGCTCTCGGCCACTGCCTCCCACGGTAGCCACCGCCGGCTGGCCCGGGCCATGGTGCTGGGCATGCTGTTGGTGTTTGTGGTCTGCGTGGCCCCCTACCACCTCACCCTGGCCCCCTGGGTGGCCAGCCGGACGCAGACCCCCGGCTGCAGCCCACCCTCCACCCTGGACATCCTGCACACCCTGAGTGTGGCCCTGCTGAGCCTCAACAGCTGCATCGATCCGCTGATCTACTGCTTCTCCATCAAGCGCTTCCGGGCTGATCTGTGGATGACTGCGCGCAAGATCGTCCGGTGCCTCCCACTGCCCCCCTCCCCGCTGGAGAGATCCATTCCCAACGTCCGCTCCTCCTCCTTCACCTCCTCCTAGCGTGGCCGCTGGGAGAATGGCTCACGGCTTAGCTCGGCTCCCTCTCCAGGGCACTGGTCCACCATAGCGCCAGCCTCCAGTGTCTTGGCCTCATTGTGAGAATCTTGAACTTGCCCCTGGGGCTCTTCCAGTTGGGTGGGGGGGGGTCACCTGGTAACAGCATCTCCCTGGCCTGATTGGAGGGTGACCAAGTGTCCGATGTGAGCTGGGGATCCGCTCCCTGCCAGTGTGCCCCGTGGCAGGAGGTTGGCAGGAACGGCTTTGCTGACGAGTCTGAGTCAACCTGCCCGGATGCACCCGGCCCACCTGGATCTCACTCTCTGCCACCCCTCAGGCAGTCCAGCCCCCAGTGCTCCTCTGGGACATGGGCCTCCGTGGGGCTTCGGCTGGATCTGAAGATTCGAGGGACGTGGCGGTGGCAGGTCTCTCTCCTCAGCAGTGCTGGCCTTGTTGCCTTCATGTTGCTGCCGGAGAGAGAGGCTTCTCCTGGGCTGCTCCTGCCTGTTTTGGAACCCCTTCTTTGCTCAGCACGGGTACGGAGCTGCCCCATCCCTGCCTTCCTGCTCCTCTGGCGCGTTAAACCCCCCTTGGGCAGATGTCCCCTACCGTCGCTGCTCAGGGCATGTCACTCACCCATCAGCCCCCTCAGAGCGTCTCCAACCTCTTGGCTGCATTGTGGGGACTTGAGCGCTAGCAGTAATTAGCTCCTGGCCCTCCTGATGGGGATGTGCCCTGGAGGGTTACGACAGGCTGTTAGTTGGTGGGAGGGATGCGTGGCTTTGTACCTGGTGTAACGCCCATGGCCAGGACAGAGGGTCCCGCCTGCTTGGAGACAAGGCTGCTTGGAAACGGGCCATGTGAATTTGTGCATAAACTGCGTTTTCTCTTCAAAGTGCTTTTCCTTGTCTCCTAGCTCGGCGTAGCCGGAACGGAGCCCTGCAGCCGGCCCCCAGCAGGGACGGGTCGTCTGGCTGGGGTCTGCTCTCCCCAAGGGCCCGTTGATATGG